>NW_022436976.1:5997161-6160683 GCF_009761245.1 Sapajus apella
TCTTTCTTTCTTTCTTTTTCTTTCTTTCTTTCTTTTTCTTTCTTTCTCTCCTTCTTTTCTATTTCTCTCTCCCTTTCTTTCCCTTCTTTCCTTCCTTCCTTGCTTTCTTTTTCTTTCTCTTTCTTTCCTTCTTTCCTTTCTTTCTTCTTTCTCTCTTTCTCTCTCTCCTTCCTTCCTTCATCCCTCCCTCCCTTTCTTCCTCTTCTCCTCTCCTCTCCTCTTTTACTTTTATTTTTTGAGATGGATTCTCGCACTGTCACCCAGGCTAGAAGGCAGTGGCAAGATCTTGGCTCACTGCAACCTCCTTTTCCAGGTTCAAGCAATTCTCCTGCCTCAGCCTCCCAAGTAGCTAGAATTACATATGAATGCCACCACACCTGGCTGATTTTTGTATTTTTGGTAGAGAGGGGATTGTGCCATGTTGGTCAGGCTGGTCTCAAATCCCTGAGTTCAAGTGATCCACCTGCCTTGGCCTCACAAAGTACTGGGATTACAAGCCTGAGGCACTGCACTTGGCTCATCTTACATTTTCAATTCATCATCTGATACTAAACAGAGTAGTGGATGATAAGAGACCAATACTGATGCCGACAATAGCTAAAATATTCAGATCAATTTTAAAAATCATATATTTAAACTCTTTAGATACCTGTTGAAATAGTGAGAAAAGGAGCTAAATTTATCAACAAGAATGACCTTTTTCAATGATCAAGGCTCAGCCAAGGCAGGCTACTATGGCGTGTGTGGCAAGGTGGTGCAAGTTAGTAGAGGGGAATATTGAAAAAGCAGATGAGTTTTACCAGTCTGATATGGTTTGGATCTGTGTCCCTACCCAAACCTCAATTTGAATTATAACCCCCAGTATTGGAGGCAGGGTCTGGTGGGAGGTGATTAGATCATATGGTGAAGTTCTTATGAATGAATGGGTTAGCAACATCCCTTTGGTGCTATTCTCTTGATAGTGAGTGAATGAGTTATCAAGAGATCTAGTTGTTTATACTTTTAAAAGTATATCTCACCTCCCCACCTTCCTCCTGCTCCAGCCTTGTAAAGTGCTGCTCCCCATTTGGCTTCTTCCATGACTGTAAGTTTTCTGAGCACTCATTGAAAGCTAAGCTAATGCTGCCATGCTTTCTGCACAGCCTGTGGAACTGTGAGCCAATTAAATCTTTTCTTTATAAATTACCCAGTTTCAGGTATTTATTTATAGCAGTGTAAGAATGAACTAATATACAGTCCTACAAGGCAGGTAGCACAAGTTTGGAGAGCTGAAAGGGATTTGGGCACTTGGCTAATTTTTCCTGTAGCACATTTGCTGAAATCTGAGATTGAAGGGGCTAAAGGGTCAGGTTGAAATGCCCGAATGTGAGAAGAATATTTCCCAAAATTTCATGCTATTAAGAAACAAATACTCACCGTGAAGCAATAGCCTCCTAAACAAAATAGGCAAATAATTAAAGTCCTAGTGGAAGCAATGAATTTCAAATAAGATCTGTAACCTCTTTTTACTAAGACACTTACAGCATCTGGTGCAACTAGGGGTAAGTATCCAGGCTAGGCTCTAAACAAAGGCCTTTTTGGAGACAGATAAACAAAGAACCACTTCAGCATTCACATAAGGCTGGAGTGACCTCGCAATGGCTTAAATCATATGACTTGTCTCCTTATCAATAAATGTCCAAATTTTGAACCTCATGAGGAAGAATTTTAAAGAGTTGAGTTAGACCTAATACCTCTAAAAGATAGAACTTAATATTCTGTAGTTATTTGGGACTAAGAAGCCAAAGACTCGGTCCTTCCTTACACCTTATATAAAAATTAACTCAAAATGGATTGAAGACTTAAACATAAGACGTAAAACCATAAAAACGCTGAAAGAAACCCTAGGCAATACCATTCAGGACATAGGCATGGGCAAAGACTTCATGACTAAAACACCAAAAAACAATGGCAACAAAAGCCAAGATTGACAAACGGGACCTAATTAAACTGAAGAGCTTCAGCACAGCAAAAGAAACTACCATCAGAGTTAACCAGAAACCTACAGAATGAGAGAAAATTTTGCAATCTATACATCTGACAAAGGGCTAATATCCAGACTCTACAAAGAACTTAAACAAATTTACAAGAAAAAGAAACCCATCAAAAAATAGACAAGGATATAAATACACACTTCTCAAAAGAAGACATTTATGCGGCCAAGAAACATGAAAAAGCTCATTGTCACTGATCACTACAGAAATGCAAATAAAAACCACAATGAGACACCATCTCATGCCAATTAGAATGATGATCATTAAAAAGTCAGGAAACAACAGATACTAGAGAGGATGTGGAGAAATAGGAATGCTTTTACCCTGTTGGTGGGAGTGTAAGTTAGTTTACACATTGTGGAAGACAGTGTGGCAATTCCACAAGAATCTACAACCAGAAATACCATTTGACCCAGCAATCCCATTACTGGGCATATACCCAAAGGATTATAGATCATTCTATTATAAAGATACATGCAGACATACGTTTATTGCAGCACTATTTATAACAGCAAAGAATTGAAACTAACCCAAATGCCAATTGATGATAGACTGGATAAAGAAAATGTGGACATATATATCATGGAATACAATGCAGCCATAAAGAAGAATGAGTTCATGTCCTTTGCAGGGGCATAGTGAAGCTGAAACGCATCATTCTCAGCAAACTAACACAGGAGCAGAACACCAAACACCACATGCTCTCACTCATAAGTGGGAGTTGAATGATGAGAACACATGGACACAGGGAGGGGAACATCACATATTGGGGCCTGTCGGGTGGGGTCCAAGGAGAGGGACAGCATTAGGACAAATACCTAATGCATGCAGGGCTTAAAACCTAGATAACAGGTTGATGGGTGCAGCACACCACCATGGCACATGTATACCTATGTAACAAACCTGCATGTTATGCACATGTATCCCAGAACTTAAAGTATAATAATAATAAAAGAAACCAAAGACTCAAAAGCCCCACAATTAAAAGACCTGAAAGATCAATCTCTAGGAAAAAAAATGTAAAGTAGAGGTAGACTGTAAGTTTCATACAATCTGCAGTCCAAGTCCAGCAAACTTCAATCATTAATTGGATTGTGGAAATAAGTCTTTTGCACTAAATACCTGAATAAAGAGAAAAGCAACTTGCTGTAGTGAACAAAGCATCATCTCAAAGATCTACAGCCTTATAATATACAATGTCAGAGATTAAATCAGAAATTAGTAGACAGCCAAGTTTGTTTTATAACTATTATAAGAGAAATGAATAAAATAAAATAAAAACCAAATACGCAATGTAGAAAATCAACAGATCTAAAAGATTTTTTAAAAATATATTAATAAAATTGGTTATCTCAAAGCAAAACTAAAGAATAAAAAAGAAAGAAAAAATAAACTTCCAATACCAGAAGTTAAAAGAAGCATATCACTATAGATTCTATAGGCATTAAAAATATAATATATTATGAACAACTTTAAATATTTAGATATTCAGAAGATATTATAAACTAATTTACAACTATAAATTTGATGAATTATATAAAATGGATAAATTTTTCCAAAATATATTTTAGCAAAATTAAAAATAATTACACATGCATTGTTTAATATCTATTAAAATTTTGAAGTTTTTATTTAAAAAGTTTTGCATGAAGACTCTAGGATCAGAGACATTTACTTATAATTCTTTTAAAAATTTTAAGAAACAAATGACCAGCTTTCCCTATATTTTTCTATGTAACAGAAAAACAACAAAAACTTTTCAACATGTATTAGGAGACAAACACAAATCCATCATAAGAACATTTTAAGAATAATAAAATTGCAGAGCAGTCACTCTCATGAAAAATTATAAACAAAATACTAGCAGAATGGATCTGGTAACATACAAAAAATGAAGATACATAAAACCAGGTGGAAATTGTTCCAAGAATACAAGCGTAGCTTAATATTCATATGTAATTAATGTAATTAATCACATTGGTGGAATAAGAGAAACAGTTGACTATTTTGACAGATATAAAGCATTTGATAAAGTTAAAAAACATTTATGAAAGGAATTCTTAGCAAACGATGAACAGAATATAGGTTGTTAATTATTTAAAAATATCTACAACAAACAGCTTTCTTAAGCGTTTTTCTTAGAAACTGAATACATGCTATCACCACTCCTACTCAATACTATACTCATAGTCTTAGCTAGTAAAACTATGTAAGAAAATAAAATAAAAACAAAGTTTTTTTTTAAAGGAAAATATTGACATTTTCCACAGATAATCTGGTTGTGTGCATATGTCTTAGTCAGTTTGGGATCCTATAACAAACAGCAAAGTCTGTATATAAGGAACAGAAATTTGTTAGTTTACAGTTCTGGGGATGAGGAAGTCCAATATCAAGGTGCCATCATTTGGCAAGAGCCTTCTTGCTGCATCATCCCATGGTGAAAGAGTGAAAGAGTAAAAGGGTAAAGCCAGGGTAAGAGGGAACCATGCTCATCTTTTTATAAGAAACTTACTCCCATTATAATAATCCCACTTCCACAATTACAGCATTAATCAATTTATGGGAGCATTAGACCTATAACCCAAACACCTCTTAAAGGTCTTACCTCTTAATACTTTCACAATGGCAATTACATTTTAATACAAGTTTGGGAGCAGGCATTCAATAAATCACAGCATTCTGACTCTGGCCCCCTAGAAGTCTTCTTCTCACATAAAAACTAAATTGATTTCATTTCTATACCCTCAGAAGTCTTAACTGTTCCAGCAACAACTCAAAAGTCCAAAGCCCAAAATCTCATCTAAATCTTATATGGATGAGTCTCGAGGCAGAACTCACCTAAAACAAATTCTCCTTCATTTGTAAGTCTGTCAAATCAAAACAAGGTATCTTCTTTACAAATGCAGCAGTGGGACAGGCATAGAATGAATATTCCCATTTAAAAAGGGAACAACTGGAAATAAAGGAATAACAGTTTTCGAGTAAATACAAAAGCTAACAGAACAAGCAACATTAAAGCTTAAGACTCCCGAATGATCTTTGGCCCCACGTGCCACCTTCTGTACACACTGGGGTGAAGGCTGGGCCCACAAGGCCTTAAACAGTTCTACCCTCATGGCTTTCCTGGGCTTAACCCATGTGGCAGCTCTCATAAGTTGGAGTCTCCTGCCTGCAGCTCTTCTAGGCTGCGGCTACACACTGGTATATCTAGTTATGAGGTTGTAGGGACAGCCCCATTCTTGTGGCTCCACTAGGTTTGCACTAGTGAGAACTCTCCATGGTGGCTCAACCCATATGACAAACTTCTGCCTGGATCCCCTGGCTGTTCAATGCATTATTTGAAATTCAGGTGAAGGCTGCCATGACCCCACAGCCTAAGCATTCTGTCCACCTGCAGAATTAGAACCATGTGGATGCTGCTAAGACTTATTGCTTGTGCTTTCTAGTACAGCAGCATAAGCAGCACCTGGCCAGCTTGAGCCGTGGCTTGGGTGGGTGGGGGTGCTGCCCTGAAATGCAGGGAGCAGAGACTCCAAGCAGCCCCGGACAGTGAGCCTTTTCTACCCTCAAGGTTCTAACATTCTGTGCCTGTGATGGGAGGGACGGCCTTGAAGATCTCTGGAATGCCTTCAGAGCTATTCTCCCATTATGTTAATGAATAGCACCTGGTTTCTTCTAGCCATGCTAGTCTCCTTAACAAATAGTCACTAGGCTACACAACTGATATTTTCTCTCAAAATACTTTTTTATTTGCCAGACTGGGAATGTTCTGTATGTTTACATTCTGCTTCCCTCTTAATTATAAATTCTGAATTTAAATCATTTTGGTAATTTCTTATTGTACTGTGTTCAGATAAAAGAGCTATGTGGTTTCTTCAATATTTTGCTTAAAAATTTCTTCCACTATATTTGCTTGTTCATTGCCCTTAAGTTCTGCCTTCCTTAAGGCCCTAGGTCATGGACACAGTTCAGCCAAGTTCTTTGCCACTTCATAACAAGGTTGGCCATTAATCCAGTGTCCAGTAAAATATTCTTCATTTTCATCTAAGACCTCATCACAGTGGCCTTTAACACCTGTATTTCTATTAGCATTCTGGTCACAACCACTTAAGTAATCTGTAAGAAGTTCCATCTTTCTTTACAGTTCCTCTCTTCTTCTGAGCCTTCACCCAAATCACCCATAACACTTCTTTGTTCACGGTAACCCAGGCTTTTTCTAGACTGCTCCTCCAAACTCTTCCAGTCTCTGCCCATTATTCAGTTACAAAGCTGCTTCCAAATTTTCAGGTATTTGTTATAGCAACACTCATTCCTCTGATAATACTTTCACTCTTAGCCCATTTTGTACTGTTATAGCAAAATATCATAGACTATATTAAATACATATTAATTTATTCATTTATAACAAATAGAAACGTATTGACTGACAGTTCTGAAAGATAGAAAGCATAATATCAAGGTGTCAGCATCTAGCAAGGACCTTCTTGATGCTTTGTCTTATGATGAAAGAGTGGAAGGGCAAAGAGTGGGCAATAGAGAAGATGAGCAAGAGGGGGCTCAAACTCATACTTTCATAAGAAACCCACTGCTTCAATGATGAATAACATTAATGTATTAATGAGGGTGATACCCACATGACCTGAATATCATATAAAGGTCCTACTTCTTAATACTCTTACAATGACATTTCAACGTGAGTTCAGGAAGAGACATTCGAACCATAGTAATGCAGAAAATATAAAAATATCTCTAGAAAAACTACAAGATTTGTTAAGTAAGTTTATTAAGCATACTGGTCACTATGAAAGCACAATTGCATGTTTGTGTAACTGCAACATATAGAAAATAAAAATGTTAAAATATATTACTTACAATTGAATTAAAAGCCAGCACACACCAATAAATAAATCTAACAAAATATGTGCAAGGCCTCTACCTGGAAAACTGAAAATAATTGAAAGAAAATAAAGAAGCTAGTATAGTAAAGATGTCATGTCAAATTTTACTATGTTAATCTGTAGATTTAATGCAATCCCAGAGGATAGAGCCAACAAGCCACAAAGGATTTTTCCCCTGGCCTTAAACCTAATGCCTGACTAGATTTTAAAATTGCTGGAACCAGTGAGTTACCGTTCCTTCAATTTTCTCCCTTTTTGAATGAAAGTGTTTACAACTGTGATTTTATACTGATCTCACCATTGTATTTTCAGGGAACGATACTTGTTTCTTGAGGTTAGTAGGTCCAAAAGTAAAGAAAAAATTTTCCCCAGGATAGATTCATTCAAATACTCATCAATATCTAATTTATATGTTGAGACATGGGTTGTAAAAATAAGTAATTCAAAATCCAAGCTGTTGGAACTCTGAATTATTTTTAGGTTTAAAGGAATGTGATTATGGTGTTTGAGTCACATGACAGCCACCTGTTACCTAGGCAGCTCTAATAGATTAGCCTTCTTCTTTCCTTACTTTGTTTTATAAAATGTAAATAACTAAAGGGCACCAGGGAAGACCCCTTCCCACTTCATTGTTGATTTTATTATAGATTAAATTTCCTCTTACCTTTCTCACATAAAGATGTCATGGCTATTATATTGCCTTACAATGGAATGTTAAATACACTCCTCAGAAAGAAAATGAAAATTAGCTGTAAAGAAAACAAGCTGTATGAAAAAGAAAACAAGCTGTAGCTAAATAACTTATAACACATAAACTAGCCTTGTATAGAAAATGTTGCAATCTTATTAGTTTTTCTGCCTATATTAGCAAGATTAACTTTTAACATCAGAACACTGACCCATTTTTCGGGAGTCTGTGTCTCCTGGATTGGCCATACCCAAACTTTTGCTTGAATAAACTCTTCAAAACGAAATTCTGATGCTTTTGATGATTTCAAATTGACAAGATCTTTTCAGCTGATGACATTTATATGAAAAAATGGACTTCTAGTTGATATTGTAACATTTTGAGACATTGGGTATGTTGGGGTAGGATGAAAGTATGCATACTAATATTTTGATAAACAGATTCTTTGAAGGTTAGAGAGTACACTGAGTTAAACCAAATAATGCCCTCTCCCCAAAGTTCTTTATTGCCTAATCCCCACCTTTTAATATCTTATCTTTCATGCAACAGAGACTATGAAGATATTATTAAGGATTTTAAAATGAGAAAATTATGTCTGAGTGGATCCAATGTAATTACAAGAGATCTAACAGGGAAGCAAAGAGTGTCAGAGAAAGAGAGAGATCTAATGATGCTTGAGTTGAAGATGGAGAAAGGGGTCACAAGTCATGTAATGCAGATGGCCTCTAGAAGCTGAAAAAGATGAGAAAACAGGTCCTTCCTAAGAGCTTCCAGATGGAACACAGTTCTGCTGCTGTGTTGATTTTAATTCAACACATTAAAATGGTCTGAACCCCATTTCAGACTTCTGACTCTCACAACTATAAGAAAGTAAGTTTATGTTTTTAAATTTTTTTTATTGTGGTGAAAAACAAATATATTTGTCAGGGCTTTCTAGAGAGACTGAACCAATAGGATAGACAGACAGACAGACCGATATAGATAGATAGATAGAGACAGAGAGAGAGATAAAGAGGATTTATTAAAGGAATTGGCTTACATAATTATGGAAGCTGAGAAGGCCCATGCAGACAGCCTTGTCTGCAAACTGGAGAACTCAGTTCAAGTCTACAAACCATGAAACCAGGGCAGCTGATGGTGTAGTTCTCAGTCTGTGGCCAAAGACCTAAGAACTCAAGGAAGGAAATGAGGATGTTCCTCCAAGTCCTAAAGTTCAAGAGCCAAAGAATGTGGAGTTCTAATGTCGAAGGGCAGGAGAAAGCCATCCTAACTATGAGAGAAAGAAAGAG
Source organism: Sapajus apella (assembly GCF_009761245.1). Lineage (NCBI taxonomy): Eukaryota > Metazoa > Chordata > Mammalia > Primates > Cebidae > Sapajus > Sapajus apella. The sequence continues at coordinate 6,006,070 of NW_022436976.1, forward strand.
AATTTGCCGTGCCTTTGTCTTGTTTCATTCAGGTCCCCAGTCAATTGAATGGTGTCCACCTACATTGACGGTGAATATTCTCTACTCAGTCCAATGACTCACATGCTAGTCTCTGCCAGAAATACTCTCACAGACATATCCAAAAGTATTCTTTACCAGCTATCTAGGTGTTTCTTAATCCAATCAAGCTGACACCTAAAATTAGCTATCACAATGTATAACATGAAATCTCCTCTCTTAACAAGCTTTTAAGTGTACAGCACAATATTAACTATAAGCACAATATTGCACAGCAGATATCTATGACTTTCTTTTACTTTGCATAACTGAAACTTTATACCTATAAAACACGAACCCTCCATTCCCTTCTCTCCCTAGGCCCTGGAAACCACAATTTATTTTCTGCCTCTATGAGTTTGGCTACTTTAGATACCTCAAATAAAAGTGACATCATACAGAATTTGTCCTTCTGTGGCTGGCCTATTTCACTTAGCATAATGTCCCCAAGGTTCATCCATGTTGTCACATATGATAGTATTTATTTCTTTTCTAAGGTTAAAATACTACATTTTATGTATATATCAAATTTTATTTATTCATTCATATCTCAAGACATTTATGTTCCTTCCACATCTTAGCAATTGTGAATAATAGTGCAATGAACGTGAGACTGCAAGCAGTGTCTTTGAGACACTGATTTCATTGTTTTTTTTGGATAAATACCTAGGAATGGGGTTGGTGCAACAATATGGTAGTTCTACTTTTAAGTATTGGGGGAATCTTCATAGTGTTTTCCATAATGACTGCGCCATTTTAATTCCTAGCAAGAGGTCACAGGTTTCACTTTTGTTCACAGCTTTGTCAACATTTTATATTTCCTTTTTCATTTTTGTTAATGACCACCATCACAGGGGTGGGATGATAGCTCACTGTGGTTTTTTTTTCCATTTCCTTGTTGATTAGTGATTGATATGGTTTGTATGTTTGTCCCGTCCAAATCTCATGCTGAAATGTGATTTTCAGTGTTGGATATGGGGCCTAGTGGAAGGTGATTGGATAATGGGGGCAGATATTTTATGAATTTATGAATGGTTTAGCACTATCCACTTGGTGATAAGTGAGTTCTTGCTCAGTTAGTTCATGCACAATCTGATTGTTTAAAAGAGTTTGAGACTTCCCACTTACCTACATCTTTGTAGCTCTCTTGCCATTTGACATTCCAGCACTCACTTCACCTTCCACACTAGGAAATGCTCTTAGAGTCCTCATCTGAAGCATATGTCAGCACCATGCTTCCTGTACAGCCTGCAAAACCATGACCCAATTAAATCTGTTTTCTTTATAAACTACACGGCCTCAAGTATTTCTTTATAGCAATGCAAGAATGGACTAACATAGCAATGTTGATCATTTTTTATATACCTATTGGCCATTTGTTTCTTTGTGTGTTTGTTTATTTTTGAGACAGAGTTTCACTCTTGTTGCCCAGGTTGGAGTGCAATGGCATGATCTTGGCTCACTGCAACCTCCACCTCCCAGCTTCAAGTGAGTTCCTGCCTCAGCCTGTCAAGCAGCTGGTATTACAGGTGCCCACCACCACACCTGGCTAATTTTTTTATTTTTCATAGAGACAGAGTTTCACCATTTTGGCCAGGCTGGTCTTGAACTCCTGACCTCAGGTCATCCACCCACCTCGGCCTCCCAACCTGCTGGGATTACAGGTGTTAGCCACTGTGTCTGGCCTGGCCATTTGTATGTTGTCTTTGAAGAAAAGTCTTTTTAAGTTCTATATTCATTTGTTAATTTGTTTTTGCTATTGAATTGTAAGAGTTTCTTATATATTCTGGAAATTAATCCTTTATGAGATATGTGGTTTGCAAATTTTTTCCCATTCTGTAGGTTGCCTTTTAACTCCAGTGATTGTTTTCCTTGCTGAATACAAAGAAGATTTTTAGTTAGATATAGTTGCATATAGTTGCACTTATTTATATTTAGTTGTGTTGCCTCTACTTTTGGTGTCATATTCAGGAAATCATTGCCAAGAACAATTAAATAAAACTTTTCCCACGCATTTTCTTTTAGTTCTACAGTTTCAGGTATTAGGTTTGAGTATTTAATTCATTTGAATTTATTTTTAATATAGTTAAAGGCAATTGTATTTATTTTCTTTGCATTTGTACATCCAGTTTTTAACACAATTTTTTGAAGATATAATCCTTTTCCTAGTGTGTATTTTTGGCAGGCCTGTTGGAGATCAATTGATCATTTATGCATGTATTTAATTTTAGACTCTCTTCTGCTCCATTGGTCTATATGCTTGCCTTTATGCCAGTACCATACTGTTTTGATTACTGTAGCTTTCTGACATATTTGGAAATCAGGAAGTGTGAAAGATTCGGCTCTTTTTTTTCTTTCTCAAGATTGGTTTGTCTATTCGGAGTTTTTTTGTGTTCTATATAAAGTTTAGAATTTTTTTATATTTCTATAAATTAGGTGATATGAACATGGGATACCTTCACATTTATCTGTGTCCTTTTTTACATGATGTTCTGTTGTTTTCAATTCGTTCGTCTCCCTATTTTCATTCCTAAGTATTTAATTATTTTTATATTATTGTGAATGGGATAAATTTTCAAATTTTCTTTTCAGTTAGTTGCAAGTGTATACAAACAAAACCATTTTGTGAGTTGATTTTGTATATAAAAATTTTACTGAATTTACTTATTAGTTCTAACAGGTTAATTTTAATGAAATCTTTAGGGGTTCTATGTATAGGACTATGTCATCTGTAAACATATTATTTTATTGGTTCCTTTCTGATTTGGATGTCTTTTATTTCCTTTTGTTGACTATTGCTCTGGCCAGGACTTCCTATATTCTATGTTGAATAGAAGTTGCTAGAGTGGACATTTTTGCCTTGTTTCTGGTCTTAGAATAAAAGCTTTTGGTTTTTCACCTTTGAAATTAGCTATGGGTTTTTCATAGCCTTTATTAGGTTGAAGTAGTTTCCTTCTATTTCTAATTTTTTTTTTTGTTAACCATAAAGGGTATTGAATCTTGTCAAACAACTTTTCTGCATCTATTGGAGAGACCATGTGATATTTATCCTTCATTTCCTTAATATGATGTATCACATTTATTTATTTAATGGAAGTTGATTTTTATTTAGCTATTGTCTGAAATTTTTTAATTTCAGTAGGTTTTAGGGGCATAGGTGGTGTTTGGTTACATGAGTAAGTTATTCAGTGGTGATTGCTGAGATTTTGGTGCATGTACCACCTGAGCAGTGTGCACTGTGCCAGTGTGTAGTCTTTTATCCTTCACTGCCCTCTCACCTTTTCCAAGTCCCCAAAGTCTATTGTGTTATTCTTATGTCGTTGGATCCTTATAGCTTAGCTCCCACTTATAAGTGAGAACCTATGATGCTTGGTTTTCCATTCCTGAGTTAGTTCACTTTGAATAATAGTCTCCAACTCATCCAGATGTGAATGTTATTATTTGATTATTTCATTCCTTTTTATGACCATGGTGTGTGTGTGTGGTGTGTGTTTGTGTGTGCGTGTGTGTGTGTGTGTGTGTATCACATATCCTTTATCCATACATTGATAGGTATTTGGGCTGGTTCCATATATTTGCAACTGTGAATTGAGCTGCTATCAACATGCATGTGCAAGTATTAGGGTGGTGCAAAAGTAACTGTGGTTTTCACTATTAAAATAGTGGCCAAAACCACAATTACTTTTGCACTAAACTAACAGCTTTTTTGTATAATGACTTCTTTTCCTCTGGGTAGATACCTAGTAATGGAATTGATGCTACTAATCAAATGGTAGATCTACTTTTGGCTCTTTAAGGAATCTCCACACTGTTTTCCATAGTGGTTGTACTAGTTTGCATTCCCACCAGCAGTGTAAAAATATTCTTTTCACCACATCCCCAGCAACATCTCTTATTTATTGATTTTTTGATTATGGCCATTCTTGCAGCAGTAAGGTATTATCACATTGTAGTTTTGATTTGCATTTACCTGATCATTAGTGATGTTGAGCATTTTTCCATGTGTGTGTTTGACTGTTTGTATATATTCTTTTGAGAATTGTCTATATATGTCCTTATTCCACTTTTTAATGGGATTGTTTGTATTTTTTCTTGCTGATTTGTTTGAGTTCATTGTAGATTCTGGATATTAGTTTTTTGTCAGATGTATATATTGTGAAGATTTTCTCCCACTCTGTGGGTTGTCTGTTTACTCTGCTGATTGTTTCTTTTGCTGTGTGGAAGCTTTTTTTGTTTTTATTAAATCCCATCTATTTATATTTGTTTTCGTTGCATTTGAGTTCTTGGTCATGAAGCCTTTACCTAAGCCAATGTCTGCAAAAGTTTTCCCCAATATTATTTTCTAGGATTTTTATGGTTTTAGGTGTTAGACTTAAGTCTTTTATCAGTCTTAAGTTGATTTTTATATAAGGTGAGAAATGAGGATCCAGTTTTATTTTCTACATGTGGTTTGCCAATTATCCCAGCACCATCTGTTGAATAGGTGTCCTTTCTCCACTTTATGCTTTTGTTTGCTTTGTCAAAGGTCAGTTGGCTGTAAATATTTGGCTTTATTTAAGAGTTCTGTATTCTGTTCCAATGGTCTACATGCCTATTTTTATATCAGTACTATGCTGTTTGGGTGATTATGGTCTTATAGTATAGTTTGAAGTCAGGTAATGTGATGCCTCCAGATGTGTTCTTCTTGCTGAGTCTTGCTTTGGCTATGTGGGCTCTCTTTTAGTTCCATATGAATTGTAGGATTATTTTTTCTAATTCTGTGAAAAATGATGGTAGTATTTTGATGGGAATTGCACTGAATTTGTAGATTGCTTTTGGAAGTATGTTCATTTTCCCAATATTAATTCTACCCATCCATGAGCATGGAATCTGTTTCCATTTGTTTGTGTCTTCTATGATTTCTTTCAGCAGTGTTTTGTAGTTTTCCTTGTAGAGGTCTTTTACTTTCTTGGTTAGATATATTCCTAAGTATTATTTTTATTTTTTGGAGCTATTATTAAAGAGGTTGAGTTCTTGATTTGATTCTTAGTGCTGTCACTGTTGATGTATACCAGTTCTACTCATTTGTGCACATTAATTTTGTATCCTGAAACTTTGCTGAATTTATTCATCAGTTCTGGAAGCTTTTTTGATGAGTCTTTAGGGTTTTCTAGGTATACAGTCATATCATCAACAAACAGAGACACTTTGACTTCCTGTTTACCAATTTAGATGTAATTTACTTCTTTCTCTTGTCGAATTGCTCTGTCTAGGACTTCTAGTACTATGTTGAACAGAAGTGGTGAAAGTGGTCATTCTTGTCTTAGTCTAGTTCTCATGCAGAATGCTTTCATCTTTTTGCCGTTCAGTATAATGTTGGCTGTGGGTTTGTCATGGATGGCTTTTATGAAGATAAGTCCCTTCTATGCTAATTTTGCAGAGGGTTTTAATCATAAAGTGATTCTGGATTTTATTTAATGCTTTTTCTGTGGCTGTTGAGATGATGATGTGATTTTTGTTTTTAATTGTTTATGTGGTATATCACATTTATTGACTTGCATATATTAAGTCATCCCTGCTTCCCTGGTATAAAACCCACTTGATCATGGTGGATTATCTTTTTGATACGCTGTTGGATTTAGTTAGCTAGTATTTTGTTGAGGATTTTTGCCTGTATGTTCATCAGACATATTGGTTTGTAGTATTTTTTTTCAGTTATATACATTTTTGGTTTTCATATTAGGGTGATACTGGCTTCATAGAATACTTTAGGGAGGATTTCTTCTTCCTCTATTTTTTGAAATAGTGTCAATAGGATAGGTACCAATTATTTTAATGTCTGATAGAATTCAGCTGTGAATCCATCTTGTCCTGGGATTTTTTTGTTGTTGACAGTTTTTCAGTTGTCATTTTTATCTCACTGCTTGTTATTGCTGTGTTCAGAGTTTCTTTCTTTTTCTTCTCTTTACTTTTTCTTTTATCTTCCGATCTCCGGTAGTCTATACTCGTTAGATGTGGAGTCTCACTGTGAAGCCCAGGCTGGAGTGTAATGGCATGGTCTCTGCTCACTGCAACCTCTGCTCCCCGGATTCAAGTGATTCTCCTGCCTCAACCTCCCAAGTAGCTAGAATTGCAAGCATGCACCACCATGCATGGCTAATTTTTATATTTTTAATAGAGACGGGTTTCACAATGTTGGCCAGGCTGTTATCAAACTCCTGACCTCAAGTGATCTGCCCACCTCTGCCTCTTAAAGTGCTGGCATTACAGGCATGAGCCACAGCACCAGGCCTTGTTCAGAGTTTCTATTTCTTTCTGGTTTGATTTAGGAGAGTTGTATATTTCCAGGAATTTATTTATCTCCTCCAGGTTTTCTAGTTTGTGCATATAAAGGTGTTCACATTGGCCTTGAATAATCTTTTGTATTTCTGTAGTATCAGTTGTGCTATCTCCCATTTAATTTATAATTGAGCTTATTTGGATATTCTCTCTTCTTGTTAATCTCACTAACGGTCTGTCAATTTTACTTCTCTTTTCAAAGTACCAGCTTTATGTTTCATTAATATTTTGCATTGTTTTGTTTGCTTCAATTTCATTTAGTTCTTCTCTGATCTTTGTTATTTCTTATTTTCTACTGGGTTTGAGTTTGGCTTGTTCTTGTTTCTCTAGTTCCTCGATGTGTGATCTTGATTTGTCTCTTTCAGACTATTCAATATAGGTGTTTAATGCTGTCAACTTTCCTCTTAGCACCACCCTTGCTGTATCCCAGATGCTTTGATAGGTTGTGTCACTATTATCATGTAGTTCAAAGAATTTTTAAATTTCAATCTTAATTGTCAACCCAACAATTATTCTGGAGCAAGTTATTTTATTTACATGTATTTGGACGGTTTTGAGGTTTCCTTTTGGAGTCAATTTCCAATTATATTCTACTGTGTCTGAGATAGTACTTGATATAATTTTTATTTTCTTAAATTTATTAAGACTTGTTTTGTGCCCTTTCATAACTCTGCCTTGGAGAATGTTCCAAGTGCTGATGAATAGAATATATATTCTGCAGTTGTGTAGAAGGTTCTGTAAATATCTGTTAAGTCCATTTGTTCTAGTGTATAGTTCATTGTTTTGCTGTTGAGATTCTGTCTTGATGACCTGCCTAGTGCTTTCAGTAGAGTATTGAAATCCTTCACTATTATTGTGTTGGTATCTATCTCATTTCTTAAGTCTATTAATAATTGTTTTATAAATTTTGGAAGCTCAAGTGTTAGGTGCAAAATATTTAGGATTGTGATATTTTCCTGTTGAACAAGCACTTTTATCATTATATAATGTCTCTCTTTATCTCTTTGAACAGTTGCTGCTTTAAGGTTTGTTTTGTCTGATATAAGAATAGCTACTCCTGCTTGCTTTTAACATCCATTTGCATGGAATATTTTTTTCCATCCCTTTACTTTAAGTTTATGTGAGTCTTTATGTGTCAGGTTAGTCTCTTGAAGACAGCAGATGCTTGACTGGTGAATTCTTATCAATTCTGCCATTCTGTATCTTTTAAGTGGAGAATTTAGGCCATTTACATTCAATGTTAGTATTGAGATGTGAGATACTGCTCTATTCATTATGCTGTTTGTTGCCTGAATACCTTGTGGGTTTTTTTTTTTTTCATTGTGTTGTTTTATAGGTCCTGTGAAATTTGTGCTTTAAGGAGCTCTTATTTTGGTATATTTTGAGGATTTGTTTCAAGATTTAGAGGTCCGTTTGACAGTTCTTTCAGTGCCACTTTAGTAGTGGAAAATTCTATCAGCATTTGTTTGTCTGAAAAATACTGTTTTTTCTTCATTTATGAAGCTTAGCTTTGCTGGATAGAAAATTCTTGGCTGATAATTGTTTTGTTTAATGAGGCTAATAAATATAGAACCCAATTCCTTCTAGCTTGCAGGATTTCTGCCAAGAAATCTACTAAACCTCATCTGCAGTTATAAGTTACATGATGCTTTTGTCTCACAGCTTTTAAGATTCTGTCCTTTGTCTTGACTTTAGATACGCTGATGACTGTGTGTATAGGCAATGATAATTTTGTAATAAATTTCCCAGGAGTTCTTTTAGCTTCTTGTATTTAGATGTCCAGATCTCTAGCAAAGCCAGGGAAGTTTTCCTCAATTATTTCTTTAGATATGTTTTCTAAACTGTTGGATTTCTCTTCTTTCTTGGGAAGGCCAATTATTCTTAGAGTTTGATTTTTTTAACAAAATTACAAACTTCTTTGAGGCTTTGTTCTTTTGTTGTTGTTGTTGTTGTTGTTTTTTCTGTCTTTGTTGGATTGAGTTAATTCAAAGGCCCTGTTTTCAGGCTCTGAATTACTTTCTTCTACTCATTTAATTCTATTGCTGAAATTTTAAGTGTATTTTGTGTTTCTCTAAATGCGTCTTTCATTTTCAGAAGTTGTGATTATTTTTTTACTTATGTTCTCTATTTCTCTGAAGACTTTTCCATCCATATCTTGTAACATTTAAAAAATTTCTTTAAGCTAATATTCATGTTTCTCTGGTGCTTTCCTTAAGTAGCTTAATAATAGACATTCTGAATTCTTTTTCTTGGAATTCAGAGAGTTCTTCTTGGTTCAATTCATTGCTGGTGAGCTAGTATGATCTTTTGGAGTATTAAAGAACCAATGAATGCCATTTTGTCATATTACCAGAATTGCTTTTCTGGTTCCTTCTCATTTGGGTTGACTATGTCAGAAGGAAGATCTGGGGCTCAAGGGCTGCTGTTCAGATTCTTTTGTCCCATGGGGTGCCCCCTTGATGTGGTCTTCCCATTCCCCTAAATTGTGGCTTCCTGAGAGCCAAACTGCAGTGATTGTTATTTCTTTTCTGGATCTAGCCACCCCGTGGAACTACCCAGCTCTGGACTGGTACTGCTGAGTGTCTGTAAAGAGTCCCATGCATGATCCATCTTCAGGTCTCTCAGCCATGGATACCAACACCTGCTATGGGAGAGGTAGCAGGGGAGTGAAATGGACTCTGTGAGGGTCCTGGTTGTACCTGTGTTTAATGTGCTAGTTTTGTGTTGGTTGGCCAGTCAGGAGGTGGCACATTCAAGAGACCATTAGCTGGAGTAGCATAGGAAGGATATAAGCTTTCACCCTAGGGTTGCCTGGATAAGTATTTGGGTTTATCAGGTGGTGAGCAGGGACATAGGGCATCTAAGAGCTTGTTTCCTTTGTCTTCAGCTACCAGGGCAGGTAGAAAAAGACCATCAGGTTGGGCAAGTTTAGGCACGTCTGAGCTCAGACTCTTTTTGGGTGGAGCTTGCCATGGTTGCTATGGGGAATGGGGGTGTGGTTCTCAGGTCAATTATGTTCCCAGGGGGATTATGGCTGCCTCTGCTGCACCATGCAGATCACCAGGAAAATGGAGAACAGCCAGCAGTTACAGGCCTCCCCCAGCTCCCATGCAGCTGTAAAGAATGGTCTCACTCTCCTCTTCCCCCTGACCTCCCCATCCTCCCAGCAGCAGCACAGAGTTATTTCAAGGCATCCAGTGAGCAGGGCTGAGATCTTGCTTTAGGCTACCAGCCTCCCCACTGAGAGAGCAATCAGGGATTTCAGGATACATGTCTCCCATGGCTTCTCTGCTCATATCTGCAAAACTGGTTTGCTCCCTTTCCTGGGTTCTGTCCAGGAAACTGCACGTTCTGCCAAAATGGTTACTAAGTTCAACTGGAAGTCTCCTTCTCTCTGTGATCTTTCTCCAATTCTACTTGCTGCCCTCTCCAAGGAACCATGTGAGACAAAGACAGAAATGGCTTCCCTGGCGACTAAGAGTGCCTGCACTGCTCTTCCCACTTTCTCTACCCCTGTATTTTGCTTGGCTCTCTAAATTCATCTCAGCTCCAGATGAGATCAAATCCTTCTTCCATGATCTGGAGGTTCAGGTTCCCCAGTGACAATGTGTGTTCAGGGGTGGACAATCCTCTTTTCACACTTTCACACCTTGAGCACTCACAGCCTTTTAGCTGTCTTCTGGAGCCTGCAACAGCAATCCACTTCCTTTAGCAATCCAATTCCTGTTGATTCTCTCGGCTTTCCTAATATGTTCCTGTGATAGTTCTTGGAGTAAAAATTCATAATGTGAGTTTCCACAGGCTGCTCTGTTCATCCAAGTAGGACCTGCAAGTTAGTACTGCCTTCTATCTGCCATTTTTTCCAATTCTCACGTTGATTTATTTTTGTATGTTGAACCATGTTTTCATCCCAAGGAAAAATCCCTGACAAAAGTGAAATATCGGATGCAAACTCTCCTTCTCATCCTCTTTCCCTGGGTAGACTCCTGTGTTGTTCCTTCTTTCAGTTGCACAAAGCTATGCCAGCCATAGTGAGCCACTGTTGCTCTCTTTGTTCTCAGTGGCCCACAGGCGTCTGAACTATGCTAGTTTGGTCAGTGCTTCAAGTGAGGTGAGACAAAAACTAGTTCCTAAGGCAGTGCTGTAATAGGCAGGAGGCTGGACACATGACCCTCCCAACTCCTGACCTGGGGAGTAGTCACTGGTAGGGCATTCTCTATTAGCACTGAGCTGTTTCACCATGGGGAACGGGCTGTGGTGGGTAATGTGATATTGCTCTTCTTACCCATTTTAGTGATGCTGTTTTCAATTTGTTCTCGCCTACAGTACTGCAAATTCTTAACTAGATTACGGAATTCTCATCAAGGTATTTTGGTTCATATGCTGTTGTTAAATCAGTATTTCTGTGAGGGAAAGGGGCTGCAATTTTTGCTCTGTCATCTTACTGATGTCACTCTCAAAACTGTGTTATTTTAAGCTACTACATTTGTGGTACTTTGTTACAAGCAGCAGTAGGAAATTGATACATAAAATATTTAAAATACTAGATAAGACATGCCAAACATATTTGTGATTATTAATACAGTATGGAGTCAATTTTTAAAATACAAAAATAGATCACTAGAACAAATAGAAAATCCAAAAACAGAGTATATATAGTCACATAATTTATGAGAAAAAGACTACTCCACTGAAGTGGGGAAAATAATAATTTTTTCAATGAATTGTCCATGATAAATTAGATATCCATATGGATTTTTTTTCTTTACCCCTACCTCATACCATACACAAAAATCAATTTCAGATATATTTCAGATATAAAAGTTAAAAGTAAAACAAAGTCCTAGAAGGAAACACTGAAAAACATCTTTGTGATAGGAAAAGCAAGTTTTTCTTAATCATGACATGAGATACTAAATATGACAAAAAATTAGTAAATGAGACTGCTTTACAATTGGAAACCTCTGTTTATTAAAGCACATCTTTGCAAGAATGAAAAGGCAATTCAATGAATATGAGAAAACATGAATGCACATGTACAACAAAAGACAAATAAAATACTAAAACTACTATGAATCAATAAGATAAAATCATACAACACAATTGATTTAAGTGCAAAATATTTGAATGTACACTTCACAAAGGCTAGGCCAATAAATATCTGAAAAGCTACTTCACATTAATTAATCATCAGGGAAATACAAATTAAAATCAGAATGTGATATTACACTTCCATGAAAACAATTTAGAAAGATGAAAACTGACACATGTAGGTGAGAATTTAGAAACTCATGCAGAGTTAGCAGGGTGTAAAATATTACAGCCACTCATACAACTATTTGGCAGTATCTATTAAGACTGCGTCTATATATCTACCTTGTGACTCAACAATTCTACCCCATAGTATATGTCCCACAAAATTGCATTCACATGTTCTCCAAAAGGCATATATTGGAATCTTCCTGCCATCACTCTTTCTAGCAAATGTTTCCTTGCCTTAAACTTGAGGGTGGAATGTTCTAGATAAGAATTTCTTACTATGAGAGCCAAATTAAAAGAATTGGAGAAGACCAGTAGCCAACCATGATGAATACAACATGAGAAAGACATAAATGTTTTTTGTCATAATTTATGGATATTTGGAGCTTGTTACTACAGCTGATAAATATTAGTAATAATATTATTAATATTAGGAGTAACAGAAACCATGAATAGTGTAAAAGAAAAATCAATGTGTCCCACTCACAACAAAGTAGTAAGTGGTGGTTCATGAAGTGAAAAAGCTGATTTGTTTAGTAAGACAGTTGGCAATCAGAAAACATCTATCAAAGGAAACAACTGATGCTTGATATATATGTAACCTTAATTGAATTTAGGCCTTTGGTTATACTTTGTTCTTAAATTTGAAGGGAAATCAAATCCAAATATAATCTTAAATATTGTGATGGGCATATCTGGAAAACTCATTGACTCTTGTAATATGATTTTCTCTTATAGAATTTTAGTTATATTTTCAGGTGTTACTAAAATAATCTTTATTTATGGAATTCTTAATGAATAGAATTAATGTGGATTAATAGTGGTTATAGTATCTTTTTATATAAGATGTCTTTAGTAGTTGGGGTGTAACAAATAAAATGCTTGTTTAAATGTATATTATAAATATTATTAATATAGTTTCTTTGCTGGATTATTTAACTAAGATTTCCAAATACTGTAGAACTTTCTAGTTAAATTCCAGCATTTCTAGATACCACAACTGAGCTCTTAATCAAAGTATGACTTACTAATCTCCTAGAATTAGAAACGATGAAAATCATGGAATAAGAATTTTTAAACAGCAGAAAATTACGTATCTAAGCAGACTGTCATAAAACTGGAAATCAATAAAACTATGAATACTCAACCAATTAAAAAATTTTTAAATGCTTTCAAATATTTAACAAAAATATCACAAAGTTGCAAATGTAGACTAGTTGGATAACAATAATTGCAAGAAACTCATTTGTCTTAAAAGGTTTCTAGTATGTATTTTCTAGGGAGGCAAAGTCATAAATTAATAGTATAAACTTGCCACATTATGCATTCCGATTTCTTTGCAATTTCACCTGCATTTGTCTTTTCATTCTGTGGACTTCTGCCTAGCTTTTTCACATTTGGAACTGTTTAAGAAGCCAGAATGTTAATGGGATTAGCTTGTTAAATAGCACAATGTTATTTTTGTATAGGATTGTGCTGGATTGCCATTCATGACCTGTTTCTCAGAAATTTTGTGAACTGAAAAAGCATTAAGGAATTTCATATTTTTTTTGAGGAATTGGATGATGCTGGTTTAATAAAACACATTCTATATAATTTTCCTATCAAATAACACATCTCTATATACATTGAATAGATCTCTATATTATATAACGAATGACATATTCTTAAATTGCATTAAGTAAGCCTACAGTTCCTTTCCCTCTTTAATTAAGAACAGAGTCAGTACATTTCACACTCATTATTAATGAGGGAACAGCAAAATAGAAAAGATAGACATAGAAATACTATGAAGAATTATAGTTTGTTATTTTTTTTTTAACTAAATGAGAATTACACTGCCCAGTTCCCTGAAAATGCCTCTTCCAACTCTCAGATTTGGGCTAATGAAAGGAACGTTTCTGTGACTGAGAACTGCTGTTGATACACATTTGTTACTTCTCTTTTCTCAAACAGAAATCATTGAGACTATGAACTCCATCATTGTCATCACCAGTAATAGGGAGAGCATATCATGATGACAATATTAGAAACGTGGGATTTCTTTAAATCTATTTTTTAATGAATAGACATAAAGATATTCTGTTAATATAATTTGCACATTCATTAATAGACATTTTAATTGATTTATGAATTAAACTTTAAAGTTAATATCACCTATCTAACAAAGAAAATATGAATAATTAAACCTAATTAAAAGCAAGTTCAAGGGTTAGTGTATCCGGCTTCTTAAAAGGTTTAAAAAAGCTTTGGAACAGTTACATTAGACAAATTCATATATGACAAATTATGACACTCTGAGAGATTAATAACCATTGTCTACTTCTTTAACTAAGGCCATGCAAAAATGACACCTAGAGAGCATTTCTGATCTCTGCAGAGAAGCATATGCTAAATGTTTGGGCAGTACCTATCTGCCCATCTGTTTCTGCAAAATGCCATCTTTAGGGGCCTTGGCTTGCTCCAGAAAGCCCACTGTTAAGCTGCTGAATGTTCAGCTGAGAATGTTTGTAGCGCTGTTGACCTAAAATCCATTTATCAGTAAAACTCCCTGAAGTATTGTCTTTTCATATATTTAGTTGTTATAATTTTTTTTAATTACAACACATAACAAAGACCAACGTAGCAAACGGCTGGATATCTACCATTCAGAATTAACAAATGCTAACATAAAATGTTTTTGTCTCCCGATGAGCACTAATATATTTTTTTTTTTTTTTTTTTGAGACAGAGTTTTGTTCTTGTTGCTCAGGCTAGACTGCAATGGTGTGATCTTGGCTCACTGCAGCCTCTACCTCCTGGGTTCAAGTGATTCTCCTGTCTCAGTCTCCCGAGTAGCTGGGATTATAGGTGCCCACCACCATGCTCAGCTAATTTTTTTGTGTTTTTAGTGGAGACAGGTTTTCACCATGTTGGCCAGGCTGGTCTTGAACTCCTGACCTCAAGTGATCTGCCAGCCTCCACTTTTCAAAGTGCTGGGATTACAGGCATAAGCCACCACGCCTGGCCCTAAATAGTAAATTTTTTTAAAGACTCAGATAAAAGTAAAGACCTTTAAAAAATATTCCTTTTTCTATTTCCCATCCAAACATCTATCACAAATATAATTCTATTATAAATTCAATGTGTATAATTCTTGCCAATGTTATTTCACTGCATATCTATTATCCAGGAATAATATAACATTACTTAATACTATATTAACTGTTTTACAGATGCTATTATACTAAATTAGGGCAAATCTATGAATAAGTCTCCCATCTAATGGAATGAATCTTTGTGACATACATGGGAGTCCTACAAGATTCTTGAAACTTTTATATCAGAAGGAACACTGCCAACTTGGACTGAAATAAACAAGGAAATATCAAATAAATCAAAGACATTAAATTCCCAATATTCTTACAGCAAGAAACAGGTTGATAAATCTACTCACCTGCAAAGACCTGCTACATTTCATGAAAAAAGGTGATTCTGAAGGCAGATCCTTAAAACCAGAGGGCAGACATAGAAGCTGCAGAGGATTATTCTTTTTTTTAAATTTTATTTAAATATTATTTTTATTGTTTGTTTTCCAGTAGCATGTAAGCTACACAATGGAATAAATTTTTTTTTAATTTTCTTTTTTTTTTTAATTGCATTTTAGGTTTTGGGGTACATGCGAAGAACATGCAAGATAGTTCTTAATGAAATTTGTGTGGCTCAAGCAATTTGAAAATTGTTTGATATGTTTCTGCAGTTTCATAGGACAACATGTGGAAAGAAATTGTGTCTAAGGATAGGTTATACTACAATTCACCCATATGTAACTTAGATGACTTAGGTAAGGAGATTTCAGGCTTTTAAGCGATGAAATTTCATTGAGATTGTTGAAGTTTTAGTTGATGCTGTAATAGGTTGAGATGTGGGGAACCTTGGAATGGGGTAATTATATTTGGGATGGGCATGAATCTTTGAGGGCCAGAGGTTGAACTTGGGTAGGCAGAATAATGGCCCCCAAAGATGTCCATTTCCTATTTGGTGGAACCTATGGATATGTTACTACATAGCACGAAAGGGATTTTGCAGTGGTGATTAGGTTACAGACTTTGAAATGGGGAGATTATCCAGGCTTATTCTGGTGGTCACCATATAATCACATGCGTTCTTAAATTTAGAGAATGTTACTGGCTGCAGTCTGAGAGATGCAGTGATAGAAGGCAAAATAATGAGATTTATGTAGTAATATGAGAAGGTTTCAGCAGTGTTTGACAGGTTCTGCAATGCAGACACTATGTGTGAAGACCAGAGAGAGGCCACTGAACACTCACAAAAGCCCCCAGGCTGATAGGCTGCAAGGAATTAGACAACTCAGACCTATGACCACGTAGAACTGGATTTTTTCAATGCCTGAGTGAGCGAGAAGGAGATTCTCCTCTAGGACCTAAAGAAAGGAAGACACCTTAACACCATATTAATCTTAGCCTAATGAGATCTATGTCAAATTCCTGACCCAAAGAACTATAACGTAATACATTTATCTCATTTACTGTCTAAGTTTATGGTAAGTTTTATGGCAGCATAGAAAACAAGTACATTATGGCTAACTCAAACTTATATTTTCAGATATAGCTATAGGTTTATATTCACAGATTAAATTTGCTCATTTTAATTGCTATATTTTAACATAGCAATATACCACACTTTATACATTTCTGTCCTGATAAGTATTTATGTTGTTTCCATTTCTTTCTATAAGAAACAGTGGCTGGTTGTGGTGGCTCACGCCTGTAATCCCAGCAGTTTGAAAGGCCAGGGCAGGTGGATCATTTGAGGTCAGGATTTGAGACCAGGCTGGCCAACATGATGAAACCCCTTCTCTACTAAAAATACAAAAAATTAGCAGGATGTGGTAGTGCTGAGGCAGGAGAATTGCTTGAACCTGGGAGGCAGAGGTTGCAGTGAGCCTACATCACGGCACTCCACCCAGGTGACAGAAAGAGACTCTGTCTCAAAAAAGTAAACTAACAAAAATAAATAAAATAAACAATGTAGAAATAAATATCTTTATGACAGTATTCAAATCAAAGGTTTCTTTAATACATATAATTAGTATATTGTTATTATGCACATTTTAAACATTATTAGATATTTCCAATGCATATTAGAATGGCTACATTAATTTTAGTTTATGATGATAACTGGTACATTTGATCTTCCTGATTATTTTGCTGATGTTTTTGGACTGACCTATTTTTAATTTTCCCCATTGTCCCCTATTGAACTTTAAAAGATTTGCATTTTATTTCTAATCCTATATCGATTACTTTTAAATGTTAACGTATATGCTTAATTTACCAAAATATAGTTAGTTTTAACTTCTTTTTGAATAATATTGGGATATTAGTTCACTTTAAATCTCCCTCATGCCCCATCTTAGTTTTCCTATAATCTACTTTCATTTTGTTTTTAAGCACCCCATTGGTCATGATTACAAGATTTTCAGTTACTTTTTATTTAAACATGCCTGTATTTTAATAATTTCCTTGTTTACTACTACTTCTTACATAAAACTACTTTCTTTTGAATTCAACTATCTATTTCTCAAAGTAAATTCTTTAGTAATTTTCTAAGGGATGGTTTGTGATCATTCATTTAAAATTGGCATTTCCTTTACCTCAGTATGTTAAAATTATCTACCATCTTCTGATTTTTATTTTCCAAATGAGATCTATGCTATAATTCTAATTATTGTTTTTCTATAAGAAATATTTTTTTATCTTTTGGTAGATTTTTAAGTTTTTAAGGTCTTGCAATTTTACCTTTATATTTTAGGAAGTGGAATATTTTTGACATTTTCAATTATGGTCAGGATTTGGTAGAATTTTTCAGTCTGTTATATCATGGATTTCTTTTTTGTTTTTTAACAATTATTGAAAAAATTTTTGTGGGTACATAGGAAGTGTACATATTTATGGGGTACATGAGATATTTTGATATAGGCATGCAATGTGAAATAAGCACATTATGGAAAATATAGGATATCCATCCCCTCAAAAATTTGTCCTTTGAGTTACAAACAATCCAATTACATTCTTCATGTTATTTTATAACGTACAATTATTATTGACTATAGTCACCCTATTGTGCTATTAGATAGTAGGTCATATTCACTCTTTCTATTTTTTTTTTTTGGTATCCATTAAGTATCCCCACCTTCCTCCCATCCCTCTCCCAACCCCTCCCCTTCTGTCTTCTGGAAACCATTCGTCTACTCTCTATGTCCCTGAGTGAGAACCCATGTAATTTTTTAACTCTTGAAAAGGAAATAGTCCTCTATTATTGTCACTTTAAACTCTACTTATTTACCATTTTCTTCACTTTTTCCTTCTGAAATGTCTATTGACATGAAAGCCCTTCCTATTATATATACCACATTCATTTTGTCTTTTGTATTTTGTAACTCTTTATTTCTCTTTATTGCATTCCAGATTATTTTCTCAGGTCTACATTTAAATTATTCAATATTTTTCTCAGCTGCTTTATCATATTAAACAAACCCTTCAACTGTATTCTTTTTAGTTTTTAAATGTAATTCCATTATTCTAAATTTAATTGTTTTTCATTTCTAGAGTTTCTCTTTTTATTCTTTATTACGTTGCCCTGTTTCTTCTACGGGCAGCTAATCTTATGCTTTTCATTTCTTTCTTTTACTCCTGGGTCATTTTAAGCATACTTTTCTGAAAGCCTTTTTGTTAAGCCTACTTCATTAACTATTGTGTTTTATGAAGTGTCATATAAGTTCATTTGAGTGGCATTGTTTTCCATCAAATCCTTTGTTGTGAAATTGTCCATGTGAGGTGTGTTTGGTCGGTACCCTGCCCAGGGTCCCATATCTTTCACTGTTTCCAAACTACATTTTATTTTGACTTTGGGTTTCTACGTTGTCCTTCCAGAGTACTGTGTATCCTACACTTGAGTAAAAGTGAGCTTAATTTTTTATGTTTTTTCTCACCAACCTGGGTAGATGAAAACTGTCCTCACTGCTGCCCAAGGCTTATATCTAGAGAGCCTAGAGTCTGAACCCATTCCGGTAGCAAATATTAAGTCTTCAGACTAATCATTAAAGTTGATGTGTGATTCAGGCATCACTGGGATCCCTCAGAGTCATCCTTTGTTTATTCTTCAAATTTTGCATTTCCTTGTATTTCTGGAACTTGATAGTTCTCTTTTTTTGATTTAAGTTTAGCTGTGCATTTAATCCGCTATTCTTATGTATTTGGTCTGGTATTGAGTCATTTTGAGTCAGATTGTGAGCAGGTTTTTCATATCATTTTTATGCTTTTCTCTTGTAAACAATGATGGAATAAAGGAGGCAATCTCTTTTTTAAGACAGCATGCTATTTGTTCACCCACTTGGAATTGTTTATTTAGGAGGAAAGCTGACCGTGGCATTTCATCTCACTGAGTTGCTAGTGCTTGTATAGACATCTGTGCCACATGGCAGCAAACCAGAACTGTTGGTGCCACTGCTGGCATTCTTAAAGGTGATGAAATGTTTTGGTCTGGAATGCATTCAACTCTTCCCACATAGAACGACACATGTGAATGATCCTGAGGAAATCAGGACTAGTTTTAAAAACAAATATGAAATGACTATAAGGTTTACAGAAGGGAAAAAAAAAAGTGGAAGAAAAAATAATTATGAAAAGCAGTTTAATTCATGTGTAGTAGGCTATTCTAGGGTTAAAATAAACACAAAACAGTGTTTCTATGATTTTGCTTGTTGTGCAATATTGCATGACTTCCAACCATTTCTCCCTAGATAGTTTGTAGACTTCTTAAGGGGTGTTTACATACACCATTGAGCTGTTTTCCTTGATGGCCACACAATTTCTAGCATTTTCATCTGTTTTTTTTTTTTTTTTTTAGAGGTTGGCAGACATGTGTTTTGATACCTCTGTGTTGTGCTGGTGCTGAAATCAACATTGTCACCAAGGCTCGTTGAAGGCAAAAGAATAAGCCAACACAGAATATCCTCTCTTGCTTTTCCAGTGTAGGCAATTCCAGCTTCTAGCCAAACGTGTTAAATATGTTTTTCACTCTAACACACTTTAATGTATCCTCAAATAAGAAACATACATATCAATAGCTTACAGTGGCAGCAGGAATAATTTAACTAACGTTTGGTAAGAACTTAATATGTGCCTGGCATAGAAGTGCATTACTTGTATTGTTGCATACAAACATATCTTTAATGCAGGTACTATTACTATCTGTATTTCCATTATGAGGAAGGTTAAATATGAAAATTTTGAAGAACTTTCCCCAGGGCTCTTAGCCAATAACAAATTGTAGATGGAAAATAAAATTTACCTGAAAACAGAGCTCAAGCTCTTAAACAATATGCTATTACATGTTTAGAAAACCAGTTTATTAATGTTAATTGTGCCTGCCACTGTGCTAATGCTTTATGCGTTGTATTTTATTTTTCCTTGAGAGTAAACAAAAACATAGCTACCATTATTATAATCCTGATTTAGAAATTAAACTCAGCCTCAGAAACAGTAACTTACTCATGATCACGTACCTAAAGTAACAAAGGTTGATTCAAATCAAAATCTGTCAGCAGTTGCAGTTGTAACCACTGTTCTGCTACGTGTTCTCCAGAATAACAGTACTTTGAATTCTCAATGATTTGATGAATTTTAAGTAAATTTTGTGCATTATCATTTGAATTTTATTTCAGACTCTTAAAAGACTGAAGCTGAGAGATAAGCATTGCTGCTGTATTTAGAATTGATCTTCCTTAACTCTTCTTATCCTTAATCCTTGAACTGGAATTTTTGTCCTTTATAAGTTTTGCAAAGAAATTATTTACCCCTGAAATTGATGTAAATGAATTTCCAATGCACTGAACAGTAAGATCAAGGCATGACCACAGTATAGGATCAATTTTGGAAAAGATAATATGAAGTCCTGCTCTTTAGCATAATACTTGAACGAAACAAGACCAAACAGAAGTTGAGAATGTGCATTAAGATATCTCTTATTATCATAGCAAAAACATCAAAGTTATTTCATACATATTTTTATCCTTTAGAAGTAATACATTTAAAAGTTCATATCCATCCTATTTACAACTTTGTAGAACAGCTAAAACTATAATGTCATCTACGTGTCTTTATTTCAGTAGGCTTGAACTGTTTCTAAGAAGAAATTTGGAGAATCTAACTTACTTTTTATGATTTCACACAGGCAGAGTAAAATAGTAAACAATAAACTGATCATTTGAAGAAATGTTGCTGTTTTAAAATAGATTTTATTATCGATTATGTTTGCCTTTATCGATACATGTTGTCCAAAATATGCAAAAGAAATTCACTAAACCATAAGTATTATCAGTAATATTAAGTCGAAAATATTTTCTCAAATGTAATTAAAAACAAAAACAGGTCAGTATTTTTTTTCTTCACTACTTAAAAATATAGCAGTGAAAAATCCCTGGAGGAAGTTATAAATGTTTCCAACAAACAAACTGAAGAGAAACATTAGTCAGTTTCAAGCCTCATTTACTCAATGATGGGCGGTAACAGGGTCATAAATCACTGACTACCTTTTAAGTCATATGATCTTTTGTGCCATGGGCCTTTCAATAATTTTATTTTTATTTAATCAACATGAAAATATATAAAAAAGTATTTTTAAGAGTAGAGGAACGTGGAATATGAACAACACATTTGAGTAACGAAGCGTTCCAATTAACAATCCAAGGCAGTTGGTGGCCTCCAGTTTATGTCAGGTACTAACAATATTTGATAAAATTATCTTTATAAAATCTGTATCAGAGAAATGCTTATTTAGTAACCATTATAAAAAGCAAGCTTCAGTATTTTAAGAGACAATTTCAGCATTTCCAAAATGAAATACATCTTCATTTCAACTAAACAATGTACCATTATTGCTTAGCTAATTAACGACATATGTTTTACATCATATTTTAAGGATCTGTTCTAATATTTAGGATGGAAACAAGACATTTTAATGGAGTTGCAAGATTATGAACAATGGCTTATACTTGAAACCTAAACCATGTAATGAGAACATATTTTGAATTGTGTATCCCTATTTAAATGCCAGATTGGAAATTGTAAATTATATGCAATTTATTTAAAGCTTATATTCATTCCTCATCTCAAAATGTCACTTCTTTTGGGAAACAAAGGTTTTCCATTTTTATTAATGGGAAACACTGTTTTAAAACCAAAGTCATTGCTTAGAGAAAATAGTATGTCTGGAAGAATCATAACTCTAAGTCCATTACATGTTAAATCTATTAGAAATACAAAATAATTGCATACAAGTACTGTTTAATGTACATTAAACATTTGAATAGTGCCATTGATACTTTTTAAAACTTCAAAACAACTTTATGAAAATTTTATAGCATTTTGTGCCTCAGTATTGAGTAAAAAGTAAAACAATATTTGCGTTCCAGAATGGAGCTATAAAAATAGATTGACACATTCATATATTTTTAGTTAAAAATTAAACACATTATGCTCATATCTATTAATATGTATTAGACATAGATGTATAAATTTTTCATACCTATGTATTCTTCCTATATTTTCCTCTATCTCTTTCACATGTAATCTTTGGCTATTTTTTTCTCTCTCTCTTTTGATAGTGAGTCTCTTGTTTTCTTACTGCTTTTGTTGAACAGAATATATTCTACAAGTGTAGTGTCTCTAAGAAGAGAAATAAATAAAATTTTGTTTCTCGGAAGATGTTACAATAGTAATATATTTCATAGAAAAAGGAAGTTTTAGAGTATCTGCGTGACTTTGGCAAAGCCTATTGCATTAGGATTTATACTTCAGTAGTGTTGAATTTAGGGAACAAGTGATAGCTTTTTTATGAAATGTTCACTTGTCCTTTTCTATTGTCTTCTAAGGCGGAAGTGAAAAGAAACGCTCTAAAAACTAAACCTCTCTGGTTTTTGTTGAATGTAGATAGCCCTTTTTTCCCATTGTATATGTTAAAAGGAAAACTTTAGAAAAATTAAATTTGGTGAAAATTATTTTAGCAAAGAAACTATTCATGAATTAGGAAGCACCCTTGACTAGTGACACTTCAGAAATCTCTACCCAGCAATGAGGACAGAGCATAGAAAAAGATAGATACAGATAGAAAAAGAAAGTGACAGACAGAAAAAGATAGATACAGATAGAAAAAGAAAGTGACAGACAGAAACAGTCTTATTGGTTAGAGCTGGGCTTTTACCAGTTTTGGACATGTCTAAGCAGTTGGAAGCCTGTGATTGGCTGTATGTTTGGCTGCTATGATTGGCTGAGACTCAACTACTTGATA
Source organism: Sapajus apella (assembly GCF_009761245.1). Lineage (NCBI taxonomy): Eukaryota > Metazoa > Chordata > Mammalia > Primates > Cebidae > Sapajus > Sapajus apella. The sequence continues at coordinate 6,029,056 of NW_022436976.1, forward strand.
CAAGTTGTTACTCAAGTTAGGATGCTGTTTGTTTACATATTAAGTTAAAGTTTCCATTTATGGAGGCAGCTTTAGGCAAAATGTAACTTAATATATCATAGATAGACCTTCATATACATAAATTCAATCAACAATAGTTCAAAAATTTTAGGAATGATAAAAACAACAAATCAAAAATAAACAAAATGCAAAAGAAATACAATATAACAGCTATTTACATGGTATTTACATTGTACTTTATATTATAGATAATCTAAAGTATGTGAATATGAATAGCTTATATACAAATAATATACCATTTTATATAGGAGACTTGAGCATCCTTGAATTTTGGTATCCAAGCAGGGTCCTGGAATCAGTTCCCCACAACTGTATAACCAGCTTACTCAATACACAATCTAAAAATATGAGTTGCTTCAAAACTGTTCCTTTTTATTTGAAATTATCATAAAGTTTCAAAAGTTCCTTTTTAATGATACTTTATAAAAAATTTACTCTGTAATATAGCAAGTCACTTAAAAATTGCCCAGTGAAGTAGGAAATATAAGTTGGCAGAAAAATAATTACTATTTTTACAAAACAAATATTTTTATGTGACATTTTATTCTTTTTATTAGACTTGAAAATATAATATTGCTAGTCAGAACAAATGTTTAACAATAGTCAATCAAGGACCAAATTCAATTAAAGTTTTAATTTGAAAAATAAGGAGTCGGTCCCTTACAGTTTGCATTCATTCTAGTATTGAGTGTTTCAAAACAAAAAGGAAAAGCTAAAACAACAAAAACAACATTTAACAGAAAGCACTCTTGCTACATATTTACTTATGAAGTTGATAAAGTTAGAAAACAGAGTTGAGGATGTCATTTTTAACTATGTATCATTATATTACCATTAACATCATCATCATTCAAAGCAAAAACAATTCCCTTTAGAGAATACATATATGTATATATACAAATTAATAATTTTATTGTCTATATATATATATATATATATATAATATATCACAGATATAAGACGAGGAATGTTCAAGTGCCCTTGGAAGTAGATAATTTGAGGCTCAATCTTCTGCTCTGCCTCTTGAAGTATTTCCATGAGTTGGAGCAATCTACTTAATTTCTCACTTTGAGTAAGGTATTTAAAACACTGCCTAGTACTTAATGAGAAATAAATAAGTGCTATCTATCATTATTACTTTGACTATTATTAATGATATATTTTGTTGTCCAAATAACTCTATAAGACAAGTAGTATAATTATATCCCTTTTATAGGTAAATAAACTACTGTAAGGTGCCTTAGGTGATGTATCTAGAAACAAATAAAGCAAGAATATAAACCCAGGCACCCTGACTCCATAGCCAAAGCTACCTATATATGGTTACCTAAATTGAAAAATAACAATGCTAATTTATCTTTTTTAGTGAACTGTAAGCTTACTCAAGACAGAATTCATGTTTGAAAAATAGGATGTTATCAATAAATATCTTTTGAATGAGCAGCTTCTTACAAAGCATATGTGTACTCAAATGCAATACAAACTTACAATTTTATGTGTGTTTTATAATTCTATCTGATTAACATGAATAAGCAAATGTGATTAAAACAAAATAAAATTAGTTAAATTTAAATTGAATTTTAAAATAAATCTGATTAATATATTTTGTCATAAAATGTTAAGGTTTTCAGTCATAATCTTTCATTTTCTAGAATTTACATATAAACAAATCAAAATTAATCACCTATAATCATTTGTAAAGTAGAAAACAATACAGCAACAATCCAATTATATGGTAGATAATAAATATTTTAGCCTGGGTGTTAAAGGAAACCAAATGAGGCAACAAGAATCAGAAACATTTATTGTCAGAAATCGTTGCAATCTACTCCTGTGGAAATACTAAAACAAAACAAAAACAAAGCAAAACAAAATGTAAAGACTACTCTACTGGTTAACAGTCTCCTAGAGAAAGAACAGAAGTCTAATTGAGATTAAGTTAGTGATAGAGAAAGATAAAATATTAAATTGCTCATAACAAACCTAGGAAAGGAATTATTTACAACAAATTGGAAATACAGCAAGACAAAATAGGCTGTATTTATTGGTCCATTATTACATGCCTAAGGTATATTCTGAGGCAGAAGGCCATAGGCTCTTACTTATAATGTTTTTAAATGAAATCATTTCACTGTATCAAAGAAATAATATTAGCCACATATATTCTGAACCAAAATATACCTTGCAAATAAAATAAATCAATTTATTTTATTGAAAAGCTCTCCATGTGATTGAGGTAAAATTTTGCTAGGTATACAAATTAATCTCTGAGGAGCAAATTTAGTTTAATAACGAGAGATCCTTCACTGAGAATTAGTAAAGAATATCTTGGCCTTATGCATATGCATTAAATGGCAATTTTCCAGAAATTCTTACCAAGTCTAATACTCAATTAAAAATGGTTTATTTTTAAAGCCACAAGAAAAAATAGTGAAGAAAATACACACAACTTGATAGAGAAGGGAAAAAATGGTGATTATAAAACATGAGTGTCAGCATGTGATGATTATATTGAGTGTCAACTTGATTGGATTGATGGATGCAAAATATTGTTCCTGGGTGTGTCTGTGAGGGTGACATGTTCTATGGACACCACTCAGCCTCCTTCCCCAGCCACCCCTGTAATTGTCCAATGGGCCCATGAATAAAGTGGCCATGGTGGCAGGGATGGAGGTTACATATGGGCTCAGTGACATGGACTTCCACTAACCAAGGCTGACCTGAATACAGGCACTGCTGAGTGCCAGATTTGCCAACAGCAGAGACCAACACTGAGCCCTCGATATTGCACCATTCCTTGGGGTGATCAGCCAGCTACTTGGTGACAGGTTGGTTATATTGGACCTCTTCCATCATGGAAAGGGCAGCGGTTTGTCAGCACTGGAATAGACACGATAGATATGGGTTTGCCCATCCTGCATGCAATGCTTCTGCCAAGACTACCATCTGTGGACTCACAGAATGCCTTATCCATGTCATGATATTCCACACAGCATTGCTTCTGAACAAGGTACTCACTATACGGCTAAAGAAGTGCAACAGCGCGCTCATGCTCATGAAATCCACTGATCTTACCATGTTCCCCATCACCCTGAAGCAGTTGGATTGACAGATGGTGGAATGGCCTTTTGAAGTTACAATTACACCACCAATTAGGTGACAATACTTTGCAGGGCTGGGACAAAGTTTTCCAGAAGGAATGTATGCTCTGAATCACTTCCAATATGTGTAACTCTTTCTCCCATAACCAGGATTCATGGTTCCAGGACTCAAAAGCTATAAGTGAAAGTGGCACCATTCACTATCACCCCTAGTGACCCACTGGCAAAATTTTGGCTTCCTGTTCCTGTGATGTCATATTCTGCTGGCCTAGAGGTCTCAGTTCCACAGGGAGGAACACTGCCATCAGAAAACACAACAATGATTCCATTAAACTAAAAGTTAAGATTGCCACCTGGATACTTTGGGCTCCTTCGACCTGTAAGCCACAAGCTAAGAAGGGAGTTCCAGTGTTGGCTGGGGTGATTAACCTGGACTATTAAGATGAAATAAATGTACTCCACAACAGAGGTAAGGAAGAGAATGCATGGAATACAGGAGATCCATTAGGGTGTCTCTTAATATTACCATGCCCTGTGATTAATTAAGGTCAACGGGAAACTACGATAGCCCAATCCAGGCAGGACTACAAATGACTAAATGAACCATTCAGGAATGAAGGTTTGGGTCACTCTACCAGGAAAAAAATATATGACCTGCTGAGACGCTTGCTGAAGGCAAAGGGAATACAGAATGGGTAGTAGAAGAAAGTAGTAATCGATACCAGCTACAGCCATGTGACCAGTTGCAGAAATTAGGACTGTAATTGTCAGCATTTCCTCCATATTTTGTTAAGAACATTTTTGTGCACTTATACATTTGTACAAAGAAAATATCTTCATTTTATTTTCTTTTTCCTGTATGATGTGACATAAAATTTATTGAATTAATATCAGCATTTAAGTGTTGTTAACTTTATGTAATAGCATTTGGGCTGGGGACTGGTGCATTCCCAGTTGTAGGAAGAATAGCTGTATTATGTTAGGCATAATTATGACCTTATTAGTGTCTTTATTTGAAGATTATGTATGATCTCAGGAAATGTATGTGAGTTTACGTTGATAAGAGATGGACTTATGGTAGTTAATACTGTCAACTTGATTGGATTGAAGGATGCAAACTATTGTTTCTGGGTATGTCTCTGAGGGTATCAACAAAGGAGACTAACATTTGAGTCAGCGCACTGGGAGAGGCAGACCAACCCTCAAACTGGGTGGACACCATCTAATCAGCTGCCAGTGTGGCTAGGATAAAAGCAGGCAGAGGAGCATGAAAGGACTAGACTGGCTGGATCTTCTGACCTCCATCTTTCTCTCATGCTGGGTGCTTCCTGCCCTCAAACATCAGACTCCAAGTTCTCCAGCTTCTGGACTCTTGGACCTATACCAGTGGTTTGCCAGGAGCTCTCAGCCCTTCAGCCACAGGCTGAAGACTGCAACATCAGCTTCCTACTTTTGAGGTTTTGGGACTCAAAGTGGTCCTTGCTCCTCAACTTGCAGAAAGCCTACTGTGGGACTTCACCTTGTGATCTTGTGAGTCAATACCCCTTAATAAGCTCCCTTTCATATATACATCTACCCTATTAGTCCTGTCCCTCTAGATGACTCTATTACACAGCATAAAATAAATATTATAATGAAATACTTTATAAAATTTGATTGATGTTTATACCATTGAATAATGGTAGGATCGAATCTAAATTCATTCCAAAAATATTGATGATTATAATCAATATATTTGTTGGATTGCTCAGTGAATGAAATCAAGAGCTGTTTTGAGCCCAATGATATTCTGCCTTAAACATTCTGATGACATTCTGTAGCTCTCTGCCTAATATTCTAGATACTTCTACAGTCCCAGGCGCCATCTAGGCACTCAGAAACTACTTTCTTGTCACAAAGCATTGGTAGGTCTGCCTGACATGGTTCTATCTGATTACTAGAAATAAAGTTCAGAAAGAATGCAGATACAGGTAATTAACTTAGTCAAACCCTAATACAATGTTGATTAACAGAATAACAAGATCTACACAGGAAAGAGAAAGAGGGAAAGGGAGAGAGAGATTGAGAGGGACAGGCTATATACAGCTGCATGAACCCACTTCATTGCTTACAGCTCACCTCCCATTGCTATTAGAGTGTGTTTACATATAGGTCCCATCAGCCTACTGAGTGCTCTATCTATACATGGTTTTGTTTGACAGAGTTCCAACTCCAGTGCTTTTTCCTGGAAGAAATTCTCAGTGGAGAATTCATTCAAGTATCTTCTAGTTAATCATCATTATGAAACATCCTCAACTACATTAAGCAAAGAATTAGAGTTTTGAATGAGGTCTAACTTATCCTCTTCCTCCAATGTTACAATATACCAAGGTGAAATTATTGCACATATTACTCTGGGATGCATATCCCTCAGGGGTTTGCATTATCTTACTTCTTGTTTCTGCATTATCTTCTTCTTTTTTTTTTTTTTTTTTTTTTTTATAAAAAGTTTTGCTTTGTCACCCAGGCTGGAGTGCAAAGGCATGATCTCAGCTCACTGCAAACTCTGCCTCCTGGATTCAAACCATTCTCCTGCCTCAGCCTCCTGAGCAGCTGGGAAAACAGGCACACACCACCATGCCCAGCTAACTTTTGTATTTTTAGTAGATATGGGGTTTCACCATGTTGGTCAGGCTCGTCTTGAACTCCTGACCTTGTGATCCACCCACTTCAGCCTCACAAAGTGCTGGGATTACAGGTGTGAGCCACCACACCTGGCAGTATTATTGTGTTCTTGAATTTCTGCATCTAATGATCCTTTGGGAAGGTTTTCCCCCTACAGTAAACCATAATGACTTTTGGTTTTTTTAAAAACATATTTCCTTCTTTATTATTTTTCAATTACAAAGAATCACTAAACAATCTCTCCACCTTTAGCATACTTACCATTGAAATGATTATAATAACAGTGATGATGGCAGTATCTGTATTCATTTCCTATTGCTGCTATAACACATTACTACAAACTCAGTGGCTTAAAATAGCACTCATTATAGTTCTGGAGATCAGGTTCTAAAATCAAGATGTCAGCAGGGCTGCATTTCTTCTGGAGGCTCTGGAGAAGCATTTGTTTCCTTGCCTTTTCTAGATCATAGATGCCATATACATTTGTTAGCTTGTGGTCTCTTCCTCAATCTCTGAAGTCAGTGACTTAGCATTTTTACATTTCTTTCTACCACTGACTTGTACTGTTCTGCCTCCCTCTTTCATGTATTAGGGAACTTGTGATTATATTGGGCCCATATGGATAATCCAGAATAATCTCCTCATTGCAAGGTCAACCAATTAGTAAACTTAATTCCACTTTGCATAATTAAACCCCTCTTACTCTATCACACATTATATTCACAGGGTCTGGAGATGAGGATAGAAACATCTTTGGGAAAGTATTTTTCTGCCCACCACAATATATAACATTCATTGAGCAATTACTACCTGACAGGCATCATGTTAAGAAATTTGTTACTGTCTGTTTTATTTATTGTGTAATTGTCACAAAAGTGTATGTTAAAATTGTTTAATTGATTTCCAAATTTTGGATCATTTTTGTCCCTTGAACCGTAATCCCCACGTTATATGAAACCTGTATCCCACTTGCACATGTCAGTGAAGAAAGTATGCTTCTCCAAGCCAGAGGCTCAGTCCCATGGACTCTGAGAGAATAACCATGTTGCTATCCTCCACATAATTCATATATACCTCCACATAATTTATATACATACCGTATGCCCCAGTATAACTGAGAAAGTCAGAACTTCTTTGATTTCAATACATCTAAGTTACACCATGATTTTTGCCTCTACCCAGTGGATGTTCAGTGCCTGATAGACAGCATGATGCTCTTTGACACACTCGTAATCCTGTTTGGAGATGAAGACAAATATACAAACAATGCCAAAGAAAACGAAGTGAATTAACTTTATGGAATTATTTACTTTCTCTTGCTATAAAAATGCTAGGATACTTTCTCTCCTTTTATAAGAGAAAAGCAATAAGGCAGATATAAAATGACACAGTTCAGGGGATAAAGAGACCATTCATTACTTTGAGTATCTGTGAATTTCATAAAAGAAGAGGTATTTGAACTAAACCTTAGGTAAAATTTGTTATTTTGATTTGCAAAAGAAAGGCTATGAAAATTCTACAAAAGTAAGAAAAAAGAAGGAGATTATATTGAGAAATGGTCAATAATCTTTTGTGGCTGTGAACCCACATGAAGGGTCAGAGTAGAAAGAAGGGCAGAATTAGTGTCTGTGACAGATCACAGAAGCCACAAGCACCGGCTAAGATGTCTTTGACTTTCCTCTTCAGGCACTGAAGAGCCCCTGAGGGCTTTTGAGCAGGTGAACCACATGATCAGAGATGTGTTTTAGTGTAATTCATTTGGCAGAGGTGTGCAGAATGGATTAAATGAAATGTGTTTGAAAGATTGCAAAAACATCTGAAAGACTTATTGAAGACTGCACATATTGCGTACACTAACTGAACATTCATTCTCTAGATTTTCACATGACTGGCTTCCTAATTGGATTCCAATTTTTCTCAGTTTCAACCTTCTCAGAGAGGCTGTTCCTGATTACCTATCTCCTTGGAATATAAGACCTCAATCACTCTCTTTCTTTCCTTTATTGTTCTTCGCAGCGCTTGCTGTTGCCTATTTATGTATTTAACTTACTTTCTTTGTCATCACATTATGAATGGAGAAACTATAAAGACAGTGACATTATCTTTTTTGTTCAGCACAGTAACCCTAATCGAAAAGAATTTTGATACATGGGACACCGTATATTGTTATTAAAATGAATAAATGACTTGAAGACTAAGAATCCACATCAAAGCGACAGTGTCATTAAGAGAAAATAGGGTACCAAGAATACCTATTATTACCTGGAAATGAAAAATGTTTCACAAGTTCCACCTGCCCTACTAAATATAATAAATTGTAGATATAAACAAATATATTTAAATGTTTTTGAAGATAATCTCAAAATTTAGTGGCCCCTAACTCTCAAACTCATTTGATCCTAACATGTTTCCACCTCGATTCTCCAGCCATGAGTTTTTAAATTTCTTGTTTCCAAAATCAACCTGTCACACTCATTCTGATTTGGCATTCATCCTAGCTCTTATTTTTAATTTATATTTAAGAGAGTATGCTCTTTAAAAGTCCCTTGCTCCGAATTCTGTTCTTCCCCAGAAACCTAAACCTCTTTCTAATCTCTTGATACCCCTGCACAGGTAGGGGTAATTTGGATCAAAACTCAATGAACTGTCAATCATCAGATTCAAAGATGTACTCAGTGGTGTTGGCGTCATTTTTCCTGCTATTGAAAATTTCAATATTCAGGCTCTACCCAACAAGTATTTAATTAATGCTTACTATGAGTAAAATCTAACCAACTTATATTTGAGATGAAAAATGTCCCTTAACTGTGAATTAGACAAATACTACTACCACCCATTTAGATTTGAGAGACTCAGTCAATTTAAACTTAAGAATTAAGTCTATATCAGAAAAAGGAAAGTGAAGCTTTACTGTATGCAGCTCCATGTTTTAAAGTGCTCATGTTTATACACAATGGCAAGATGGTAATTGCTACATTCAAAATATGTGATCTGGATTGCTTTTCAGTTTTTTGTTCTCACGGTGGAAAAATTGGGATAATTCTTTATTTCCTAATGTAGCTTTAAAGCATGCCCTTGGCTACATGTAATGATCTAAACTGCACACTTATTCTCATAAGTTTATTTCATCTGTGGCCTTATATCACATTGCAGCTCTTTGTACCTTGATAAATACAAACTATTAGATTCATAAAATTCATGTGTTTTGACATAATTAAAAAATTGTTAGTTTACTAACATGACATACATGAGGATAAGAAACAGTAAAACCAAAGGAATTATCTAGGTAAGAAATGTTGAATAACATGATGAAAACATAATGCAATCTCTTTTCTATGATTAAACAATACATTTACTATAATTTTGAGGCTCCAGTGCCATAAACTGTCTGTGATATCTGATATATGTATTAAATAAGGAAGAAATTTGATCTAAAGAAATCATTTTTATATTTTGCATGGTCTGCAAACCTCAAAATAAAAGCTGAGAAAGGATTTAAGCAATAAGCTCAGATATTGAAGTATTTGGTTTTTTTGTTTTCTGTTTTTGGGATTTAAAAATATCTATGTATAAAAAAGGCAAGAAACCTTTAGCCATAATAGTCTTTCTTTCTCATAAACAATTAAATACCTAGGGAGCATTTTATTATTGGACATTGTCTTCTTTTGAAACCTTCCAAACACTTCAAGAACAAAAATGCCGATATGTTTCTAACTTAAATATTTTGATAATATATAGACTTTGAAACCTATCTACATAGCTACAAGCTTTTCCTAAAATTTTTTTTCTGAGTAAAATATTTAATTGAATCCTTTTATTTTCTAGATATAACTCAATATAGCTTAATATAGCCTGCCTTCCAGTTAATGTGTTTACACAGAGATCGTTTCTCTTACTCATGCCTGGCTAAGTGTTTGTTTCTGTTTTTGTTTTTACAAGAATCAGTCCTAGATACTAGCTGGTTACTATTATATGTGGAATCCTAGAAAAGAATGAGAAAAAAAAATAATGATTTCATTTTCTGTATAAAGGAAGCAAATTACTACATTGTACTGAAATTATTTGTCTTACACGTTTCTTCCTCCTACTATTGTTTTTTCAGCTTTATCTCCAGTGCTTAGTACAGAGCATGGCATACAATAGCTGCATATTAAATGCCACTTGAACAAGCCTAGCAACCACAAATGATAGAAAAATTGTTTAAATGTAGTGAAAAAGTTTAATATAAAGGAGAAAACTTTAAGTGTTTCATAATGTTCTGTAAGTGTTTAACATTAGTTATTAAAATCCTTAATATTATCCTCATCATTAACCCTACGGAACTGATAATTTTGGATTTGTGTTACACAAACAAGAAAACAGATTTAAAGTGGTTATGTAATTCTGTCAATCTTATAAACCTAGTAAGTAGGTGCTAATGAACCTGGGATATGTACTGAGAACTATCTCCAATTGCAGTTCTTCACTACTAGCATATTACATCCATTGCTACATGGAAGAGTAACTACAGAAGGATTGATCTTGGTTCAAGGTACTGAATGAGAAAACACACAGTGTCTTTGTATATGCTAGCATAAAATCAACATTTTTCTGCCAGGTTGCTAGGCAAGTTTCTTTCTTTAGTTAGTTTTAGTCTATTTTCCATACAATGTTAACTCTTCAAAGGTAAGAAATGTGTCTGTCTTTTTCACTATCATATCTTGTACTTAGAAGTGAACTAAACTTTATTGTACCAGAAATTTGCCTAGTAAAAGCTAAATACAACTTTATTCAATAAATGAATGTGTGATAATATAAGAAATAACACTGTGAGTAATAATCTAAATTCATTGCTGATTTGTAATGAAACTATTATTACAATATTGCTTCTCAGTTATTGGCCTAAGATCAAATGTAATATCACCATATGGGTAGAACAGAAGACAAATACTGAAAAAAAAAAAAAAAAAAAAAAAAGCTTTTATACTCTTAACACCTTTAATATTGAAAAGGCCAAAAAAATGCTAGTAGCTTAGGATAGGGTAGTTTTGAACTACTTCTCCTAGTTTTGAATAACCTAGGTTCAAAACAGAGCTCATGCACAGTGACAAACATGAAAAACAAATACAACTCAAACATGCAATTATTATGTGACTTTTTATAAATCACTCAATCCCAACTGTATATGGCAATAATAACAGTATCTGGCTTTTAGCTTTGTTGTGAGACTAATACATCTTTAGAAAATAAATCCCTTATCTGAGTGTCTAGCATAAAATAAGCACTTTTACAAATTTATTATTGTTGGAGTATAAGCTCTACCTTTCAATTACATCCAATTACTTTATAAATTCTGAGTCCAAAACAAAAGGTAATTCACATATTCAGTAAAATGCTTTGAACATTCTTTATAACTTAAAGAAGATCTTATTTTGTTTTAGTATTTCTAAAAGAGTGATTTGCAAGTTTTGGGTTCATTCTTATTGGGCAATGCTAAATGACTAAACGTTAACTGCTCATTTATAGCTTCTAATTTTAGTAGTAGTAATATGTATGAATAATTGCAACAAACTGCTAATCCAAGCAATAGAAGGTGGTGTTATCAGTCGGTTTTTAAGTGTGCTTATTTTATCTTATTTTGCTAAGCCTTTCCTTCAAACTTCAGTTTACCTGGGGAGAATACAGCTATGCAAAGTTATCCAGCATGCCAAGGGAAACTTCGAAAAGGGAAAACAAGCAAAGGTTTTCTTCTTTAAACCACTTGTTTAATATATTAACACGCTTATGAAAGCTATCTGACCAAGAGTAATTCTAACTAAAGTACCTCAAGGTGTTAACATTTGTTTCAACGGATCTAGAAATGAGTGAACTGCATTAGTGGGTTAAGTGTATTTATTCACTGATTATTTTTATTGGTTATTGTAAAAGAAGGATTGTCATTGACTTAACTTTCTGTGTCAATATTGACTTTCTAATTGAATCATATTAAAATTTCAATTTCAAAATAGTTATTTTTTCATAGAAAGTTTCTTTTTGCAATCTTATTTCTTGAATTATATTCTTATCAATGTGTTCAAACTAGTAACTAGAAAGAAAAAGTTAGATTATGATAATTCCACACCACTGCTGATCACTGACTAATATTCACGTGGAACTTGCCAATAGTCGAATGACTGCTTTAAATAATTCATCAATTGTTGAAGTTTAAACTGTCATATACCATTGGAAAGGTTTCTGTTATCAAATAGGTAATTTTGTTTTTGTCACTATCAGTTCACTCGTAGATGTAGAGGTCTTAATCTTCCTTATCACATTCTTGTCAATAAGGAAAAAGAGAAAGCTTCAGAAACCTTTGCTCTTATGTATTTCTGCCAATCAAGGTAATCCAGGAGATAAATGCAACAATACGAAAAGACCCTATTCCTTTGTTCGCCCCTAATTCATCACACTTTTCACAGCTGGATCTTAACTGAAGCAACACAGATTTGACCTTTAAATCTTAGCTAGGCTGCATTTGATCCTATCTCCCACAGGTATAACTTCATTGAATTCAGTACTTCCACTGCCCTTTTTCCATAATTTGACTTTGATTTATCTTTTAACTATCAGCAGTCAACATTAACACTCTAAGCCGTAGGTGTGAAAATCAAGTGCTGTGCATTATCAGGCCAGTAATCATATATATCTATTCAATACCATTCTATTAACTGTGAAGCAAAAATTACAATTTGATTTTATTGATTTAACAACAGAACAAATTTGCACAATTAGTTATCTCTTGTTGTAACTACTTTATCTGCCATGGGATTTTGAGGCTGAGGTGCATTTACAGGCAGAAAAAAAATAAAGTCATTAATAAGGTCAAAATATGGCAGTGGTTCAGGTACAATATTTGGTTGTTTCTAGGATTTCACATAAAACACTCTTATCAATATATTTCTTTATTTTTTCCCTTTCAACAGACATGTGATGCATTCTAAAACTGCACTGAAAGTTAATTCAAGGAGGTTTACTGAACAATAAAAACTTAAATCCTTAAGGACAATTCCTTCTTAATAATTGTTTCTCTTAAACTGGTATAAACCTACCTGACCCTCCAGTAATTTTTTACTTCTAGCCAACTGAAAGTTAATGAACCACAAATTACACTGGGGAAGAGAACTGGCTTTTTACAAGGAGCTGGAATGTGTTGAATGTGGTGAGAGAACATTAACAAATGTGTCAATTATTCTAGAAGCTGTTTTGATTTTTATGTGTTCTGTTTGCTTGCTCAGTATAGCAAATATAATTCCCTTCATTTTGTTTAGTATTATTTCTAGTACTAATATCCAAACAGGCTTTTTCTCAATCTATAATTTCGCTTTCAAGGCAGGTTTCTCAGAAGTTTCAACTCAAAAATTGTACTTAAGTGAAAACTTTTCAGGTAGCAGGGTAGTTTTTATAGTTGTGATCTTGCTTCATAACACATAATCCAGTAATCTTTGGGGAGTAGATAAAGTTACATTTTCATAAATTTCTTAGCTGTTTGTGCTAGTAAGTGGTCTTAATTTGAATCAGGGTCCTAACCATATTATTTTTAAAATCTCAAATGTAGAGCAGTATATTATAACATTTCCTCAAATTTTCAGACATTTTAATAATAATTTTATTCTAATATCTAGAATAGACCATTCATTGATAACTTGGGACATTATTAATATTCATAGTCTTTTATATTCTTATTAACAATTTCTACAAGTGCAAAGGAAAGTTTATTTACTAACACTGTCCACTACATTTTAAGCTCAAAGTTTCCAAATCCTGATAAAACTGAAAGCCTAAATTTAAAACAAATCTGAAAATTTTAAATTCAAAATACATGAAATAATTTCAAAAAAGAAGCAAGAAAGAAACAACACTCTTCTATAGTGGGAGAGGATCTTTATTTCCATTTATTTAACTTTCTGGGGCTCAAGAATTTTTTTAAAAATTATTGTCTAAAATATGAGCTAACATATAAAAATTATCCCATCTTTGGGAAAGTAATCAAAATTTGAAGTATAAGGATTCTTCTTCTTTTTGCCATAGGTATATAAAATTTTAAGGGAAATAGGATTATTAATTTTAGTCTAGATTTTTGTTAATTGATTTTCACCAGGGTTTTTAGGTCTAGGAATAAGATTACATTATAAAAGAAGATAATACTGAAGGTTAGAGTTTACCTATGTTAATTGTGAAGGAATTATGTTACATTTGATATTTCACAATGCTCTCAATTCCCAATTTATACTTCAGCATTGTAACAGCCAAAGAATGACACTTTAATACTTTGTGAATTCAGTTGTGGAAATTATGCACAAAACAATTTATTGACCAAGTTGTGACCTACAATGGTTATTAAATTACAAAGATGTGTATGGTATATGTAGTCATACAAATAGATTAGAAAAGAAGACAGTTTTTTTCTCTGAATTATTCCACTGGTAAATAGAACTCCCCCCAAAACTAAAATAAAACATAGCTACCAAATATTTCTGTTTCATAAATAATTCTTTAGATGCTATGATTCTTATGCTATTATTTTGATAACTCCATTTATTTATAATATAGTAATTAAAAATGCATTCCATAAAAAATTCTATCTTTATTGATGATTTTAAATATAATTGCCTGAGAGAGCCATACTACTGCAGAGGTTAACATTTAGGAATTTATTTATTTATTTTTTTACTTTGTATAGACAACCTTCCTTGGTTTGGTGGAGTATTCTGTTTGACTATGATTTTAGCTACACAATTATTCCAATTAATAAAAAATAAATTATTTTCCGAAATAAAACAGTTACATTTCCTTGATTTTTTTTTTTACAAGTGGCAGTATATAATCAAACAAAATTATTCTCAAAAAAAAGTATGCTTATATGATGATAGATCTCTCATTTAAACTAAGTGAACAAAATTCTGGCTTCAAATTCATTAATCCAACTTTGATATTTACATTCTAGAGATAACGGACAGTATATTTCCTTGCATGTTAGAAAATATTTACAGATAAACTAATAAAGAAATTGAAGTAATCAACATTTAGCAAATGTGAAAACCTCTCATTTATCTTTGACTCCTCCCTCTCTTTCACTCTAATGTATCTGTTGTTTATTAATAAATTAATACTGTAAACAAATACACACACACACACAATTCTCACTTGCATGAAATATCCTTTCATCATTTTCAGGAAGCCAGTGGGTCATCAGAATCATTCTATTGCCTTGGATCAGACTTGACTGATGTGCTGTGGGCTCACGCATGGGGCGACAAGTAGGCTACAGTTGTGCTAGGGACCGACTGGTATTAGGGCCTCAAATGGGACCACTCAGCTTTGCTCCTTACCATGTTTTATCCTAGAGTAAGCTGGCTTGAGCTCATTTTCATGTTGGTTGCAGTGTTTCAAGAAAGAAAATGAAAATGAAAAAGCACCTTTCAAATTTTTACTTGTGTCAAGTTTGTTATTGTCATATGGGGCAAAATAAATCATATGGCTAATGGTAGAGTTAATTTGGAAAAGGGGACACCACTTCTTCATGGAAATCACTGCAAATTCAAATGGCAAGGATCTTAGGCATTTGTATAGGTAGAATGTTGGTAGAACTTTGGCCAACAATGCATTACCCCTATATCTAATTGGCACTAGTTTTCTCTGGATGTGAAAGCGTGTGTTCTCTGCCTGTTTCTAACATTACCACTCTTATGCAAAATCTTCTAACTCCCACTTGAATTGATTAATCTTGTAACCAGATTTTATGTCTTCTAAGAAGACTCCTCTTCAGTATCTCCTATACACATTTTATGGGTTTGCTTCTATATTATTTAATGGCAATAACTGGAGAATAGGATTGCATTCTTCTTTATATCTTCAATAGTGTTGTACATATTGGACACCAAATATACATTTTTACTTTTCATTAGAGAAATATATTAATGAATAAAAGAAAAACCACACAATAAGCAAAGCTAAAAATTCAACATTAAGCATATTCATATGTAATCATTTCACTTGGAATCCCTATGAATTCAGGTCACTTTTCCAAAAATTCTTAGAAGTATGGCAGCTGGGCTGGGTGCGGTGGCTCACGCCTGTAATCCCAGCACTTTGGGAGGCCGAGGTGGGTGTCTCACGAGGTCAAGAGATCGAGACCATCCTGGTCAACATGGTGAAACCCCGTCTCTACTAAAAATACAAAAAATCAGCTGGGCATGGTGGCGCGTGCCTGTAATCCCAGCTACTCAGGAGGCTGAGGCAGGAGAATTGCCTGAACCCAGGAGGTGGAGGTTGCGGTGAGCCGAGATCGAGCCATTGCACTCCAGCCTGGGTAACAAGAGTGAAACTCTATCTCCAAAAAAAAAAAAAAAAAAAGTATTCAAGTGTTAATTATATGCTTTGTTTACTGTTAGATATGAGATATCAATTTTGTGGTATTTAAAACCTTCCAAATTCGGTTATGCTCATTCCTTTTTTTCATTATGATGATCTTTTACATCTATGAAATACAGTGGGATATTTTAAGAAGAAGTGGTGGTGTGTTTCATGTTACATTTGAGTTTGAAAAGGTATAGTCTTGAGATAGCTTTTACATCAGCAAAGGAGTAATATTAGAACAAATACTCAATTCTCCTTTAGATTGATTGTCATCATAATTGTTCCATACCCTCTTAGTATGTATACCACAACTGAGGGGTAAATTAGTCCTTTAGGAAGTTTTATCAACCTTTTAAAATACATACTTCATAACTGTCGTTTTAAGAAACTAATTGATAACAATGTGGCTTAAAAATTTTTCTAATGTTTTCCGAAGGCTTAACTATATCAGCTAATAATATATTCACAATATTTTGTGGCTCATTGCAGGTTCTAAGTGCATAGTTTATATCAGATGGCTGATAGGAGATAATTTTTTCAAAATATCTGCAACATTATAAATCAGATCTCAGCAGAATAGGCATGTAATTTATCCAAACCAGCCACTGTTCAGAGTGAAAGGAATGCCATTAATATCTATCAAAAGAAATAAAGGATTTTTTGAAGCAAAATGAGACACATGATTACCAAAGATACTAGCAACTCTTTATAATAAGAGTACCAGATCAAACTGGGTGTGCAAATGTGTGTATTTCTTAGGGCAGATATTTGGAGAGCGATACTAAGATCTTGTGGAGAAATTTTGTTATATAATGGAGTTTACTGATAGTGATAAGAATATGGGTGTAGAATGGAGCAATTGTATACTCAGTGTTGTAGGATAAGTAGCTAATTGGCCTATAGCTATAGCTGCCTTTCAGTTTTCTTTCTTTCTTCCACAATTGTTTATTATGTAGGTGTAAAGGAAAGTTTAAAAATCTCAGGACCTCTAAATTTCTTATGCAAAAGAGAAGGTCAAGCCTGGAAGCTGAGACATGCAATGCCCTCCTCCAAATGAATAACTGTTACTAGGATTATACATCAGCCAGATTCCCACAAGGTAAAAGGCCTCAGGCATCTACAGAGAACTGCCCCCACAGATAATTCCTGAATAATTTCTTTGCAGGCCTCTCATAGACAAGGGCCTGACAATGGTAACTTTAGGTCGACTCTGTAAATCTAGCTCCTAAAACTAGAGTCTGTTTTATTCTATACTGATGATGTCCATTACAAGCTTATCTTCCCAGAAGCAGAACAAAGACAAGATGGACCAATCATTCCTCCACCTACCTGGAGACATCTACATAACTGAATTTTCCTTTGCTCCTTTTTTCTCTTCAAACATTCACTTTAGGTTATGTAAAATGTAGACTTGCTGGGGGGCACTAACTAAAGTCCCACTTAAAGAAATGTATTGATTCACCTTACTGCCTAGCTGCTGTCTTCCTACATGGCTTCCCCCACCTTTAAGGAAATGAATAAATGCTAAGCCTCCTGAAAACCTCTTCAGAAAAATAGCCCTAAATGTATCTATCTGTGGCTTGTGTTTTTTCCAGACCCACCCTAAAGCTGAGTTAATAAACCTTAATTGAGACTTTTTGTCTCAGTCAATAATTTGGTTTGTCACAGACTCTGGGGAATATAATAATAATAAATATATAATTATCCTTTGTCTTTATATAATTCACATTTTAGTGGATGAGGCATATGTTTAATTAAAAATTACGCTATTAAAATTTACTTATTTTTAAGACTACTTTTGCAGACTACAGCATAACAAAAGGTCTGATAGAAATCTAATATTTTGGAATGCAGATGGATTGATCAGAAAACTATTTTCTGAGGAAGTAAGGTTTACACTGTAACCTATTCAATAGCTGGAATTCTGATAACTGAATGCAGAGGGAAAAATAGTCTTTCAGCCTAAGGACCAACGCCGGCTATTGGGGTGAAAATAAGATAAAACAACAACAACAAAAATAAATGAACAAAAAATATGCTTAGAATGGCTAGGATTAATAGCCAGGGAGTTACTAAGCCTGAGGGAAGAGGCTAGATTACGGAGAAAATTATAGCCAATTTAAGAATTATAATTTAGTACAAAGATCATGGTAAGTTAAGGTGAGTAAGTGTCTTATTCCATTTTGTTGCTAGTTTGATTAATTTAAAAAGAGGAGATGTTTATTTAGCTTACAGTTCTGCAAGCTGAAACGTTTAAAGGCAAGGCTCTGGCTTCTGGTGAGGACTTTCATGTTACCCCAAAACATGGTGGAAAGATCAAAGCAGAAGTGAACACATGTGAAGAGGGGAAAACCTGAGGATTGTTCTGGGTTTATAACAATCTACTCTCTCAAGAGAATCAATCCATTCTCATGAGGACTCATTCAGTGTCTTGAGAGTGAGAAATTGCTTATACTCTGAACACAGCACCTTATGAGGGTTTCTCTCTCATAATCCAAACACTTTCCCTTAGGCCCCAGCTTGCAACACCGTCATGTTGAGGATCAATTTTCAACATGAGTTTTGGTGGGACCCACAAACCATATTCAAACAACAGTTAATCAGATAAATCTCCCCAATTTAGCAACTTAATGCAATTAAATGATATTTTTTATATCAGAATACGATATGTGATTGACACATGTTGTGGCATTGTTGGGGAAGACAGTGGGGCAGAGATAGGAGCTCTGAGCTATATACATTCACTCAAGGATTCAAGCTTCTTCAGTTTCAGGGCTCTGCCACATTGTACTCATATGTCTGAATGTTGCAGTAGGCCTTAGTTTTCAGCCTCTAGATGAGGAACAACAGACATTTTATAGACCAGTGTACATTTATTTCTCATTACATTGGCCAGATCTTAACTACTGAGCCTTACCTTACTAGAGAGAATTGGAGTTTGTCTTGCTAGTGAACAAAGGAAAAACAAAATGAGTTTGGTAGGCACACAGCATTTTTGTGAGAACTAAAATCATGTACTCCCCCATTTATTCTGAACTCTGCAAATGAAAACAGTACCTATTGTCTACCTTAATACAACTCTGCCCTTCCCCTGTCTTTTTTAACATTACTTTGCTTTTCCATGAATTTCCTGCCTAGGCAATGGTTTGGTTTTTCATTATAGGAATTTTATGAAAAATCCATCAGCTCTTCAATGGAAAGCATTAAGAGAGAGTTGTGTTATAGGATTATTTGATTATTTCACTTCAAAATACGCACTCTGCTGTTCCCACTAACCCTTACCAATTGGTAGGAAATTCTTACCAATTCTTAATCAATCCCTGCATTGAAATACTCATCTTAAATTCTTTCTTAATAAATTCTGATCTTACCACCCCTCATCTAGAACATGGCCATAGCTTAAAAGAAGTGGGCTTCTTATTTTTGGTGTAATAACAAATGAATTAAGGCTTGTGTCATTCATTAACACTTTATGTTGGTGGTGCTTGAAAAGCCATCATTCAACAATTTTTTAAATTAAACCTTTATTTATTTGGGATATGTAATGATGTTAGATTTGTTTTTGCTAAAAAAGCGCTTATGATATACTTTAGAATTTCCCTGAGACTTGCACATGATTGTGCAGCCAGTAGTAGCTAGAAATAAATAAATGACCAAATCTCAGGAGATTAGAACTAAATCAAAAGGGTATATCTTATATTCAGTTGAGATGATTTATATTGTTAAACAAGAGATGTTATAAAACCAAAATATATCTAAGTCGGGGGAGAGAGAGAAAACATTTACAGATTATGGTAATTCTGACAAATGCTCCTGTTTCATAAAAATTCAGTGTGGATAAGTAAAGCCATTTTATAACTCAAGTGAATTTTATAACTGAGATAGAACCAACAAAACAAAACAGACATACAAAAACCCAGAGTAATAGCATAAATAGAGAGAATTCATTCCCTAAGCTATTTTTCTAAAACATTACCACTTGAAGGAGGAATTATGTAGGGAATCTAATGAAAAAAACAATAATAAGCTATTTTATACACCCGCATAGATTTCTGTGGTAGCTATAAAGTAGTGATACCTAAAATTACAGAAACAGCACTGTTAATGAATCTTCACCAAATTTTTGACACTGAACAAAGATAGATGTTGAAGCAAAGATTGCTTTGCAATTATTTCTGCAAAAAACTGATTGTTCTAGTGGAATTATTGAAAACAAGCTTATTGAACATAGTTATATTCAATTACATTACAAGTGACGTACTTCAGATCCTAGGGCATATATAAGACCAAAGTGAGAGATGAGAAATTGTGTCCAAGGAGAGCATCAGTGACTATAACAACATAAGATAAAATAGACTTTCAGACAAAAACTATTACAGAAGACAGAGAAAGACAATTTATAATGATAAAAGTCAATTCACCAAAAAATATAACAATTATAAATACATATGTACCAAATATCAGAGTTCTAAAATATAAAATACAAACATTGACAGAATTGAAAGTAGAAACAGACAGATATAAAATATTAGGAGACTTCAATATGCCATTTTCCATAAGGAATAGCACAACTAGATATACTATCAATAGGTAAATAAAGAGTTTGAACAATGCTTTAGATCCAATAGACGTAGCCAAAATATACAGCACACTTCACCCAACAACAGTGGAATGTATATTCTTTTCAAGTGCTCATGGAAAACTCTTTAGAATAAGCCATAAGGTAGGTCACAAAACAAATATTAATGAATTTTATAAGACCGGAGTTAAAGTATCTTATCTAATCATAATGGAATGAAATTGGAAATCATTAATAGAAAACTGAAAGGATCACGTATGTACAAACTAAAGAAGACAATATGAAACCAATAAGTGAGAAAATAAATTACAGGAAATTAGAAAATACCTTGAGACAAATGAAAGTGAAAATACAGCATACCAAAACTTACTAGATGTAGGAAAAGCAGTGCTGAGAGGGAAAATTATAGCGGCAACTGTTTATGGTATAAAAAGCAAAAGCTCAAATAACCTAACTACATCTAAAGGAACTAGAAAAAGAACAAACCCAAAGCTAGCAGAAGGAATAAAATAGTAAAGATTAGAACATAGATGAATGAAATACAAAATAGAATAAGAGGAAATTAATGAAACAAACAGCTTGTTCTTTGAAAATATAAACAAAACTGATAAACCTTTTAGTTAAACTATAATTTATACACTGCTATTTAGAATATAGAATCTGGAAGTGTCTCATTTCTCCAAAAGTGTTCATTGGCAGTTGGCTTTATAAGTCCATCAATAGAATTATTTATAATATTTTTATTCACAATTAATATTTTTACTCAATTATTGGCATAGACAAATGTATTTGTTTTTCTAATATAAGTCGAGTACATTTTTCTCTTTCTCCACTCACCAATTAAAGTTCAAAGGCATTAAAATATTTGAGTGAAATAAAAGTTTGATTTTCAATTGAAACAGACCCCATCCCAAAATAAAAACCTGGTGGCCTGGATTTTATTGAGAAGGTGATTGATCCCAAGGAACAGAAGGGAGGCATTGAGGAAAGTGAAACAGAGAAAGAAGAAAAACCAGGAAAGAGTATTTTAATGAACTGTTTACTGCTGGGTATAATTGGGGCTCGATCCTGCTGGGGACCTTCTAAGGAAATGTGTAGAATATACTTTGAATTTTCTCATTAGTCTATGTAAAGGCTGAGGTTTTTATTCACAATTCCCGTGTCCCATAGGTTGATTACCCTGAGAGATATTAACTTCCCCACACTTTGTTGCCTACTGCTGCTTTGAGGAAACTGAACTAAGATATGCTAAGGTGTATTTTTAATTGCTTGGTCTAGGACATTGGCAATGATGTACTGGAATTGTTCCTTATAAAACTGCAGCAAATGGATGAGTGTGCCAGATACAGTACTGTGCAACAGAAGTGTCTAAGTTCATCCTTTGTATCACTCATATGCTCCGTGCTGTACATAATTCCCCTCTATCACTGTCTCTTCAAAGTGGTGGATGATCATAATGTCAGAAAATTTAAAGAAAGACTTAATTATCTTTAACAAGAGAGTTTAGTTTCATAATTCAAATTATAACCCATTTTAATATAAAAATGTTAACATATCAGAAAAATGTATAAAAAGTCCTCAAAAATTAAAGTAAAAGTTTTACCATTTCATTACAGTGTTAAAGTGATATAGTTCTCTAGTAATGAAGCCCAGAAAGTGGCAATATATATTTGGTAACATTTTAATTGAGACTTCTAAGATGATTTAGAAAATTCGCAGATTAAAGGGAGACAATTTAATCAATGAATGTGTTTCTTGTGTGAATAGAATGAATTTTGATAACTTTATCAAAATATGTATTTCACTTCTTAATTCCTCACATACAAAACAATGGGTAATATAAACCTAATATAAAATTGCAAATTTTTTTTTTTTTTTGGTGAACAGTGATTTCATGGCACAGAAGTACACATATTAAGAGATTAGTTTTAGTATGCATGAAATTGTATAAATTATTTAATATCAATTTGACAATTTATTTCTTTATAATTTATGGCTCTCCTACATCACAAACTAATTTGAAGCTACTACTGAATGAGAGAGATTAAAAAATTTTATGTAATTTTTTTATTGGTGCTTCAATTTCAAGCATTAGGCACCAATTGAAAAAATGCCATCTCAGTAACAGGTAAAATCATTTTGTCAAATGTCTTTCTTTTCTTTCCACTGTATGTTGTAATTTTTAAATTCACAAATAAAATTTGGGATAAAAGACATAGTGGTTCAGCATTAACTTTCAATTTTATAATAAACTAAGAGTTGGGAGAAGAACTTCCCTTTCCTTGCTAAATGAATATATATCTTTACAAGAGAAAAATAGGCATAGCAAATATTTTTGAAACCAAATTTTAAATGAATGACAAAGAAGAAAATATCCATCAAAAGAGAAAATTAAAAATGAAACCACTTGGAAAATAAAAAGTACTTTTCTAGTTATTCTTGAGCCAAAGACAAATAAAAACATATTGCTCTACTCAGATAACAAGTATATCTATCAAAACATTCATATCAAAGATACATTAGAACAAACTTATAGCATAAGGTGTTTAGGGAAAGTTAAATCAAGGCAAATGAATAATTAAACATGTTTTGCTAAAAAAAAAAAAAAAGTCCTAAAAGGAAATAATAAAGATAAAATACAAAATAATAAATTATAAAAATTCCATTCAATGAAAATGCAAAATTTATTTATTTGAGGAAACAAATACAAAATACAAGCTGATGTCAAAAGACAAAATTAATACAGACTATAACAGACACTAAAGATGATAGTACAGACATTGTTAAAGATATAATAGTTAAAATATATTATTTTATGGTAATAAATTTAAAAAATTTAAAATAATTATCTTATTGGTCAATGTTATTTTTAAGACATAAAATAATTGAAAAACTGTCCAAAAATTGACAAATAGATGGTTTCAGGCAATTTTGTGAGCCAGCATTTCAAGGAAAATATTACAAATCAGTGGACATCATTGCTCTCGGTTTTGAAATACTAGACTGCTAATATAAATAACTAAATAATATAAATAACTAAAATAAATCAATGATACTCAATATTACTAATGTATTTGACATTCTTTATTATGTATAAAACTCATATGAAATATAAAGCATAAAATATTTTTATGCAGGATTTTACTGGAAAAACACAAAAATTTAAAATGTTCATAATCAATACAAATCTTCAACAAAGCATTTAGTTACAAAAAAAAGATTGAAGACACATACTATCAGAGAGTAAATTTATGCATTATATATAAACAAAATTTCTTAATATGTATCAAAAGACTGAAATTGCATATCTTTTGAGTTAGCAAATGGTCTCCCATGAATTTATAATAATGAAATATTGACACAAATGTGCTAGAATTGATGCACACATAGGCTTATTACAGGTTAGTTTATAATAGCGAAATATGAAAAATACATTAAATGTCTAATTATGATACATTAATAATATGCAGTGTGATATCACTTATATTAGTAATTTTAATTCAGGTTTTTAATCCCTGAGTTATTCCTGCCCCATTCATGAACTCATCCAATGAGAAGGGTTCTTTCAAACTTCCTCTGGATTGATTGATCTTTGACTCCTTTACCGGATTGGCTACTGTTTTATAAGCCTGAGTCACAGAGCCCCCACCTCCAAGAGCCAGAGGCAGGGAAATCAGAGACAAAGGCCCTACCTGGCTTGCCAGAGGCAGGGAGGTGAAACAAAGGTCCCTAGCTGGACACAGGCGGGAAGACTGAAACGAAGGGCCCTACTCAGCCAGAGGTGGGGAAAACCAGAGAATTCCTGCACTAGAAACAACGTCCCCAGCCCACCCTGGGAAGTCCGTTTAACACAGTCCCTCACTCCATTAATACTTCCATTAACAAGTGATCTTTAAAAATGTCTAGACAGAAATATTAGATATTCTCTGCAATTAGTACCGAACAACTATATATGCAGACATTTTTATTATGTTACAATCATGAGACATCGAGAAGGTCAACAAGAAATCTTAAGAACAAGATGGAGACATTTCTCATAGTTATATCTGGGTAAGATATCCACCCATCAGTGAGAAGGATTTGGAAAATAATGTTAAAACAACACTCCAGCTTTTTAAAAAACTGCGTATTTATTCCTTATTTAACCATTTAGTTTTAAAGAGTTTTCCTTCCATATTAGGATTTCTGCTTTCTTAATATTTTTGTTTTCATTATCAAGTACTAAAAAAGGATCTTTGACCACAGCCAAAATTATTACATCAAGGCCTAGATCCAGGGTGCTACAAGCAATTGCCTTTTTGGTATTCATTCAATAGTAGCTCTTAATAAATATTTTGAACACCTATTACCTGCCATTTGTAAGTCTCCATAAAATCATGTCCAAAAAATGAACTCAAATCTTTTCCCACAAACTCAGTTGTGAAGTCAAGACACATTTCCAGGAACTTTGTATCATTTCCCAAATACCATTTGTAATCCATCACTAAGTCTTGTCCCTTTTGCCACCTAAATTGTTCTTGGATTCATTTACCTTTCCACTATTCTAGTGTCACTGTAATGTAGCAGTTCAAGTCTCCATCATTTATCTTCGGGATTACTGCAATGTTTTCCCTCTTGGCTTTCTTCCTTTCACTGTTACCATTCTTGCCTGCATTTCTTACACCATCCTTCTACTCTTATGGATATGATCATAGTACTCCATCTCTTCTATCTGCTTAAAATTCTAGAATGGCTTTCTTTCCCTTTACTCAACAGATAAATATGAAAATTTTAAGGTTTATGAAGATTTTATGAAAATCTTCAAGGCCTTTCTGATTCTAGAGATTCATCTCCCTTCCTTCAATGTGTCATTTTGTGTGTTCAAATTTATTTTCTTATGTTTCTTGAAACAGTTATGCCCCTTGTAGTCATCCCTAGCATCAGTTTCCACAGTCGCTTGTACTTTGCTTCATAATATCAGCATTTTTGTTGATATATTTTAATACAATTCTCTCTCATATGTCTTTTATGTTACACTATAAACTGAAACTTAAAAAATGTGTATCTGTATCCATCATATATCTCATTACTGGCACTTATTAAATATTTAATATTTTTATTATAATGAAGCCACAAAAAATATTAGCACATCTTATAGAAGTGTGGGTGTGTTTTTTAAATATTTAATTTTGAAATAATTCTGCAGCCATCATCACTATTTAATTTCTGGAATTAGATACCTGTCAAAGAAACTCTCACTAGCAGTCACTCCTCATTGCATTCTCCCTCTAGCCCTTTCAAACTAATAACCTACTTTCTGTCTGTATACACTCATCTATTCTGTGCATTTTATATAATATAAATAATAAATGGCTTTTCTGTTTGGCTTCTTTCACATAGATTACATAATGTTTCAGTGTTCATGTGTAGCATGTATCTGTACTTTATTCTTTTTTATAGCTAAGTGATAGTTTATGGTATACACATACCACATTTTGTTATTCTTTCACCAATTAAATAATTTGTGTTGTTTTCAGATTTTGGCAACTGTGAATAATGTTGTTACAAACAATGACATACAACTTTTGTGTGTATATATGTTTTTATTTCTGTTCGATATGTATCTAGCAGTGGAGTTTCTGGGTAACACAACTTTTTTACTTTGTGAGAAATTGACAAACTATTTTCCAAAGCAGCTACACCATTTTATGTTCCCAGAAACATTGTGTGAGTGTTCCAACTTTCTACATCCTTGGCAAATCCTCATCTTTTTCATTGTAGCAACATTAATGGGTATGAAGGGTTATCGCATTGTGATTTTAATTGGCATTTCCATAGAGATTATTTATAGTGAACGTCTTTCTGGGATCTTTGGCTATTTGTACATCTTATTTGGAAAAATGTCTGTTTCTTGCCCATTTTTAAATAGGGTTACCTGTCTTTTTGCTGTTGATTTATAGCAGTTCTGTATATGTAGTCTCAATACTAGAACCTTATCAGAATATTTACAAATATTTTATTCCATTCTGTGAGCTGTCTTTCCATATTTTTTCTTGATAATATTCTCTACAACAGTTTTAATTTTGACCACATTCAATTTATCCTTTTTTTAATTTTTGTTGTATGTGATTTTGATGTCACATCTGAGAAACCATTGTCTACTCTAAAGTCATTGAGATTTATGATTATGTTTTCTATTAAGAGTTTCATAGCTTTTGCCTCTTACGTTTAGGCAGTTGGTATATTTTGAGCTAATTTTTATATGTAGTATGAGGTAAGGTTCCTATTTCATTCTTTTGTATGTGAATATTCAGTTGTCTCCAAATAATTTATTGGAAAGACTATTTTTATCCTTTCTGAATTGTCATGGCACTCTTACTGAAAATTATTTCACCATAAGTGTAAAGATTTGTTTCTGAATGTTCAGTTCTACTCCATTGTTATATAAGCCTATTCTTATCCCACTACCACAATGTCTTCATTACTGTAGATTCATAATAAATTTTGAAATGTGAATTCAAGAGTTATTACAAATTTATTTCAAAAAGTGTGACTTCTGCAACTTTGTTTTTTGTTTGTTTTCTCCAAGACAATTTTGGCTATTCTGGATCTCTTGCCTTTTCATATGAATGTTGGAATCAGCTTGTCAATTTCTATAAAATGGCAGTTGGGATGTTTATAGAGATTGCATTGAATTTGTAGATAAATTTGGGGAATATTGTCATAATAATAAGTCTTCTAATTCATGAGCTCAAAAATGTCTTTTCATTAACTTAGAGGTTTTATAAAATTTCTTTCAATAATGTTTTGTCATTTGCATTGTATAATATTTGCTCTCATTTTGTTCAGTTTATTTCTAAGTATTTTATTTTTTAATTCAGTTGTAATTGAAGTTGTTTTCTTATTTTAGTTTTTGGATTATTCACTGCTAATTATTGAAAATATAATTTATTTTTGTATATTTCTCTTCTACCCTACATTATTGCTGAACTTGTTCATTAGCTGTAATAAATATTATTTTTGTGGATTTCTTAGCATTTTCCAATTTATAAGATCATGCCCTCTGCAAATAGAGATAGCTGTACTTTTTCCTTTTCAATCTGATACTTTTAATTTATTTTTGTTGCCCAATTGCCCTGGTTAGCAACCTCAGCAAAACATTGAATAGAAGTGGCAGGAGTGTATATCCTTGGCTTGTTCCTTCCCTTAGAACGAAAGCCTGTGTTTCACCACTAAGTAGGATGTTAGTTGTTAATTTTTCATAGATGACCTTACTAGGTTGAGGAAGTTTTCATCTATTTTTAGTTTGTTAAATATTTTTTTATATAGCCAAATTCCCTCTCCTCTACTCTATGGAATTAATTTTACAAATTACAACTTTATACATAATATGTCCATTAACTCAGAGTTATAACTATTATTCTAAAAGTTGTATTTTAAATCAAATATAAAAGTTACAAATAAAAACACATTAATGCTATTTTGTTTTGTTTTGTTTTTCGAGATTGAGTCTCATTCTCTTGCCCAGGCTGGAGTGCAATGATGCAATCTTGGCTCATTGCAACCTCTGCCTCCTGAGTTAAGTGATTCTCCTGCCTCAGCCTCTGAGTAGCTGGGATTACAGACACGTGCCACCATTCACAGCTAATTTTTTATTTTTAGTAGAGACAAGGTTTCTCCATGATGGTCAGGCTGGTCTCGAACTCTTGACCTCGTGATCCACCTGCGTCGGCCTCCTAAAGTGCTGGGATTATAGGAGTGAGCCACTGTGTGCAGCCTAATACTGTCTTGATATTTGTCCATGTAGTTAATTTTGTTTGTGTTGTTTGGTTTCTTCACGTAAATTAGAGTTACCATCTAGTAGACTTTCATTTCCGCCTGAGGGATTCTCTTTAATATTTTTTCCAGGACATATCTACTACTGACAAATGTTCTGAGTTTTTGTTTATTTAGAATGCCTAAATTTCTCCCTCATTTTTCATAAATAACATTGCTGGATACAGATTTCTTTGCTGATGTCTTCATTTGATGCTGCAAGTGTGTCATCCCACTGCCTCCTGGATTTTTTTTTTCTTCTAATTGGCAATCACCTGCCATTTTACTAATAATTTCTTATACATGATGAATTTCATCTCTCTTACTGCTTTTAAAACTCAACCTTTGTGTTTTGCTTTTGACAGGTTGATTATGACATGTCTAGATATGGATCTCTTTAAGTTTATTCTAGTTCATTGAGCTTTTTGGATTTGTAGATTAATATGTTTCATCAAGTGTAGTTTTGGAGTCATTATTTCTTCAATTATATTTTCTGCTTTTTGCTCTCTCTCCTCAACTTCTGAAACTCCTATTGTGTGTGTGTTGGTGTACTTAATGTTATATGTCGTAGGTCTCTGAGGCTCTGCTCATTTCTCTTCACTATTTTTCTTTCTTTTCCCATAATTGGATAATTGTTATTAACCTATCTTAAAGTCTATGACTGTTTCTTCTACCAGCTCAAATGCTCTTCTGAGCCCCTTTAGTAATTTTTTATTTCAATTATACTTCTCAGCACCAGAATTTGTGCTTGATTCTTGTTAAAGAAATCATTGCATTATAACAGTTTTTCTATATGGTATGTGGTGAGGTATTGTTTTATAATTTCCTTTACTTCTCTTAACATGAGACTTTTTTTTTCCTGTACAGGCCATACTTGTTTATTTCTGTCTTGTATTTTTAAAGACTGGACATCTTAAATAATATTGTGTGGCATCTCTGGAAATTACGTTCTCTCTTTGATCCAGGACTTGCTGTTGTAGCTATTTGTTTCACGACTTTCCTGAGCTATGGTTTCTTTATGGTTTATATTGTTTGTAATATGTGGCCATTGAAGTTTCTGTTTAATTAGCTTAGTGATTGGCTAATAATTAGACAGAGATTTTCTTAAATGCCTGAAAGCCAACAAGAGTCCTAGCCTTTGGCAGGGGCCTCCAATGTATTAGGATATGCCTTCAGTGCTCAGACAGGCTGTTTAAACTCTTCTTTAACCTGCACCGTTCACTTTCACAAAGCCCCAAGGTTACCCAGAGGTGAAATCTTAAAAACTTTTCAGGTGTTTCTTTGGTATGTGAACAGCCATATGAATGGATGTATCTTTCAAGATTCCCAGGAATTTGTCATAACTTTTCAAATCTCCCTATGGAAATCTCATTCTCTGCTTTTCCTTTTAAGTTTTTGTTCAGCTTCTTGTTAGCCTCAACTGCTATCACTGCCTCAGGCACGTGTGATGTTAAACAATTTCTACTGATCTTTTTCTTTTTTGACAATTTTCCCTTGGGAAAAAACTGATTGTATTAGGACATCTATAAGACCAGCCAAATAAAGGCAAATCCTGAGATTTGGGTTTTCCAGGGAATTTAAGAGAGCTGCAAATCTATTAGTCACCTCCAGTGGCTGCTAGGCTGCTCATCAATCAGGTACATTTGAGAAATACGTTGGTTGGGTCCAGAAAGGTGAAATAATTCGAAGTGGAGCAGGTGGGCTTCCAGGCTATAGGTAAATTTAAATATTTTCTGGTTCGCAATTGGTTGACTTTGTCTAAAGACCTGGGATTAATAGAAAGGAAATGTTCAGGTTCAGATAAAAGATTGTGGAGACAAATGTGGCTGCCCTTAGAGATGATAGATGACAAATATTTCCTATTCAGACCTATAAAAGGTGCTAGACTCTCAGTTAATCTCCTCTGGATTGAGAGGGCCTGGAAGAAAAAGATCTAGCTATGTTAATAGAGATTTGTTTACAGATGCGAATTTTCTCCCACAAAGGACAGCTTTGCAGGGCATTTAAAAATATGGCAAATAAACATATTTTGACATAAAATATTTGAATTTTCTTCTTTGTCATATAATGTTATGCCAGAGTCAGATTGGAAGTAAGTCATGATACGTAGAGTTAAATAAAACACATCTGATGAGAATTTGTAGTCTATAGGGCATGACTCCCCAGACCCCTTAGGAAGAAATTTGGGCAAGATTAAAAAAAAAAATCAGGGCTTAATCCTTAGTTGATTCATCAACATTTTATGACAATCTAATATGTATTATACTCCTGACATGCTATGCATTAAATTTTCTTATACCTGTAAATTAATTATCATTAAAAATATAAGGATATGGTAATGATGATAGACATTTGTTGTGCCTTTGTTACAGGAAAGGGGTTGAGATACAGACCCCAAGAGAGGGTTCTTCAATCTTGAGCAACAAAGAATTCAGCGAATTCAGCATGAGTCCGCAAAGTAAAGTAAAAGCAAGTTTATTAAGAAAGTAAAGGAATCAGAGCAGCCCCAAGAGCTGCTGGTTACTCATTTTTTACTATTATTTCTTGATGATATACTAAACAAGGGAGTGGATTATTCATGCCTTCTCTTTTTAGATGATATAGGGTAACTTCCTGACATTGCCATGGCATTTGTAAACTGTCATGGTGCTATGAGAGTGTAGCAGTGCGGACGACCAGAGGACGCTCTCATTGCCATCTCAGTTTTGGTGGATTTTAGCTGGCTTCTTTATTGCAACCTCTTTTATCAGCAAGATCTGTATGTTCTGTATCTTGTGCTGACCTTCTATCTCATTCTGTGATATAAGATGCCTTGATTGTTTGGGAATGCAGGCCGGTAGGTTTCAGCCTCATTTTACCCAGCTCCGATTCAACATGAAGTTGTTTTGGTTCACATGCCTCTGACACCTTTATTATATGCCAGTCATTGTTTAAGTACTTTACATATATTACATCGTTTAATTTCTCATTAATTCTATAATTTTCAAGTTTATGTAACTGAAGCAAAAAAAGTTCAACAAGTTAATGGAAAAGGTTTGAAGCAGGATATCTCAATAAACAATGAAGTCATAAAATTCTGGAAAATTTACACAGAATGTACAAATTTACATAGCGTGTAAATTTTATATAACACTGTTAGAGATTCCCTGAAGCCTCTTAAGGGGTCAAATGTTAAGTACAGAGTTACAGAAGACTATTTCCCAAAGATTTCTCTCATTTGTGCTTCATATCAAACATTAGTAGAGCCGATGCATGATTTAAAGGATAAAACTCTATGTTATTGCATGCCAGGAATAAGTTTTCAGTGAGGACCTAGCCTGTGTCAGACACTAAGCTGTTATAGGCATTATCGGCTGTGAATAAAACAGACATGCTAATAAATAATATATTGCGTATTATAGAACTTTCAAGACCGCTCCACATGTTAATGATAGAGTGAGAATTTGAACTAAGATACGTTTGATTCAACATGTCTTGTTCTACTCTGCTGCACTTAAGATCACAACCATTTCTTGAATTAATAATTACATTAAAATGCCCATTACAGTATAAGTGGCCCCATATCAACACCTATCTCTAAGTGTAGATATAAAGTTGTGTCTATTCTGATAGGAGTAACTTAGATGCTTTTGATAGGTAAAATGTTGAGAAAATTTTTAAGGACATTCTTTATTCCTTCTAAAAGAGAGAAATTCTGTACCAGTAATAAGGTTTAATACATCTAATTATAACTATAGGCAAGAGTCCAGCAAAACCTGGCCTGATTCCTTCAGCACCCTCACCACTTCCCACACAATCCTTCACCCTTTTCAACTGCTTCAAACATAATTCTAAAATGTAGCTCCTAACCTATACCACTGTTTTTTACACTAATTTATAGTGGTTAATAATGCTTCTAATAGTTCTTAATTAAACATGGGAAAAGAAAGAAAGAGTTGAATACTACTTTGTCAAACTTTAAATTGTTTTGAATTTAAAAACTGTTTTGCATTTATTTTCTCATTTTGTTTTGTTGAATTAGTTTTACTTTTAAAGTATCCATTAATTAGGAAATACCCTTAAATTTTACATTAAATCTCTTGACTCTGTAATTCTTGGATTCATTATATAATATGAGCTATTCATAGCATATTGAACTTAATTATACTGCATTGTACTATCCTTAAAAATTCTCAAATTTAGACTGTATGACATTGACTTACAGAAAACACAGATCCTATTGTAGTTTAGAAACTCTAAAATAGCCAATCACCTTCTCAGGTTTCACAGTACACTGAGATCACATTTTATATATTACAACCAGGAGCAATGTAATGTGTTTGATATTTATTTTTCAAATATTAGTGCATATTTCTTTGTCTTCCAGAAAAGTCATTTATTTTTATTTTCTTTTATTTTCACAGTAGTATTTACTTTGGATTTGATATTTTTAAAAATAATGTTTGCTCAAGGAATTCCAATTAGCTTTTTCAGGGGATGAACTGGGCCAATATGAGTTTCTTGCATGTTGTGCTATTTCATTTAAAATCCATTAGAGCTCCATTAATATATTTGCAATTATTTTTCATGGAAATAAATAAGTATTTTCAATTGCTTTGTAGTGTAGTAATGATTGTTAATAAGTGACACAATGTATACTTTGTGAGCAGTCCTTTATTTTGATAAATAATAAAACCTACAATTATAGTAGTTAACATGTATTTTTCAATTACTGCTTTCATGACTTAGGATAGGCATTACCAAGAAAACAACTGCCTGAAATAGAAAAAATAATATTTGGTTTCATCATAAAGAGTGTAGTATTGAGCTCAGAAGTGCCTTTGTTTTATATTGTCTTCTCAATACAAGCCAAATTATGACATTACAAAATAAATTCGATTGGATACTGTTTATCCTCATGTGTGGGTAGCAGAGAGGTTTTATTAAGAAAACATCACCATTTTCCTAGACTTTTGCGGATTTAATAACCAAATGAAACTGCTACATCAGACCCAGCACAGCGGCTCACACTTGTAATCTCAGCATTTTGGGAGACCAAGGTGGGCAGATCACCTTAGGTCAGGAATTCAAGACCAGCATGGCCAGCGTGGCGAAACCCCATCTCTACTAAAAATACAAAAATTAGTCAGGCATAGTGGTGGGTCACTGTAATCCCAGCTACTAGGGAGGCTGAGGCATGAAAATTGCTCAAACCAGGGAGGTGGAGGTTGCAGTGAGTCAAAATTGTGCCACTGCACTCCAGTCTGGGTGACAGAGTGAGACTCTATCTCAAAAAAAAAAAAAAAAAGAAAAATGAAACTGCTATATTACAATAATTATACAACACATAAAATGCTTTGCCACTATAATTTTGATGTCTCAATGAATTAGTCTGCCATCCATATCTCATATAGTAACATTATATTTCACTAATATTCTAGTTACATATTGGTAGAGTATATTTTACTGTAAGTAAATGTGATCATAAAAATTTATTATGTTAGGTGATTGAGACATCCAAGGGTTTTTTCCATGGTTAGTCCTCTAATAGGGATTAATTGACTGGCACTTTTGACTTTATATAGGGTTAATGATGACCAATGACTAAAACATTAATAAATCATAATAAGTTTTTACAGATATGATGCAGTAATATGAATACTGTCTGTGACTTCATCTTTTATAATTTGAGAACTGACAAATTCAACACTTGGCAATATAACCCTCTGTGCTTCAAATGTTGTTGGGATGGTAAATTTTTGCCATCAGTGCTCTTTCCATTTGCACATAATTAATTAGTAATAAGTGTGGAGATTGTATTATGACCTAGTTATATATCTCTGTGGATATCTGTGTATTGAGATAAAATGATACTAGATAGAATGCATAAAACTAATTTCCAATGCCATTTAAATTGTGCTTTTCCATTTATAACTGTACTTGGTGGTGAGATGTATCTCATTAGAATTTTTTTAAACTGTTGTTACTGAATATGCTTGAAATATTATGCATCATATTGATATTTTGAACATGTAGCTCAATATCTTAATATGTGTAATGTCACCTCTGGTGAGATTATTATTCATCTAAACAGTTATCAAAAGCTATTTGGATCTTTAGGAAAAGCTTTTTTTTTTTTGCTTACTCTTGTCAGCTTTAATGCATATTAAGTTTATTACAAGTCTCTAAATCACATACCTTAAATAAAATTATATATTTGTGATATATGTTCCTTTCACCTAGACAAACTGACTAAATTTATGAACGCAGGTGGAATCCTTCCTCATTATTTGTGGAACATTCCTGTTAAATTTGTGTGATGACTTGTGGACATATAAGAAGAAAATCAAGGCATTTGTCATTGGAAAGATTAATGTTATTAAAAAATTTTCAAGTAGCATTTTGTAAAAAGGTTGTTAGAGATGGGACTGCTTATATGTATATATTTTATAATTTATGTATGTAAATTAATAAAGCGCTGTGATTTCATTTAAAGATGATTTCACTGAAGTTCATCCTATGGAGAGGTAGGCTATGCCAAAGTCTTAAGTAAGAGTGACTACACTAATGAAAATAAACATAATTAATTATTTATCAGCTAATGCCTCTACTTTCAGGTGTGGAAGACCCGATGTGATGTATAAACTATATTTATTTTACTAAATACCTATTCCTGTGTCAGGAGCATGCTCTGTTTCTTTTCTTTATACTCATCTAAAAATGTTTCAAAAATTCCATCCTGTGATTGCTGCATAATTCCATCACTTGCAGTACTTAATATTCTACAAGATATCCCAATTTCTTGAGTCACCTTATAAAAGGTGTGCTGAGGGAAATATTTTTGTTATTGTTTTGAAAATAG
Organism: Sapajus apella; assembly: GCF_009761245.1. Classification (NCBI taxonomy): domain Eukaryota; kingdom Metazoa; phylum Chordata; class Mammalia; order Primates; family Cebidae; genus Sapajus; species Sapajus apella. The sequence continues at coordinate 6,064,469 of NW_022436976.1, forward strand.
GATCTTACTAAATTTCAACCATAACAGCTACTAAGAAAAAAATAAGAAATGATGCTGCAATGAAAGTTAACAGTTAACAATAATTACTAACCAACAGATCATCAGCATATTTATTTTTTTAATGGTTCACTCAATTTTAGCACTCATTCATTTGTTCATTTGCTTCAAAAATAGTTAAGTGTCTACAGGTGTAAGTTGTTCTGTTTGTTGCTGGGGATATAGAGGAAAGAAGTCTCTGCTCTCCTAGAAATTAGTGTTTTAGGACTCTGGATATTAAAACAAATATAACTCAGTAAAATATTTAGTTACAATTATCATTTGTGTCACAAATTGGAAATTTAGAGTGCTGTGAAACATATAAAAGGGAAACTTACTAGATCTATAAGACAAGCTTAGAAAGTCTTCTCTGAAGAGGTAACGTTTAAGATTTGATGAATAATAGTTATTCAGGCAAAAAGAACAAGGGGATGGATGATTCAGGGAGATGAAACATAAATAGAAGGCTCGGACTTTCTACTTCCACATAGCAAAATAAGCATAGCATCTTTTTTTTTGAGATGTACTTTTTTTTTTTTTAAGTTATTCTCAAAGTTTCACCTACATATAAGCAACCCATAAAACAGGGTGTGATAAAATCAGTGGTGGAAGAGCCGAAGGTTCGTATGAGCGAGGATGATTCCCAGCTCATCGCAGGCCTCAATCACAACTTTACCAGCAGCAGAGCCAGAGGGAGCCGCGATGTACACCACACCACTCCTTTTAGCTCTGCTTACATTATCTCTGAAAGGGAAGAAGGCATCAGAGCTGACAGAAACTTCACTCAGTTTGTCAACCCATTCCTTCTTCTCTGCCTCAGTGAGTAATTCTGGGACTTCCTCAAACAGGGCCTTCCACTTTATCAAGTCTTCATCCTCACCAATGGTTCCGGTCAGGTATTGATCAATGGCATTGGAGATTTCTGCTCTCTTCACTCCCATTTTAAACTTCATCGAGAGCACTTGTGGATGGTGTCTAAGCCACCGGTAGTTTGCCTTATCTCCTGCAAGGCGGGTGCAGTGTATACGAGACTGCTGCCCAGCTCCAATGCCCATAACCTGCCAGTTCTTGGCGTAGCACACGGAGTTGGACTGAGTGTACTTAACAGCAATGATGGCTACGCTGAGGTCTCAGAGGGCAGACTCTGGCAGATCTTTATTCTTGGTTACTACATTGCTAAATAATGACTTGTCGATGACACCATTATTTCTCTTCTGGCTTAAATGAAGGCCGAAGAGAGTTCGAACTTCATTTTCATCTGGTTTGTAAGACTGGTCCATCTGAAGAACACAGTAGTTTCCATTTTTCTTTTTGGAAAGTATTGTCAAGCCTACTTCTTCATATCCTGGGGCAATTATACCATCAGAGACTTCTCTGGAAATAATTTTTGCAGTTGGTACATCACAAACGTCAGACAATGCCACAAAATCGCCAAATGACGACATGCTATCAGCCTCTCTTGCTCTTGCGTATGCCGTTGAAATGGGTGTAAGGTTTTATAGAGATCAAAGACCAGGCAGACTCTGGCCTCATCTTTGCTGAGTGGAGTTCCAACAACGGCGCCTGCTGGGCTGACATGTTTGAAAGATGCAGCGGCTGGAATACCTAACACCTCCTTGAGTTCCTTCACCAGCTGCCAGGCGTTCAAAACATCGCACAGGCTTATAAATCCAGGGGCTCCATTTAGAACTGTGATGGGAATCTTGGGCTTCAGTGTGTACAGCTGGGCAGGGGTCTGATGAGGGTTCACTCCATACCGCAAGGGCATCTGAGATATGCCTTTGCTGTACTGTTTCCTGAAATCTGAAATTGCTTCATCGTATCGTGCCGTATGACTGAATGCCTTCAAGGCTAACTGGCGTCTAGTCTCCAAGGAGGTGTCCTTGCTCTCGGAGCTCTGCATCTCTGTGGACACTGCCACATAGTCCTCAGGTTCACACACCACTGTCGCTCGAGCGTGGTTTTTTGGCTGCAGCTCTCAGTAAGGTTACTCCGCCAATGTCAATTTGCTCCACAGCCTCCTCAACAGTCACACCTGGAGAAGCCACTGTCGTCACAAAGGGATAGAGATTGCAGGCAACAACTCTTATAAAATTGAAATCAAGCCTGGCCATGCCAGCATTATCTTCTGGGATATTGCGAGCCAGGATTCCAGCATGGACTGCAGGATGCAAAATTTTCACACGTCCCCCCAACATTTCAGGAAATCCTGTCAACTCAGAGACATCTCTGACTGCCAGACCAGCTTCCCTGAGAGCTTTTGCAGTCCCTCCGGAAGTGACCAGATTCAAACCAAGAGAGGTCAGGTTTCTTGCAAATTCCACAAGGTCGGTTTTATCAGAGACACTGAACAAGGCGAACTGGCCGGGAGCCATGACGGCAGGCGCTCGGTCCGGGGCTAGCGGGAAGCAGCACGGGTGACACCACGTGTGCAGGGAGGAGGCCATAGCATCTTAAAAGTTCAACAATAACTACTACTATATGAATTGCTTTAACTTCAACCCAAGAAGATTTTGTAATAGCTGTACATACAACACGAAAAAAGCCATAATGCCATATAATTTATTCATCTTTGAAATCACTGGAGTCAAAGAATGTCTTCAAAGAAACATATTTCCCATGCAAACATATATTCAATTCTGGGACAATACATATGTATTACTCAATGCTCAAAATTTAGAACTCCTTTGCAAGTTCCAAGATGTATGACTCATATATACATCTACTATGAAAAAAAATTACATTCTGCTCCATGGAATGTCATTTAAGATAGAGTAGAATGAATAAACACGTGTAAGCAAGTTGGAAAATGCAGGTTCTAGTTTCAGTTTCACCAGCCAAAGGTTTTGTTTCTTTTTGCAGTATAGGCAACCTTATTTCCTGTTAGGGGCATTATGAGATTAAAATGTGTAATGTTTGTTTTGAAGTTTGAAAATTGGTATAAACTATACACATGGAATATTTTATCATTTTTCCCTTGAAAATTCTATACATATTTGGGTTTTTCCTATCTTTGATCAAATGCCTTCCCTTTATTGGAAAGTTCAACATGTACTCTTCTTTTTTCCCCCTAAAGTTTCAATTAAAATCCCATTACTTTTTTGAGGCTTTTTTCCACCATAGAAGTTACTTTTTTCTCCCATCTCTAACCTCTCTCAGCACTTACAAATTATTTGGTGACTGGCATTTATTGACTTGCATGCTTATTTTAATGTGCGTTTCAAAAGCATAGTATTTTGATGTTGAAAGGGAAATTAAAGTTCACTTGGTCCACCAGATTTCAGAGGTCAGGCTTTCCTTTGAGTCATTTCAACCCTCTTGTCAAATAAATTTTGCTTGAACAGCTCCTCTGACAGATAGCTTGGTATCCTTTGATTAAGTATATATTGCTTCTTGACATCTCTATGAGAAAGTTATTTTTTTTTTTTTAAATTAAGACTAAATATGTCAAATGGCTTTTATACCTGCCGACTATTTCCTGATCATTTCTATCCTGATCACCTTTCTTTTTCAGGGCAAAGCAAGCTTTCAGGTATTTTAGTTATACTGGTTATTCTTGCCTAAAAATATTCCAGGAGAATCTCCCGCCCTCTCTCTCTCTTTCTCACTCTGTGTATATGTGTGTGTTTGTGTGTGTATTATACAGTATTCATAACTAAATGTATTATTTAACTATAATTCTCTTTTGTTTTAAATATTGTAATTCTAGCATTGCAGACTCAAACTTCATTATATTTTTGATGATCATACCAAGTTTATCTTACTTTATATTGAATCCACATGTCTTAGTCTCAGGTGATTCTGCTAAATCATATATACCCATCATAGATTACTGCAATGTCTGTTTTGGATATAATTTCCCAGATGCTAAATTATGTTCTGTTACTTCTGATGGTAGATAGTAAATTGTAAGCTAGTAAACCATAAAAAATATATATTTTCTTTTCTTAAACATACTTCAAGCTGCTTACAATGAGAAGCCATTTGCTTTTTCATCTAAATTCCATTGCATAATGAACTTCAAAGCAAATCGATGCCCATTAAACACCTAGGAAAGATATGATGATGATTGGTTTATATGTATTTTTTGTTCATATATATGTGTGTATAACTGAATTTGCATATCCCTTGTGAAAATAAATAGAATCGTTGTCCAAATGATGACCTGCTCAAGATTTTATTTACATATATGTGAAGGTACATTTGACATACTCATAATATTGAGAAATAATAATAAATGCCCTTTATTCTATAAGAATTATATAAACATGAAATTCCTTAATTTTTCTTTCTATAAATGGCAAGGAACACATGCTTTTGAGTCACTAGCAGGGACTAAAAGATTTTATCATATTGTGAAATACTTGATGTTTTGTGTTTCCAGTACAATAGTACATCTTTATCTTAATGTAGTATAGTTAACTGAGTATGTTTGACACATTTTCCTCTTTCTAATGTTGTGCTTAGTTTTCTCATGATATACAACCATGGGACCTACATTATTTATCATGTGTTTCTGTCAGTGCTTTATTTTTGACCTTTCCTTCTTCAAAAGCTTCAAAGAGGTTCTAAAAGGTACTACTCCTTTATGCTATATGAACTTGAACCAATCTAGTGCATTTCTTCTCTACTAGTACATGACTTTCTCTTTTTATCTTATCTTAGAGGTTTAGTTTAAATGCCATAATTAAACAAAAATGTTTTCGTATGCTGGCATGTTCCTAAAGTTCTGTAACATGTTCAGAACACAAAGATTAAGTCATATTTTAATAAACAATACAATCTTCTGCAACTTTAAGAAAAATCTTCAAAAAGCACACCAACTATTGTAGTCAGCAGTGTCACAGAGAACAAAATCTGTTCTATTTTAAAGACAAAGAGACTTATCACAGGCAATTAGTCACAAAGCCACACCCTAGAATTTCACCATCAAGGAAACTGCTGCCTCAGCCAACCATGATTAGGCAAGATATGGAATCAGAAGACTAACTATAGAATCAGGAAATTTCAACTATATTTGTTAGTCCAGAATTACACACCAATATTACAGTCTCCAGTAGCAGAATGAACCCTTTCCTGCTTTTATTCCATCAAGTCCCAAATTGAAGTCTTGCTTCCAAAACCATCATTATAAGGGAAATTATATATTGTGTTAAAAATAATCTTGGATGGGCACAGTGGCTCATGCCTGTAATCCAGCACTTTGGGAGGCCAAGGAGGGCTGATCACTTGAGGTCAGGAGTTCAAGCCCAGCTTGGCCAATATGGTAAAACCCTATCTCTATTACAAAATACAAAAATTAGTGGTCAGGCACAGTGGCTCAGTCCTGTATTCCCAGCAGTTTGGGAGGCCGAGGGGGTTGGATCACTTGAGGCCAGAGGCTCAAGACCAGACCAGCCAACATGGTGAAACCCCATATCTACCAAAAACTACAAAAATAGCTGTGTCTATAATCCTAGCTACTCAGGAGGCTGAGGCAGGAGAATCGCTTGAACCCAGGAGGCTGAGGTTGCAGTGAGCTGAGATCGCCCTACTGCACTCCAACCTGGGCAACAGAGTGAGACTCTGTCTAAAAAAAAAAGAAAATATAAAACTTAGCCAGGCATGGTGGCATGCATCTGTAATCCCAACTACTCTGGAGGCTGAGACAGGAGACTCTCTTGAACCCAAAAGGCGGAGGTTGCAGTGAGCTGAGATTGCGCCACTGCACTCCAGCCTGGGCAACAGAGCGATACTCTCTCAAAAAAAAGCAAGATGGTTTACATCATACACCACATCAAGCATTTATCTTCAAATTTTCATGTTGACTGATATTGAAAAAATCGTGTATATTAAGAAACATTTGTCATAATTTGAGCCTAGATTATTAAAAATTATATGTTCACAACTTCTAAATCTAACTTACTTCCAAGTTTTTCTCTCTTTTAGTGGGAGAGGAAGTGACCTCCCTGAGGGGAGCAACATTCTAGACAGAAAGAAAAACAAGGGAAATAATTTTGTCTATATTTGTAGGGAAAAAAAGATGAAGAAGAGAAGAAAAGGAGAAAAAAAATAGCACATGTAAGCCAATGGCACAGGAGAAGAGTAAATAAGTAGGAAATTAGAAGAAGGTGAAGTCAAAGAAGTTACAGAAGCATAGATTAAAATGATCTCGTTATCAAAAGGAATTTGTCTTTAATTCAGATAGGAAGCCCTTAGGGTTTTGAGCAAAGAAGGGATGAACTCACTTGACTTCTATGTTGAGAATAGACTGCAGGGAATAAATCATGGGTATAATAAGGCAACTAGTTATACTAGTAATATGGGAAAGCAATGATAGTGAAATGGATCAGGTTGCTATAAATGGAGGTAGGTTTTAGAGGTAGTGATGAGTGTTCAGTGTACATTTTTATGGCATTTTACATTTTTAGAATTAGAAGTAGTAGACATTTCAAATTGTTTTGAAAATTAGAAATAGATTTAACATGTTGGGCATTTAGTTAACACAATTTAGCATTCTTTACTGATCAGAAGATACGTTTTCAGTTCATGTGTATGAAACAAAATTTCACTCAAAATTACAAATATATTGTTGGTCAGGTATAGAGGAAATATAATTTCCCACTTTTGAAATATCTTGGCTGAATTAAGCAATCTATACCGTTTTAAAGAACAAGATAAATCTTCAATGTCTCAAATGAAAGACTTTGCTGTCAAAAAGACAATCTGCATCAATATCAGGAATGTGTATATGGATCTCCAAAATTTTGGTGATACTAGAGAAAGCTTTCCAAGGATTGTTTACTTCCAAATGACGCTGTACAACTGAGTGACCCCAACCAATAGAGCCTATTTTATTGATGGCTGACAGCTAAGATTTTGCATTTAATTATCTTATTTTGCAAGTCACTTTCATAAAATGTTGAGAGTGATTTACAAAGCCTTTATGATTTGGAGGAGAAAAAATCAGTTAAAACACATATACATCTCCCTAAATAACAGGATTATTTAAATCTTCTACCATGCAGAAACTATAGGTTTCTAAGGGGTGTGAAATGCATCTTGATCTAATTACTAAAGTGTAAAACTAATTAAAAATAGAAAAAATAAATATCCTTGCCACATAAACCACATTTTATTTAAACTTGGCACAGTTAAAAATGGGATCAAGCACAAAGAATTTCCAGTATGCTAGATGCTAAGAGAGCCAGTTATTGATAATCAGCGGTAATGTGAGGTAGAAATTCTATTAGTGAAGAAGGCAGGTATAGCCTAGGATAATCCTGCTAACTAAAGCGTAACATACTGCATGTCTCCTAAAAAAGAGGGATGCAAAGATCACATAGCTTTGTGAAGAGCTGCTCACTAACTGGAGGTAACTGCAAGTCAGTGGTAGAAATGAAGAAGTGTGGAAGGAACCAATTAACAAGAGGCAGTTGAAGTTTGCAAGGGCAAATCTGAAGGTTTCTAAAATAATCATGGGTTAATCTTATCAGGAAGAAATCAAGAAAGTAATATGTATAATAATATGGTGCTTTAACCAATTCATTGGAAGAAAAGAAGATAAAAGAGTTTTCTAACAAATAAGGAGGGGCATACATAATAACTTGAAAGTGATTAAGATAGTTCATCTGTATACAGTTCACTTCTCTGACAGAAAATTAGAGAAATGTAGAATATTAAGGCATAATAAAGATCTTGTTGAAATAGTTACTGCATGATAGGTAGTAAAAGGAAAGCAAGGGAGGTTTAGTAATTTAGATGTGTTAAGCAGTTCCTTTCAAAATAAAATGTCAGAGGCTTAAAAGCGTTAACACAGTGTCAGGTAGTATCACCTCTATCCCTTATAAGGTGTTTGATTGAAGACTATGTCCTCAAACTTGCTGTGATCAGTTTTCTCCTCTAAAAGTACAGATTAAAATAGCATTTACCTCTTGGACTTGTGGTACTTAATCTATATAAAATGTTTAGAAAAGTCCGAGGCACTTAGGGAAGATTTGATAAATGTTAACTATCGTCATCATTATTATTGTTATTTTAAATTATTACTTTATAATTAAACAGAATCTATTACATTGAGGATTGATTCTGCTTTCTACATTATGTACAGCCTGAATTAATATAACAAGCATTTGTTGTTTGCCTGCATTATTTGAGACTCTGTGTTAAGTGCCGGGGTAAAAACCAAGATAGATGCAGTCATTCCTTTTAGGCAGTCTGACTAAGGACATATGCAATTAAGTGAGTTGAAGCAGAAAAAATAAATGCCTCAAGAGAGTCAAATGTGGATAAAAGTGCTTTAAGAATCAGGTCTTTTCAAGCAGTAACTTCAGAGATCTGGCCTGGTATTCGTAAAGCTAAGGAAGCTTTCATTAAGAAGCAGAAGCCCTAGTTACTGCTCTTTTCTTAATCTAAGTAAGTCTAAGGAAATATACTTTAAAAAAGTGACTGTGTGATAACATATTATCATGGGAATTATGATAGGGAAAACAACAAGGGTCCTTTGTAAGAATCTAATGGAGCCTGTGAGTATTCTGGGAAGAGGGAGCGGGGTATGGATAATCACAGAAAAGTAATAAGAAAATTATATTCTCTTAATTAAATTGTAGACCTATAATGGGAATATTATATTAAAATGCACCATTTAAAACTTGTGATCTACTAAAGAAATGGAAAGATTGATTAATAATATTGAAGGCCTTAAGAATGTAAACAGTGAAATATGGTAACTGTTATTGAGGCTGCCTTAGACAAAAAGAAGAAAAAAACAATTTTAAAATATAAAAGTAATTGGGGGAATGAAAATTGTAATTTGGTATAAGAAATATCACAATAATGCTTTATCTCTATTTTTTTTTTCATAAACTCCAGTCTAATCAGGATCATTATATGATATTACAGTAAATCTGTCTCCTCCTTCCCCACTTTCTCCACCCCATACAAGAAAGCGCCACGTGTGGTCATAATCTGAATATATAATAGAGAAAGGAGAATCAAATCATAAAACTCAAAAAATAGAAGTCTTAGAAATAAGCATAATGTAAATTGAAACTAGATGTTCCATTTTAAAGACAACACATTACCTTGACAAATACTGTCAGTAAACACCACATTTATTTCAGAGCAGAATATGTTTTCTCTATTCCTTCCCCTCCATCCTACCTCATGAGGAGAATATTATACCAATAAATCTCAAAATCATCTGGAATATAATTTCAATATATGAAAAAAATCTGTAATTTGTCAATAGTCTATTCAAAACTAACATTCAGAAAAATGGCAGCAAACTAAACATTATGTGTCAAGTTAGGAGCACTTAAGACATCATTTTTGAAGTCCTTTCTGTTAACCTTTAACCTTCTGGTGTTTAGATAATAATTTATTCATTAAACTGCTAACTCTCTTTCCAGAAGGATTTGCCTATGAATTTTTAACTGGGGCCAAACCTCCAGATGTCTTTCTCCTCCAACTAAATTCTCTTCTACCATTTCTTTTCCATGCTGCTCACTTTTTGCTTCCCAGAATCAGTTAGCTTCAAAGAGATCCCAGTCTGTATGTGTGGCTCCCCAACTAAAAATGATATCATTCTGAAATTATGCTCTCCACATAAGTTCAGTACACATTAGAGCTATAAAAATATTTCAAGTTTTGTATAAGATGTATTCTAGGCTCATATTTACTTATTTTTTTTCTCCATGTTAATTACTCTGTTTTTCACATGATTGAAGTAGAGTAAAATAGTCTCTTAATACCCATCTGCAATTCTATTTTCTTTTATGTTCAGATTCCCTAAATAGCCTCACAGATGATCATTCCTTTCCATAACCTCTAAGAGAAGATCTGAGGAAGAACTATGAAATCAAAGACTAACTAACTCCTCTGTGAGTCACTCTGCCCTCTAGAGTGACTGTTTATTACTTAATTTTACAGCCTGGTGTTGGGGTCTGCCTTCAAGTGTTCTGTGTCATGTCTGACACACTTTGTCATTTTCTTTCTGATTTTTGTGATTATTGCTGCTGTTATTGTTAGCTTCCTGTGTAAACCTAGTTCTCAGCTTGATGATATAAAAGCTATTTTAGCTGTCACTTTTATCTCTTTCATTTATATAAAAAGAAAATGAATATTTTAAACATTTGTGACTATTAATAAAGCCAGGGGTGTGTGTGTGTGTGTGTGTGTGTGTGTGTGTATCGAGAGAGAGAGAGAGAGAGAGACAGAGGAAAAGAGAGTGAGAGTTTAATCTAGGTGTTAACCCTGGGGTCTTGGAAAAGTTCCCATTTGAGTAATTGAATTTTTATTAACTCACTTCCTCTTGCAGGTATTTTTCATTTAATGCAGCACGGTGTTCTGTATTATTTCTGGATGCTAAGTTGTTGCTACATTTCTCCCGGTGGTGACTACATTTCATCAACGAATAAAGCTGTAACTGATACGTGAAATTATTTTATTTTGACATATGTGCTTTGGAATCCTCCCCTATCTTAAAACAGATACTGGAAAAGAAAAGAAAGATGATAGCAATATAGATAGAGGAAATTGAGATATCTAGAGGATTCCTGTTATTTAAAAAATAGTCTTATTTCGTTTTGGTATTACCCTCTAAATTCTGTAGACTTTTGTTTCAGAAAATAAAGAAAATAAATGGATTCACTCATTTATAGGTGATCCATTTATGGAGTCCTTGGGAAACAATAGCATAGACTGAAACAAAATGTTGTAGGAGATAGATCTGGCATTTTATTTTATTTTATTTTATGTCCTCTGAATAATGGCTGGTGACAACACAGATGTTAAACACAAAATATTACAGGGATTAATTCATAGCGCTCTAGTTTTCATCCAAGGTCATGTGCAGTGCAAACAATAAGTTACAGCCAGGCAGTCTGTAGTGGCAATTAAGGACCACCTAGGGTGGGGGTGAAGCTGAAGGTGGCTCTGACCCTAGGAGTCTACAGTCACTTCAGCATACCTCCTTGGAATGCCTTCTTGTTCATATAAATTAAACAAAAGTGAATTTTCTCCCCTTTAGGGAACAAACAATCCATGCCTCAGATCCTGCAGCCATTTCCTCCTTTAAAATTGCAACTGAATCTCCTCTAAACAGCAATTAGCATTTTAATAGTATTAATAACATACACGATTTTAACAATCTGAAGTGTTCTGCTTTTTATTGATGTCTTTTGTTGCAATTTTGTCTAATAGAGTGCCCAGGGTAGCAAAACATAACCAATTAAAACATTTGCCAAACAGCAAGGAATCTGGATAGCTTCAATGCTGCTCAACTAAAAATGAAAGTGGTTGTATGAAAATAACATTTCCAGCCAACAAGACCAGGGAACATACTGGCAATCCAAGTTGGGTAGTCCTTTATGTTGCGATTCTGCTTCAGAACTAGGGTGAACTGATCAGTGTTACCTTGCTATTGTCAGATTAGAAAAACCAAAGCTGGCAGTCTCATGCAGAGTCCCTGGAAGCCTCAACTCTCTGTGGTTTACAGAAAGCACAAGTATTCAGAAAACTGGGTAGCTTTAGTTTCGTATCAGATTGCACTATTTGTATGGAATCTTAATTAGATTCCTTGGTTATGTATTCTCATAACACATTGCGTTTTTCTTTCAATTAACACAGTATATCTACTTATAAAATATTAACATTGAGTACTTACTATGTGCTAAGCAATGAGTCAACAATTTACCAAGAACCATATAGTGATTCATGATATATGAATCCAATAGTGGGGTCTATTATTATCTTTTTTGTTACAGACACTGAAGCTTAGAGATGTGATTTGTCTGAGGTTAAAGAGCTAGTCAATGACAGAGCCGAAATACAAATGCTTGTCCCCCTGCCATCAGAGTCTATAATCTAGTGTGTATCTTCCCCGTGCAGGGAGGAGGGATGTTGCCTTTATTTTGCTTTGTTACAATGTCTGCCTCAGTGACAAGGCTCTAAAATTGAAGAGAGAATTGTTCCTATTTGCTTCACTGCTTTCTCTTTCTAAATTAACATGGTGTTGGGTGTATAGTAAGAGATTCCTAGATCTTTCCTAAATAAATGAAGAGTATGTCTAGATTTGCCTTGTCAAACTAGATTATCATTGGGCTTTTTTTTTTTTTTCCTTACTTGGTGTGATTTAAGTCTTCTGTGTTCCTGAAGGAAGCATACAGAAGTTTGAGCATTTATTGGTGCTTTATCTTCTTGGTAATGTTCATTTGCCTCTAAGGGTTTGTGTTTACATATATGAATAATGTTATATCTTCTATTGGTTCCAAAAAAGTGTTTAGGGTAGGTATATGGTCCTAAAAATTTATTCTGCCATTTTTAAAAGTTCTTGCTTTCCACAGTTAATCATCCATTTCTCTATTTCCTCAATTTCTTTTTACTTTTTACTTTTTTGGGGACAAATTATTCCAATTCGATTACTCATCTGGCTATCCCACCATATCAAAAGACTATCTCCCCACCCCTGTATATAGTTTGCTATATTTGAAATAAAATATCCTTATTTTTAATAGGCTTTATATAGTAATATCCTCAGCTGAATTGGGTCAGATTTGGGTAGGAGAAACACTAAAGTGCTCTGTTACATGTAAATTTGTGGTGCCGCAAAAGAAGTAGCTCTCAAATATAAATTTCCTCAGCAAGGCAATTTACTTCTATAGAAGGGTGCAGCTTACAGATGGAACAATGGCAAGCACATACTTGGATAATGGAAGGGAACAGGTGCTTATTCCTGATGCAGGTAGCCCCTACTGCTGTGTCATTGCCCTATTGGCTAGGGTTAGACTGCACAGCCTAAGCTAATTCCGACTGGCTATTTTAAAGAGAGCAGGGTTATGAGCCAAAGTGGTGGGGTGAGTAGTTTGGCGGGAAGGATGGTTATGGGACAGGTCAGAGCAGGTGACTGGGATGACTCAGGTCAAAGCAGGTGACCGGAGCAGGTGACCAGGATGAGTCAGAATGGAGCAGGCGCCTGGGGGAGCAGATCTGAACTATTGATTAGAACTGGTGGAAAAGGTTGTTTACTGAAACTACAAGGAAGTTAAACTTTAAAATGAAGAATTAACTAATAAGAGAGCTGAACATACTGACATTCGGGTTTTTTGAAGACAAACTTGGAGTTCACTATATCTAACATGCTCCCAAAGCAATTCTTATGGTAACCTTTTTCTCTCAGGTGAGTGTATGCATAACACATATACTTATTTGAAGGAATAGGAGCTACAAGAAATGGTTTTGGAGCACTTTAGTGTTATTCTTACCCAAATCTGACCCAACAAAGCTGAGGATATTACTATATAAAGCCTATTAAAATAGTGATACTTAAATATAGGAAACTATATATATACACACGCACACACACACACACGTACACACATATATATGCACACACATATGTATGTGTGTGTGTGTGTGTGTGTGTGTGTATATATATATATATATATATATATATATATATATATACACAGAGAGAGAGAGAGAGAGAGAAAAGTAGAGAGAGAGAGTCTTTTAACATGGTGGGATAGCCAGATGAGTAATAGAACTGGAATAATTTGTCTAAAAAAAGGTAAAATATAAAAAGAAATTTAAGAAATAGAGAACTGGATGATTAATTGTGGAAAGCAAGAACTTTCACAAATGGCAGAATAAATTTTTAGGTCCATATACCCTTTGATAGTCATGCTTCTCATATTTAAGGATCAAAATCACCTTGAGGGCTTGTTAAAACACAAGTTCCAGGGCCTATATAGTAAACATTCTGATTAAGTCTGGGGTGAGACTTGATTATTTGTATTTCTAACATGATCTCTCGTGAGGTTGCAAGATTATACTTTAAGTAGCACGGAGCTATACAGAACTACATTGGAAGTATATAAAGTATATTAGAGCAGTGGCAAGTTCAGAAATCAGATATTAAGAGAAGAGTCATAGTAATGCTTCTGATGCTCTGCCACCTGATGCCTCAGCCTCAGTAGACCAATCATCTAGTCTTAGAGGATGCCAGTCAAGCAGTGTGATGCTCTTCAATGTACCTCCTACAGGAAATACACAAAAGTTAAAAAAAGAAAAAAGCAGCTAGCAACTCTGCATCCAACTCTTGTATTCTTTCCACCAAAACTGGATTTGAACACAGCATCTAATTCATGGACTTGTTATTAAACATATTAAGCATGAAACAAATATATTTTTATTATTATTTTAGCAGATGTTATTTCACGTTTTTATTCAGTTTCCTATTCATAGTGGTTGTTGTTGCCAAACCTTTGACTCAGCCAACCATGCTTCTTTGATTTATTAGGCTTTTTTTTTTTTTTTAAAAGTTGCCTTTGTAAATTATATTATTAGAAACTCCAGACAGAAATGACAGTTCAATCCATGGCTAAGTATATGCCCTGTACTTGAGTAGTGAAAAGTTAGTTCTCACTAGACCGTAACTCCCAGCTAAAGGCCCACATTAAAACAAAAGCACATGAGAGTGATATCACTCATGCTGATCCAGTCTGTGTGGAGGAAAAGAAGTGGGCCTGACTTCCATAATTTCTTTAGTACAACCACAACACAGCATTTACTTCTTGGCACTGACTCTACTGAATTACTGAATCTTTCACTTGACAGAAAGCTCTTTGACGGGACAGGAAAAAACCCACAAAACAAAACCACAATTTCTTCATAGTTGAATCCATAGTGGATAACACAGAATTTAATTCATTGTGGGTGCTAAATTTCTGTTTACTAAATTAAAGCCAACTCCTTCCTTGAATGACTATTTGTATTCTAATAATATTTTAACATGGGATTTGAGTACCTTCAAATTCCAAGTGAATTTTGGTAGAGAAGAAATAATAAATTTCCACTTAAAAAGTTCAAAATTGTCCATGTTTTGTGTAAAAACTTTAATGGCATTAAAAATTTTGCTATTTATGATAATTATCATGAATACAAAACGCCAAAATTGTTATTCAGCTTTTGAAACAAGCTTTCCTTATTTTTTTTTTTGATCCATTAAGATCTCCTGAATAAACTCAACACATAACTTCCGTTGTTGCTATATGAAGTACTAGGCATTCTGAAGTTTTATGTACTTTGCATCTAGCTTTTGCTAGCTAGGGAGCTCATTAACAGTTACTTCTTGTTGTGAATAAACTGCCCCATGAGAGTAAAAGAACTCCTTAATTCACAAGTTCACATTCTTCTGAGAGGTCACTTCACCTTCTAAGTCAGTTATAGCACATTAACAATGCTCTGCTTCCAACAATTATTTTTCTAGGTTATGTAAATGTAGCTGTTTAAGGCCTGACCAGATATATTCAGACTCTATCACTCAGGTCTGTCTGCAAAGGGAGGGTTAAATCACTTTCTAATGAGATTCAAGATATCAGGGGAAACATTTCACAGTTATTTTGACTGCTGTAATATCAATATTCAAAATGATATATGGAAATAATGAAAAAAATAGTAATAAAATTATTCTTTTTTATTAAGCTAATGCAGTGATTGTGATAAGTGTAAGATTGACAGTCCAGGCATCTGGAGTATTCTTTTAAAAGAACAGAAAACATTAATAGCAGACAGGTAGTTTCCTCTTTCTTTACCATGTCAGTCCTTTCACGGGTGAAGTGATGAGAAAGGTGCCCATCTTGGGATAGTGTTGTTGCATATTAATAGGAGCAGTCATAAAATGACTAATAATTAATGTGGTATCATAGAAATACAGACATAGGTATGGTCCAAACATATTAACACCTGCTTACTGAATTAATCCTTTTTCTGTCCAGAGGATTATAAATATGAGCCATTTCAAGTGTAGACTTTTGAATGATGTAAAGGAAGCTTCAGCAACTTCAGTCTCTCTTAGACAGAAAATAGATGAATGAGAATCTTGATTACATTTATCTGACAATGCAAGGAGATGAAAGTAACCAATACCTTAAGCCACCTAGTTGCATATTTTGACTAGTATAACTGTAAAACTTCAAGAAATGCTTGTAATTAATATTTTAAAACATTCTTATGCATCAAGAAATGTGATTCATCTACTAAGGTTTAATTTCCTGTATAATTAAAATATTAATCTTTAAATAAAGAACAAACGATTTAGGGCATGGTTACCATTTTTAAATATTTTTGTTAGAACTTTGAATAATGCTTCAGCAAAGCCACTTAAAACATTACAAAAGCACACCATACCTGATACTGTGTTGTCAGTCCCACGTTCTACAATTAGTTGGTGTTTTACCTGATATCTTATCAGCTTTCAGAATTGCCATTTAATTCTTTGTTTTGAATTTACAACATTCACAGAGTACTGCTGAGGGATTTGGAGAGCACTTGAGATATATGAATTATTAATTGACACCCATATCAAATTTTGTCATTTTTACTCGAAACTACAACTCTAAATTGCTCATTTAAGTAGTTTTAGCTTATGTTCTAAACAAATGATGCCTTTAAAGGAATAGAGAATGAGAATCCTGCTACTTTAAAAATGTACCCTAAGAGGTAGAGACTCCACATATGGTTGTAGTAACCAAGTCAAAGAACCTGGCCCAAGTGGCAAACCTATTACTTTGCAAAGAAAAAAAAAAAAAGATGGTATTTCATGATACCGGTGATGGCTATGAAAATCTACATACACACTGTGCTATCTTTATGGATTGCATGTTTGTAAAGTCAGTCAGGAGATAAGGCAATAATTTGGGATTGTTTCCTTCTGGAAAATATATAACTTGTTGCTTTCTATGATTTTTTTATATTAAAACTTTATTTTGGACTTTTGATTTTGACAGATAATTGAGAGATTCATGTTTCCTTTACACATTTTCTCACCTAAAGTTCCCAGTTTCTTGCCTAAGGAGCAACCTGAGTCACTATGATATCCTAATATTCTCCAGGTAAAGCATCTGTATCATGTGGTGAAAAGCCTGATATCTGTTCCAATTTGTTGGTATCAGTGCTGTAAGTTTTTAAATATTTTGAAAATCATTCTTGTAATATGACCAGGGTAATACCTGGGCAGAACAGGGAGGCCACAGTGCTGCTCTTACTTAGTAGTACTAGGTTATAAAACAATAAAATAAAATTTTATAAAGTTAAAATACCCATAGGTCTCTATGCATTGCATAGCTCTAGAATTGACCTGAAACAGCATGATGGTTACCACTGCAGTAAGGCTTGGGCTTTCTCATACGTTCATCTACATCATATTTGCATGATTAGTAGCATGTCTCCAGTGCAAACCAGCTGGCAAGAAACCTAAGGAATAAGAACATAAAGAACAAAAATGTCTTCTAATTTGTCTTTATGGTCAAGACCATTGCACTGTTGACAATGTAGCTATCTTGTTGATTGAGCCTTCACATAATTTCACCACTAATTTCCCTTTTTTGTCATCAAAATGAGTTCACCAGGATTCATATGAGTCAGTTGCCTCATTTCAATTTACTGAATACTTCTTGAATGTGTTAAAGAGTCATACATTTGAAATGTGCTTTATTAAAGACCAAGACTTAAATAATAAAGTAGTTAGATTATGTTTGTCCAAAGTTCTATTATAGCCTCTTTAAATTTCAAAAAATGTACATGTTATGAACTATTTACCTTTTTGTAAAATATTTGTATCTGTTTATGCTCATTATGAATGTTTTCATTTCAGTGAATAAATGGAAACTTTGTAAGGCACAACGGTGTTCAAATATCAGTGTATTAAGCAATGTATTATGTAAATTCATGAGTAATACATTTTCCTTTCATTATGAATATATTTGTTTTATACAATGATATTAATATTGTGTTTATATTTTTTAAGAAAATGGTCATAAACTGTGGTCAGAGGCATATCAAACAAGTTTCTACTGGGTCCAAGTAAATACAACTCAGGCATTATCAATTGAGAATGAAGACATTATTTTCTTTCACCGATTCTTTAAAAGAGTTCTAATCATCATTCTGCTACTCAATATGTTAGTTTCTTTGTTGTTCTAGTGGGAATTAAAAAAAAATACCATGCACATAGTGATAAAAAGTAAATTATTTATTGTTTTAAAAAGTTTTGAATTTTTATGAACCTTTTAGATATTAGGACTTACTGCTTAAATAGCATTCACTAAATAAATAAAAATGATAAATGTTGAGTCACAATAGGCTCAATACTAAACTATTTTTCCAACATGAAAGAATGTTTCTGTATTAGTTCCATCAAAGCATTGTTTAAATAATGGTCTCTTTTATTTATCCTTGTCCCATTTAAGCTTTGAAATAAAGGAATCTATTTAAAAATCCTTCAATTCTTCAGTTAAAGTTAAATTATTTCTCAAGTGAGAAAAAATGATGATAGTATTCACATATATAGACATAATCATTAACAGGCAATCTTGGTACTTGTTTTACCAATATGACTGCTAAAAGCCAAAGTTCCTTAAATCTAAATGAGTCTTTCCAACCCATGTTTTCTTATGGTGATTAAAGCACAGAATTTTTAGAAGCAGACAGATCACAGAAAGCAATATCAAAAGCTAAGGTTGATGTCAAATCAATGCCCAGGTTTAGTTGATTTTTGTTATATTTGGTTTCAGTATTGATCTAATCTAGAAAATGCTGGGCTCACTATGAACTCTAAACAATGTACTCTTTGAAGTGTAATGCTATATTTGATAATAAAACATATGAAACTGCAAAATAAAATACTATCAAAATATATATAAACAAAAAGATATCTTCCTGAGTATTTAATAAGAAGGTAAAAAATTACTGTTTTTTTTTTTTTCTTTCTGTTATCTGTCTATAGCGCTTATCACTAAGGAGTATAGCAATCTGCTCCTTTTAAAAAAAATCATCTTTCTGGTCCTCCTTAGGACCCAAATCTATATTTCATTATAATTTCTATCATATTTTGGATACTCGGCATATTTTGTACTTTTTAGCAGCAAAGCTTTATAAACAAGAAAAATGTTGATTTGACGTAGATTTCATTGCCAACTATATTTGTTTTGGGGGAAAGTGTTTTAGCCAGTCCCAGTCCCTCTCTCTCCTCCATGAACAGATATTTATAGTGATTGAATTTTGATCTTTGGTATTAATCACAACAAGGTTATCAGAGCTAGCTCTTAGCTCATGAACAGATACAAAAAGTCTACTATATAATGGTCAGGGTAGTAAGATCATGGATAGATTATCTATTTTGTTATTTCTTTCTTTTTATATATATATTTTGTTATCTGTTTCTAAAGAAAAAAAATCATCTGTTAGGCCTTCTGCTTCCTAATTGAGGTGAAGCTTTTTTCGTGATCTATTTGCTTTTGTTTTGTACATCTGAATTACTTGAATGTAATGTATTTTATAATTACCCAAAGCAAAATGATCAATTAATATGCACAGGGTTGTGAAATCAGAGTTTGCTTTAGTAGCAATACTTGTGAAAACAATAATATGAAGTGTAAACTATTTAGTAAATAATTTTATCTCCTTCCCCTCCAATTCAATAGCCTAAAGGTTGATTTTGAATGTAAAAATGATTTTTTTGCTAAGTCCATTAGTTACAAATTTTTGCATTCTGTAGCAAATTTAATAAGCCTGATATTGATACAGTTTATATTTTCTTAAAATCATTATTTATATGAGTGAATTTTATATGTTGGACAATTAGAACTAAACTTTATCATAATGGGCCTTATTTTCATAAACTAGTGTGAATATTCTTTTTGGGTAAGTGCATGAAGATTGAAGATATATAAATAAGTAGATCTATAAGTCTAATGATCTGTCTATATATATGAATATCACTATTCCAGTTATATTTAATATTAAAATCTGTTCTATCTACAAAGGTCAGAATATACAGCATTCTACAGCTGTGGCAGAAAAGTTTCCTAATTTGAAAGATAATTCCATCTTTACTAAAAGGTTGCATTTATTGCAAAACAAACAGTTCTCTGATTCAGCGGTAATAATGAGTACTAAACGAAGCTCACTCTTATTTTAGTGCAGTTTGCATGACTCAAGCTTCTTGTAGTAATGCTAGGTGACAGCTTCTCAGGTGTAGTAAATTCACCAAAGTTCACAGAGAAGCAACCTATTAAGTAGTTAAATGCCATCACGACATCTTCAGAAAGGTAATGGAAAACTCATTCTGCATTAAAGCAAAGCATGAATATGGGCCTCAGTGTAGTAAATCTGCAGTTTAGAAGCCTGGGAGCCCTGGGAACCCTGGGAAGCTTAATGATATCTCTGGATGCCAAGTCATATGCCTGGTAGTTGTCTTGCTTCTGTGTAGTATGGTTTTGACAAATGAAATTTCACATTCCCATCAAACAACAGATCCTTTCAAGGATTATAATGATTAGTGCAATTATAGAAATGGAAAATCATATTCACAAAGAGAATGGTAATGAATCAACATCAGAGAATGATATTTGGAGAGTAGATTATGAAATTTAGATAATTGTTGATTCAGGTAAATGGTAAAAGAGTAATTGACAAAGGAAAATAGAGCAGCCTTGTACAAAGTGTTTGTACATAATAAACTTTTAGAGGCACAATGAATGTATGAGTCATAGAATTTAGTAAAAAAGATTTGGTAACAGACTCAACTTTGATAATGAAATTAAAGCTCTGAATTCAATAAACTGTCAAATTTCAAAATTTTTTATACTATTGGTCAGGTATTCAGGAATGTGTGAAAAAGTGACAATGATAGTCTTCATTAATTATTAATATAAAAATGAAATATGGAAAATTAAATTGATAATAAAAATATTTAAGTTTTTGCTGCTGAATTGGTAGTACTATCAAGTTGTTGTTGGGTTTCTCCATAAATATATATATATAAACATAAAAATATATATATATATATGAATATAAATATATATATAAGAACCCAACCGGTTCTTATGCATGTAAAATATAATAAAGAAAAGACTTTCAATTATAGAGGTAATTGACTAGTTGAATTATTGATTATTTTCTATCATCATTTCATATGTGCATTTTCCAAAGACATGTATGAAAATGGAGAGCATTATCTATTTTTTGCTTTATCACTGGTCAACATTTATTTTCTTCATTTCATACTGACAACAAGATACAAAAAAATGAAGATCATGTTTTTCTAAAGCACAGCACTGATCTACTCCTTAGACAAACATTGTTGCTGCCCATTTACGACTTATTATTGCCCTGAGCTATGTACTGCTGCCTTCCAGTGCTATATTTCTTGAAAATTTGACATAGAAATCTATGACACAATCTGTCAGCTTGGTGTGGAAAAATTCAGGTTCTTTCATTAATATTAAACTTCTTGGGGAAAATATGTTGCTGAAACAAGCATTTCTTTTAAGGATGAAGGAATTTATATTTTACTATTGACATGATAATTGAAATCATATTTAACAAAATGAATGATAAAGAAATTATACCATGTGTTCTAAAAGAAGAGACAAAGATGGATCAGAAGAAGGAAAAGTGTGTTATCACAAAATATGCAAGCACTCAGGCATTCTTACTAAAGTAATGAAATAATGAAAAGGAAAATTATTGTGACCATCTATTATTATTTCTAACGAGCATCAAAGGGATTATGATAAAAAAAAATATTGTCAGTCATTGCAATAGAATATAGCTGAATTGCTACATCTTTTTATGGCAATGCAGCCAAGTATAATTTAGATGTAAATCATGTCTCTTATTCCCCACTTTATAATGGACTTTCATTACCCTGTACACAAAATTCGGAACAGGAAGTGGCAAAAAGTCAGATACTTGTCTCTGCCTTCTCCTCTAAGGACTCCTTATGCAGAACTCCTGGTGACTTCAGCAGACACAAAAAACTGTGCACAGTGCAAGATCTGCTCTTGGGAGCTTGGGAGCACTAACATTTTGGCCTTTTTGTTTCATGTGGCATAAAAACTAGAGGCAATTTTCATTTTTCTCTATATCGCAACTGAAATACATTCCTTTGATGTCAAACACTGGCATAAGTCCCCCTACCCCATTTTAATGTGCCAATTTTTTCTCCCTTTTTCTTTGGATATATTCTGTCCATTTGAAGTAAGACAGTTTTATTTTAGAGAGAAATTAAGAAAAGAAAACCTTAGTCTCGTTAGACAACTGACTAAAGGAATTGGACCCTACTATGTTGATGTGCAATTGTTGCCATAAATAATGATATTATATGCCTGTCAAGGTAAATGTATTTTCCAAATTCCTTTAATAATAACACATATTTAAACAACGTTTTAAAGTTAGCAGACATATGAACCGACATTGTTGCTTATGATACTGATCATAAAAATGTGTTACTTTATTGTCACTTCAAATATAAGGAAAATTAGTTTCAGACATACATTAACTTTCCTGATGTCATGAATCTAGCAGGAAGCATAGCTGTATGTCTTAAACACAATATTTCTAACAATTTTGGGGTATTTTCTGCTATATCACATAACCTCAATCTTTTCCCCCCTGACATGGATTCTCCTTCTGTTGCCCAGGCTGGAGTACAGTGGCGTGATCTTGGCTCACTGCAACTTCCAGCTACTGGGTTCAAATGATTCTCCTGCCTCAGCCTCCCGAATAGCTGGGATTACAGGCATGCATCACCACGCCAAGTTGATTTCTGTATTTTTAGTAGAGACAGGGTTTCAATATGTTGGCCAGGCTGGTCTCAGACTCCTGATCTTGGCCTCCCAAAGTGCTAGGATTACAGCCATGATGCATCACACCTGGCCAATTTTTAAAATATATAATTTATTCTCGTGGGCACGTAATAAGTTTATATATTTATGGGGAACATGAGATGGTTTGATACAGGCAGGCAATGCTTAATAATCACATCATGAAAAATGGGGTATCCATCTCCTCAGGGATTTATCTTTTGTATTACAAATAATGCAATTATAGTATTTTAGTTATTTTAAAAATCTACAATTAAATTATTACCAATAATAATCACCCAGTTGTGCTACTAAATACTAGACCTTATTCATTCTTCTAAAGAATTTTTTACCCATTAACCATCCCCACCTACCCCTCACCCTCCCACTACCCTGCCCAGCCTCTGGTAACCATCCTTCTACTCTCTGCCTTCATGGGTTAAATTGTTTTGATTTATAGATCCCACAAATAAGTGAGAACATACAATGTTTATCTTTCTGTGCCTGGCTTATTTCACTTAACATAATGACCTTCAATTCCATCCATGTTGTTGCCAATGACTAAATCTTATTCTTTTTTATGGCGGAATAGTATTCCATTGTGTATATGTACCACATTTTTAAAACCTATATCTATTAATCTATTGATGGACACTTAACATTTCTTCCAAATCTTGGCTATTATGAACAGAGCTGCAACAAACATAGGAATGCAGCTATCTCTTCAATACACTGATTTCCTTTTTTCTGGGTATACACCCAGCAGTGAGATTGCTGCATCATAAGGTAACTTTATTTTCAGTTTTTATAGGAACCTCCAAACTGTTCTTCATAGTGGTTGTGCTAATTTAAATGTCCCACAAATAGTGTAGGAGGATTCCCTTTCCTCCACGTCCTCACCAGCATTTGTTATTGCCTGTGTGTTGCATACAAACAATTTTCACTGCTGTGAGATGATATCTCATTCTAGTTTTGATCTGCATTTCTCTGGTAATCAATGATGTTGAACATCTTTTCATATGTCTGTTTGCCATTTGTATATCTTCTTTTGAGAAATACCAATTCAAATCTTTTATTTCTTTTTTAATTCTGTTATTGACTTTTTTCCTATAGAGTTGTTTGAGCTCCTTATGTATTCTTGTTATTAATCTCTTGTCAGGTGGTTAGTTTGCAAATATTGTCTCCCATTCTGCGAGTTGTCTCTTCACTTTGTCGATTGTTTCCTTTGCTGTGCAGAAGCTTTTTAACTTGATGTGACACCATTTGTCCATTTTTCTTTGGTTGCCTGTGCTTGTGGGGTATTACTCAAGAAATTTTTGCCCAGACTCATGTCTTGGAGAGTTTCGCCAACGTTTGCTTGGAGCAATTTCATAGTTTGAAGTCTTAGGTTTCATTATTTTATACATTTTGATTTTATTTTTGTACGTGGTGAGATAGGGGACTAGTTTCATTCATGGCATATGGATATCTGGTTTTTCTAGCATCCTCAACAGATTTTTATCACAAAATTTAAAAAATTACCAAGTGAGGCATGACTTAAAATTTTGGTGATTGCCAATTTTTTAAGGGCCTAGGATTACATAAAAGGTAAGGCTTTTTTTCATAATAAATAAATAATTTGTTTTGGAAAATTAAAGGAAACCTGAATTCAAGATGTAGGGAATTAGCTGGGGTGCTTTTTTCAAATGTACAGTCCTGATTTTAACACTCAAAGATTCTGATTTAATACATCTCAGTGAGACTTTATATTCTCAGGTGTTTTTTTAAACCCACATTTGGAAAACCTCTGGTGTAGAATTTTGTTTGATAATTCAGTGTCATAGGTCAATATACTATATTTTCATCCACAGGCAACACATTTTTCCTTTTCTCTTCTCTTCCATACTTTTCCTCCCCTCCCCTCCCCTCGTCTTTCCTTCCCTTCCCTGTCTTTTCCTTTCCCTTTTTCCCTCTCTTTGTTTTTTGTAGATTTATTTATCAACTTCATGTTCCCCAATTGTATTGTTTCTCTTTATTCATTTTCAATTTACCTGTTAAGGAAACATTTTAGACTGTTTACATGTACATTAAAAAGTGTGTGATACAGCCAGGATTCCTGTAGAAGTTAGCTATCTTGTGGATTCGTTATTTCTTGATTGAAAATAACTACATATGTCTTGGAACTAGGTGAGGAGGTGGCAAGGTTCTAGGGTCAGATAACCTGGGTTCAGATATTCTCTGCCTTTGCTACTCTGAAAAAAAATTTAATCTTTCTATTTCTAAATTCGCACATCGGTAAAATGAGAATCATAGCATTTTATGTCATAGAGATTTTCTGAAGATTAAATAAGATCATTGTTGCCATTTACTCAATGCCTAGCACTGTCTCCAGAACATGGAGACCGCCCAATGAAAGACCTACTATTGCAGTTGTCATGTTTTTACTAAAGTTGTTAGTTACTGTTATTAATTAGCCAACTTTCTAATTAGGAAAAAAATAATGTTACTACTGACCATCTGTCTTTGATTTTTGGAATGTCTCTCAGGAACATTTAAATGAATTAATTTTCACAGCAGAGTTTCTTGATACAACTATTGGGCTTTAGAGAATGATGGCCAAAGGCAAAGATTAGCCTTTTGTACAGTTACTGCAAAACAATTCTGCTAGTTAGCTATCATGATCAGCCATATATTGAGCCATTTTGCCCACCATGTATTTTTATATTATTTGATTTATTAAAAAAATTTGTGGCTGTTGGTTTTGTTTTTAGTAAATTGTATAAACTCTCTGGGTTATATACACTTGTACAATTTCAAAATTTGGAGTGTCGTTAGTACTTAGTGATGGGGAAGAAAATCTACCTGAAATACTATATGTGAAATTCTCAGATATATTTTCTCAAAGTGCAGTTGGTACATGGTAGCCTCAGTCAGTGAGTGTGCAAGTATCTAACGATTGCATAAAAATGTTATTCATTAAAATACAAATGGCCAGGTGTGGTGGCCCATGTCTGTAATCCCAGCGCTTTGGGAAGACGGGGTGGGTGGATCATGAGGTCAGGAGTTGAAGACCAGCTTGGCCAGCATGGTGAAACTCCATCTCTACTAAAGATACAAAAAAAAAAAAAAAAAAAAAAAAGCTAGCCAGACGAGAAAAAGCTAGCCAGGCGAGGTGGTAGGCACCTATAATCTCAGCTACTCAGGAGACTGAGGCAGGAGAATCGCTTGAACCCGTGAGGCACAGGTTATGGTGAGCTGAGATCGTGCCATTGCACTCCAGTCTGAGCAACAAGAGCAAAACTCCATCTCAAAAAATATATATACACATATATATATATATGTTAGCATTTATGATGATAGGCAGGTGGATAATAATTTTAGGAATTCTATGTCTATCTAAGAAATTTTCTTAATTTACTTTAAATTAACTCATATTACACATGTGCTACCTATATTGATCTGAGTGCCTACAATAAGAACTGTAACCTCCTCTGCACATTTATTTACTTACTCAATGTTGCTTAGGCATACATCTGCTTATTTCATGGTGTAAAAGTTTTAAGTACAAAATTGACTGAACCAAGTTTAAAAACTATGAGAACCCTTAAAGGAAATAATAATGAAGTATTAAAAAACAGTTAAATGAAAGAAGGGAGAGAACACTGAAAAAAATTATAAATAAAATACAATGACATGCCATACCAAAAATAAAAGAAAAATAAATATAATGAATTTAAAAAATAAACTTATTTCAGCCTCAAAGTATTTTCATTTGCTGTTGCATTTACCTCAGTTGGATTTTTTGGCTGGATAAATTTATAATTTGCTTTTTTGTTACATTATCTTATCTCAGATACTGTCCATTAAATGAGGCCATGACACTAGTGGTAACACAAATCTCAGTGGCTATCTACTTCATTATTTTTCTCTTATATTCTGAAAATATCTTCCCTCTATTTCCCCATTAAATGTAAGGAATATGAAAACTGATCCCTTTTACCCCAAACAACCTGGACACGCACACTTACTGCTTGATCACTGACTGCAACGCAGGATATTGATCAGAAGTATAAAACATCAAATAAATACATTATTGATTGTCACAATATAATGACGGAACAGTTCACTTGATTCATTCTCTGAAACACCTCCTCTATTATGAGTACTGCTCTTTACAGGATACATTGTTGAAAACACACACAGAGATATGTTTGATTCTATGTTTGATTCTTGGACCATTAAATGTTTTGAAGAGAAACAAGATTGTTTACTGTAATTTAAATTTTATAAACATGTAACATCTAATAATGTTTAATAGTAACATATAATAATTTGACAAGACTCTAGCCTTGCACTTTTCATACATTATCTCATTTAATTCTCAATTCATCCTGTAATAGGTTAAAGGGAAGATGTCTGACAGTTAAGGGGTGGGAAGGGCAATAAGATAAACAGGTTCTAAACCCTATACTATTCTGAGAATCAGTAATTTAGATTTAGATATGACATAAAATATTTGGTAAATGGAATTTAAAAGTAAATTTATGCCATTAAAATAATGTATTACAACATATTAAAATTACTTTTAGTAGAAATATAACTCTTAAATGGCAAGCAGGATTAATGCCTTGTTTGCTTTAAGAAGAAAATCATTTTTCACTCATAGATTAATTATATCAATGTACATTGATATAATTTTGTATGTATACAAAATTTTTATAAAATATGTAAAATAATAAAACAATATGTAAAATAATATCACATGTATTTTATTAATATGTCACTGATATTACTTTTTCTCGTGTTTTGTTATTTTTTAAATTAATTGCCTAGGTTATTTTGGAGGCCTACTCTCAAATATCTTCCCAGCATTCCTTATCATTGATTGTTTTTTCTAGATTATAAAGTATTGATATTAAAAATATATCATATCCTTTGTACTTAGGGCAGGCTGAAAAGAGAGGCCTTTAAAAACTTGTGTATTTCTAAGAAAATTTGATATATGTGTGATTAACATTACTATTTTGAATTTATGTTTTTATACACAAAGTATTTCAGAGATTATAATAGGACATACTGTTATTTTAAGTATATGATATCCTTCAAAATAATAGGAACTTGGAAAAATTACTTGTCTCATGAATATCAAGCCCTGTCTAACTAAATTAATTTTTACTGAGTGAAAGACTCATCAGATTGAATAAATAAAAGAGAAAGAATAGACACAATCTATCTGATTCTGACTTTTTTCTTTTATAAATTAATTTTCTTAACACTAAATAGGGAAATGCAAGTTTGACAGTATAAATATTAAGGTGTGATCACGATAAGTCGTGTACCATGCCCATTATAGCAACTACCATATTATGGTTAAAGGGGCATAATTAACACATTAATTCCTTTTACAAATACATATTGAATATCTATGTATGGAAATGGACTTCCTTATTAAAAAGAGAGTCCCTCCAAGATATGAGTGGAAAAATCTTTTGGAAAGACAATATCATGCTTAGAAGGGGAAGAAAATTAATTTAACCCTGAACCATTCATTGTCCTTGATATTCTCTTATAATGATATCTACCACTGCAGAGAGTAAACCCTTCTCTTTAACAACTGGTGAAGAATTGGGAAAAATAAAATCAGTCTTTCCCTCTCTTTCAACATGGTCACAGAAACAGGATGGGAACAAACGTTAAGCATAAAACATGTGCCCACTCTCAATGAGTGTATGTTCTAGTCCTGAACTTATACACACACAGACAAATGATATATAAAAGAGGAATTGGCAGTGCCATAACAAAGAAGCATGTAGAACCTCACTGAAGTGCTAAAGAGACTGAGTTAGTTCTGTTTTAGGACTCTAGAATGCTGAGGAAGTGGATAAAGAAAATAGGCTGTGGAATAAGGTATTTTCGAATGGTGTATAAATTACCAATGGGGTCTTACAGGAATAGCTACAGAATCCTGATTATTTCAGGCAATGGAAATATCTCAAACAAATACTCATATATGAGAAGATATAGGGCACTTATGGAGAACTACGGTAAGTTCAATTTGAATAGTGGGTAGAGTGTATGAAGAAATATAGTGGGAGATAGGGCTGCAAAACTAATCTGTAAATCCTGAATATCATCTAAAGTAATGAGTATTATTTTGTAAAGACAGGGAGTAAGCTTGGTATATTTTCACATTACTAAGAATTGTGGAAATTAAATCTTTCTTCCTTTCAGAGGAAGAAAGACCTGTCAGGCTTTCAATACAAAAAGAGAAAAATGTATATTTATTTATTGAGTGTATCATTCTGGACCCAAAATTAAATATATAGTATCTTATTTAATGCTCACAACATTTTATGAGGCAGGAGATAAAATGTTCATTCAATATATGAAAACAGTGGCTCTATGAACAGGCAACCTACAGAATGGTAGAAAATTTTTGCAATCTACCCGTCTGACTATGGTCTCATCCAGAATTTATAAGAAACTTAAACAAATTTTCAAGAAAAAGAAAACCCCATCAAAATGTGGGCAAAGGATATGAACAGACACTTATCAAAAGAAGACATTTACAAGGCCAACAAACATATGAAAAAAATCTCAACATCACTGATCCTCATAGAAATGCAAATCAAAATGACAATGAGATACAATCTCATGCCAGTCAAGAATGGTGATTATTAAAAAGTCAGGAAACAATAGATGTGGCAAGGCTGGGAGAAATAGGAACCCTTTTACTCTGTTGGTGAAAATGTAAATTAGTTCAACCATTATGGAAGACAGTATGGGGATTCCTCAAGAATCTAGAAGCAGAAATACCATTTGACACAGCAATCCCATTACTGGGTATATACCCAAAGGAATATAAATTATTCTATAAAGACATATGCACACGTATGTTTATTGCAACACGATTTAGAATAGCAAAGCCTTGGAATCAACCCAAATGCCCATTAATGACAGACTGGATAAAGAAAATATGGTACATACATACCAGAGAATACTACGCAGCCATAAAAAAGGAATGAGGTCATGTCCTTTGTAGGGACATGGGTGAAGCTGGAAGCCATCATTCTCCGCAAACTAACAGAGGAACAAAGAACCAAACACAGCATCTTCTCACTCATAATTGGGAGTTAAACATTGAGATCACATGGACACAAAGAAAAAGCACACACCAGGGCTTGTTTGGGGGTGAGGATGGAGGGGAGGGAACTTAGAGGATGGGTCAATAGGTGCAGCAAAATACCATGGCACACGTATACGTATGTAACAAACCTGCATGTTCTGCATATGTATCATTTTTTTAGAAGAAGAAATGCAGGAAAAAAAATTTTTTTTTTTAAAGTGACTATAAAAAAGTTATTCTACAACTTTCCTTAGGTAACACAATGCCAGTGTTGGTATTTAAACCTAGTTTCTAATCCTAGCTACTTGTTAGAATCATCTAAAGGGCTTCTTAATCAGTATTTAAATATTCTGATATCTAGACCCACTCTAAGAAATTGTAATTTAATTTTACCAATTATCTTGACCATGGTTTCTCACAAAGATAAGGTTAAAATTCACTGATTTGTTTTAAATTGAAGGATTGGTCATGAATAAAAATTGAGTTATTCAATAAAGTTGGATAAAGTGTAAAATAGAGCTTGGAATTAAGAAAAAATAGAACTGTGACAAAATAATTAATTAAAAGTTTAATATTCACGTTTTCTTCCAAATGTAGATTATGCATAGAAGTAAAACAAATTTCTAGTTAAAAACATTTTTTTTGGAATATATGTACACATATGCACACACATACACACAATTGCTTATTATTCACAAGTTCCATATTTGAAAATTTACTTTCCAAAATTTATTTTTATTCATACAATTAATGCTTATGATGCTTTTGCAATTATTTATGGACATTCACAGAGTAGGAACGAAAATCTGAATCATCCAACACATACGTTCTGAGATTACATCTAGTCCCAGTTTAGATCAAACAAGGTGATATTCTGCATTCTGTTTTCAGCTCCCATGTTGCAAATAAATGTCCTTTTACCGTCTATGTAGTGTCATGTTTTCCCTATTTTTGTCAGGTTTTTTACACTATTTAAAATGGCCCAAAATGTATTGCTAAAGTGTTGTCTAAAGTCTCCTAGCATAAGAAGGCTGTGATGATGTGTCTTATGAAGAAAATATGTATTAGATGAGCTTCATTCAGGCATGAGTTATAGTACTGTTGGCCATGAAATCAGTATTAATGAGTCCAGAGTATTTATTAAATAAGGGGTCTTTAAACAGGAATACACAAAAAGAAGGCTATATATGATTGGTTGATAAAAATGTTGTGATAAGCGCTCCACAGGACCTAATCCTGTATTTCATCTGGGAGCAATGATTCAGCATTATTTAATTCACTGTTCACAGTGTCTTTATAGAATATAATGATCATGAATAACAAGAACTGACTGCATATATAGTGATATGATTTGGCTGTGTCCCCATCCAACCTCATCTTGAATTGTAGTTCCCGTAATACCTACGTGTAGTGGAAGGTACTCGGTGGGAGGTAATTGAACCATAGGGCTGGTTCCCTGGTGCTATTCTCATGATAGTAAGTTCTCATGTGATCTGCTGGTTTTATAAGGGGCTTCCCTCTTTGCTCAGCTTTCATTCTTCTTGCTGCTGCCATGTGAAGGATGTATTTGCTTCCCTGTCTGCCATGACTGTTTAAATTTCCTGAGTCCTCCCCAGTCATGCTGAACTGTGAGTCAATTAAGCCTCTTTCCTTTATAAATTACTAAAGTCTTAGGTGTGAATTTATTAGCAACATGAGAACAGACTAACATATATAGTTTAAATGTGATAATAAATGTACAATGCTTGACATAGTGATGACATGTGCTCAATAAATAAGTACAATTTATAGTATTTATTTCATTTGTTGTTGTTATTATTATCATTACTAAAATTTTCTAGGTATGTTAATTGATCAGCAGATGGGTTGGCCAATAGCAAGCTAGGATAATTTGCTTTGAAATACAAAGCTGAGATCTAGCTTGGAAAGATACCTATGCAAGCAATAATAGAGGGAAACAAGAAACACTTTTTAGAAAATAAAAGAATGCAGGCTACTATTTCTAAAAATTCCCTAATTATTATATAGAGACAAGTGACTATGTAAAGACTGCAAGTCTCTCTTTTCATTGATTCCATAAAAATACAGTCAAGAAGTTTTAAACAAAAGCATTTTAATTCACTCTTCATAAAAGACAGAAACGTTGTTAAGCTTTTAACAAACTTTAATTTGAATATTCATCTTAGTATGTCTTTTAAATATTTATCTTTGAATGTAATTTTAAAATGATGGCTTGTCCTTGGTTGAAAATGTTTTAAATAAGTGTACTACTTGAGGATAGAACAATGGAATATTTCCCAGGGTTTCCCTCCCAAGCATTTAACTTAGAGACTCTGAAGTTTGTTTGTTGTGTATTTGTCATGTATAGACATTAAATACAAGATGAAGAAACTGAGTAATTTTAGGATAATCAAATTATGTTATAACTTGTGTACCTGAGAACCAGATTCTCAATGAGGAAGAAAAGAACACATGTAATATAGAAGAGACAAAGGAAAATCCCATAGTCCAGAATTTTAATTGGATGTCAAGTATGAATTCAGAAGGCATTTTATCCTCATATATCTAATTTAAAGGGCCTAAAAACAATAACCAACTCAGTAGCAATGACTATTACAGAGTGTTTACTCCATGTACTCAGGGCATTGGTTCCAGGACCCCCATGTATATCAACTACATGCATACTCAAGTCCTGCAGTTGGATCTGCAGAACCTTCCTGTAGAAAAGTATGCCCTTCCTATGTGGGTTTCACATCCGGTGAATACCGAACTTTCTGTGGGTGGATGCAGATGCAGAACCCTGGATACAGAGGACCAACTCTATTTATTGAAAAAAAAATCTGCATGTAAGTAGACATATACAATTCAAACCCATGTTGTTCTAGGGTCAATTGTACTTATAACATTGACTGTGATTGTAAAATGCCATTTTTCCATTGAATGAAAGAAATTGAGGCTTCTTAGAGAATGGTTGAATCCAGTCTGGATCAGGAGACATACAACATTACCATAGAAAAAGTTTTGTCAATGTGATTAGCAGGACTATCAAAAATTAACAAAGTCATGAACAAAGATCCCCATTTTCCCCAAATGAGGCACTGTGAGCTTCAATAAAGTAAAGCGTTTAGTAAATTTAAACCACCAACCAGTTTAAATCCATGAGTTCTGTTTTGGATATTATATTCTTAATGTATTACAAAGTAACAAATACCCCGACCACACACAAGTTTGGTAGTTATTTATCTCACAAATTCCAGGCTCTACTGGGACAGAATCTGCTCTGAATTCCACTCATGTGGCTATTGAGAAGCCTTGGGTTGTCACTAGTTGCTGACTGAAGACATCAATTCTTTGCCACATGGGTTTCTCCATAGGGCAATTCATAGCATGGTAGCTGACTTACTTTGCCATATTCTTTTTACTAAAAGTGAATCATTTAGGCCAGCCCACATTCAATGGGAGAGGATTAAAAGAGGGCAGAATTATTGGGGGCCATCTTAGAAGTTGATTTCCATAAACTGAAAATCAATTCATTATCTAAAACCTGGGTAAATATATCAAACCTTTGGGGGAGAGAACCAAGTCTTTTTTTCTCTTTTTTTTTTTTGAGATGGAGTCTCACTTTGTCCTTCCCAGGCTGGAGTGCAATGATGTGATCTCTGCTCACTGCAACCTCTGCCTCCTGGGTTCAAGCCTTTTTCCTGCCTTGGCCTCCCTAGTAGCTGGGATTTCAGGCATGCACCACCATGCCCGGCTAATTTTTATATTTTTAGTAGAGACAGGTTTCACCATGTTGGTCAGGCTGTTCTTGAACTACTGACAACAGTTGATCTACACGCCTTGGCCTCCCAAAGTGCTGGGATTACAGGCGTGAGCCACCTCGCCTGGCCAAACCAAGTCTTTTTTATATAAACTGTATTACTAAATAAAATAGTAGATGAAATAAAGCCACTGCACCTGGCTGAACCAAATCTTTTTTGTATAAACTGTATTACGAAATAAAACAATAGATGTGATAGTCTTTTTATATAATCTTTTCAGTGAATATATAAAACATGAATTATAGAATTAAAATATCAATATATGAAATTCATATTGAATTAATGAACACAGGTATGGAGTATAAACATTTCTTAATTTAAAAAAAAGATTAGGCAATAAGCAAACAACCTAGCTTCTTCAACAGGTTAAGAAAGGCTGGTCGCGGTGGCTCATACCTGTGTTTGGTATCTATTGCTGCATAACCGCACCAAAATTAGTGATTTTTAACAGCTATTTATAAAAATATAATTTGTAATACTTATATTACACATATTTTGACTGAAGTCAATGTTATAATCTTGTTGTGACATGGATAAACCTATATGTTCCTTTCTGTGAATGGTCTAATTCATAATACTAATAAGTCTACTCCTTTTTTTTCTTTCTCACTTTTTTGAAGAAATTCCTCAAGCACTCCATAAATATTTAAACCTCTCAAATAATTTCTGGCTTGGAATAGATAGGTAGATGACAGATAGATAGATAAATGATAGGTGGATAGATAGGTAAATAGATAATAGCAGTATTGGCATTAGATTATTTATTTCCTGAACCATCTCCTTTTGTGGTTTTTTTTTTTTTAGCTTCAGAATTTCACTAACATTGTCTTAGTGCTCTGTAGCTACTAAATTCACAGGTTATGTTTGTATTCTTTTACCTCAACAAAGTATAGGATTTGTACCAAAATTTAACTAGTTACTAATTCAATTTATACTTAAGGTTTTTCATTGTTTTGATTAAATAGCAAATCAAACTGAAACACCTTCAAATGTCACAAAATGTAAAGAATTGATGAATTTGCAACTAAAAGTTTGCATAAAATAGCTTTTGTATGTTTTTCGTTTTTACTTTTTGTCTACTTCTATCTTAAACTTTATTATTTTAAGTACATACCAAGCTAAATATCTGTATCTAAATTGATTTTGTTTATGACCAGTATAAACAAATTGTAGCCAGTAGTATCTGGGGAAGGCTTCAAATGTTAACTTTCACATTTTATCAAAACATATTTCATTATGTTTTATTGTTGCAGTCTTTACTCCAGAGATGGACTGAGGTTATGCCCTTTCCTTTTCTTATAAATTTTTACCCAAGGAAGATGAAGGATAATTATTGCTGGTTATAGTCAGAGAAATGCTATCAGTTTTTAATAGACTTATTAAAGTATGCTTGGTTTTTAAAAACATACTGTGTGTTTTAACTGGCTATTGAAACTCTCATGGGTTCATGAGGTCATTTAAACATAAGAGGATGTAAATACTCAGTGAGAATCAAAGTGAAGAAAACGAAGATCAAAGTGATTTAGTTTACAGCTTTCATGAAATGTGAGGCCAGATGTTGACTTTTCTCTCTAATGACACTAACCATATACTTTGCTATGTATATGTGGTAGTATCCTGCTGAATATACTGTTGAACATATTGAAATATAGGCCTACTCCATTTTTTCTAAAATAATATTAAAACATGAAACTTAAAACTGGAAGAAAATGGTAATATTGGAGTAAATTGGAGACTTCAAATGGAGTCTACAAGTCTTGGTTAGGGAGGATAGAAAAATAAACAGGTAAATGCTCAGTTCTTTATATTGAGCACAGACATATATTTTTTACAAAAGTAATAAAATGTAATTATTGATTTAAAATTGATTATGGAACTTTAAGTGGACAAGATATTCAAAAGGTTATAAAATTGATATAAGATATATATATATCTGTATATATAGAGATAGATATAGATAGATATCCATATATATATGTGTGTATATATTTGTTGTTGTTGTTTGTTTGTTTGGTTTGTAAGACAGAATATCATTCTGTTGCCCAGGCAGGAGTGCACTGGGTGCAATCTTGGCTGACTGCAACTTCTGCCTCCCAGGTTCAAGAAATTCTCCTGCTTCAGCCTCCTGACTAGCTGAGATTATTGGTGTGAGCCACCATGCCTGGCTAATTTTTGCATTTTTAGTAGAGGCAGGGTTTCACCATGTAGGCCAGGCTGATCTCAGACTTCTGAGCTCAAGGGATCTGCTGGCCTTGTTCTCCGAAAGTGCTGGTATTATAGGCATGCACCATGACACCTGGCCTAAGACTTAAAATATATTTCTAAAATGAATTCAAACACTTTCAAAGTCAAGATAGTTCTTTAAAAGAAAAAAATTTTTGTCTACAAACTGGAACTCTTCCCATGCACTACAGTGAATATGAGGCAAATGTGATTGGCTGAAATGCCCATTTACTGCGCTGTCATCATATCTTTCTCCTCTCCTCCAGCTCCACGCTTTATCTGGTGTTCGGGGGATTTCAGAGTGTTAAGATTTTTAAATCTTGTTTAAAATTCCTATTTGTGAACTCTGCTAGCATGCCACCTATGTTGTTTTCTTATAGTCTTCTCTCAGTTGAGAAAAGAAATAAAGAATACTTTGTAGGAAAAAACATCTTTCAAGAATGCATTTTACTTCAATTAGATGGAAACACGTTGGTGACTCTCTAAGAACTCTAATCCACCAAAACCTGTTCCTCCTCCTTCCATTATAATTGTACTTTTAAAAATCATTGGCAGTTGGCAGCTAGATATGGTGAAGTGACTCATGACTTAAATGGGGTGTTTTAAATGAGGATGCTCTGGGGACACTTCCAGAAAGCTCTCTTTACAGTAAGCTGACCTATACCCCTTGGTCTCTTGAGAAAAAAAATTATCTCTGTTTTCATATGCAGCCTGTATGGATACCGGCTTGGAGTATGAGCAGGTACAACACACCCAAAAGATGATGAATGCATGAATTTGAAGGAATCCTAAGTTCCTGATGACTTGAATAGAGCCACCATACTGGTCTTAGACTACTAAGCTCCAGACCTTTATGAAAGAGATAAATACATTTCTGTGTCATTCAGATCAATGCCTTCTTAATTTTTTAAAATAGAGACATTTATTTCACTTAGCCAAATATAATTCCAGTAAACTTAGTCATAATTAGATTTTTCTACTGGTCTGGATTTTTTACAATATTTAGTCCTTGGTTTGGAATTTGTATTCCCGACCATATGTATCAAGAAATTACTGAGCATTTATCAAATGCAAAGTTATTTGGTGCACAGGATGGTGAGTTGATCTTTATGAAAATAAAGAAGACTCTGTAGGGAGCTATCCACAGCCTGCATGCTGAGACTGAAGCTATCCATAGCTTGCACACCTGAAGAAAGTGACTTCGGACTTTATAATGAAAACATTTAAATCTAAACCTGTGCCTCCTCATTCTTTCCCACCCCCATCCTTGCTCTCAACTAGACATGCGAGAAAACCGTATTGTCTGGCTAATAAACATGCCATTTACTGAATGTTTTTGCTTTCCATTTCTACCTATGCAATCCTTGTCTAAGGAGGACTGCAAACATTAAAATTAACATTCAGGCTTTTCACCTGGCACAAACTTTACTTGCCTTAGACATGTGGGTAAAGTTACCTTTGGAAAAAATGTAGAGTGTTTGTTATTGTTTAGGCTAAACCCATCTGTTAAAGTTAATGACCTTTAGTCATTCTCTTCCTACACTAATGTCAAAGCCCATGCAATATTTTCTAGAAAGCAACAGTAGAAGTGTAGCCTAAGGATAAAGTATCTGCTTGGGCATGGTGGCTGACACCTGTAATACTAGCACTTTGGGAAGCCAAGGCAGGCGGATTGCCTGAGCTCAGGAGTTCAAGACCAGCCTGGGCAGCATGGCAAAACCCTGTCTCTACTAAATACAAAAAATTAACCAGGTGTAGTGGCTCATGCCTATAGTCCTAGCTACTTGGGAGACTGAGGCAGGATAATTGCTTGAACCTGGGAGGCGGAGGTTCCAGTGAGCCAAGATGGTGTCACCACACTCAAACTTGGGTGACAGAGAGAGACTCCATCTAAAAAAAAAAAAAAAAAACGTGGGGAAGAATTACCACTATTGTGAGATGATCAAACTGTAGCTTGAAATAATTCTAAAAACTGAAGGAAATTCTTGGTTATGAATTTAATAATAAGGGGTGTTCTTGATACTATTATATCAATAACCCCATTGTTAATTAACAATATTAATAACTGATAATTCAGCTTCATTACCTAATTTTCAAGCTTTCTTTAAGCAGGAAATCCTAAAATCTCCTCTGGTAGAGGTGTCAAAATATTCTAAAGACAGGAAAGATGTGGAGTACAAATGAATGATTCACAGTAGAGATTTTCGATGTCTGAAAATTAAGGAGCCAAGTGAATATAGCAGCAAAGCAGATTTCTTGGTTTACTCAAGAAATAACAGGTTTGCTTACAAGAAATCAAAACAATTCTCTCAACTCTAGTCCATGCCAATGTTATGTATCAAGTGGGGGTACTGCGGGGTCAAGATTAAGGCTTTTCTCCATACCCCTCCTTCTGCATCTGTGAATCTACAACCTGCACAGCTGACCATGGCTGCCCTGATCCACCATCCACCCATTCGCCTAAGCTAGAAACATGAGATTCATCCTTGATTTCCTCTCAGATTTCCCTTGTCCACTCTTCTCCCTCCTGACTGACACTCCCTAGTTCCCAAGTTGCTCTTGGGAGTGTTCGTCTCCTAGCAAAGAGCTCAGTAAACACGTGTAGAATAAAGCACTCGATTTGATGTAAACTATGATTAACCTCTTTCCTAAGGTGTGCTCTGCCACGAATGAGAAGATGAACACATAAACTCCTTATTCTTTAGGCTATTCAGGTGTCACCTCCTCCAGGGGGTCTTGGGTCCTTTCCCACCAATCAGACTGGGGTATGTGACCCTCCTCTGATTTTCCAAAGTACCCCCCTCCCCACAAAAATGAAAAGATCAAATATCAAATGTGAGCTAACTTGTATGTTACCATTTATTTATGGGTCAATGTAAGTCTCACTTCCTCAGAAAGCAGTTTGCCTAGGAAAACTTTTTCAACTTCAAGATGGCTGCCAGGTAGGACATTTTATAGAGAGCTGGTGTCAGTTTCTCTATAGAGCTTGATTTTTGAATCAGACCAACCTAGTCCCTTCTAGGCTCACAAACACCCCACCGTTTCCCCTTAGGCATATCTGGCTGAGAAGCAGCTGCTGCTGACAGTGTGTGCTGGGGTCTGGTCCCACAGCTTCTGGGATGAAACAAGTAGATGAAATCGATGTGAAAGAGCAACCATCAGGTGGAAGCACAGGGCGAGGTTGTCTTTTTCATATTTTATATGAAACATTTCTGTGAACTAAGAAAAAAAAACATAGATTGAGTAGGATTTTACAGCAGGGAGTATTGATGATGTTCAAGTTGATTTTCCCTTTCATCTTTTATTTCAAATTTGACAGTGTCTGCTTATGTATGTGTAAAATGACTCTCCCTGAGCAAACTTGAGTAGATGCCCTGAAAGGTTAAAGGAAATATGGATGAAATAATTTCCCAGTTTTTATTACTATGTTTAAGTAGTTTTCTACAAGGAAATGAATCTATCATTAAAATACATCTTTCTCTATCCTGTTTCCTTTTCTGTGTAAAACATGTAATTTATAGAATGTTTTTAATGACTGTATTTTAAGTGATCTATTTCTCAAAAAGATTATGGCTCAGGTAAAGGGAACGGGTCTTATTCCCTTTCTCAAATGTATCCTGTGTTCTCAGGGGCTGTATTTACAAGATCTGAAATAAAATTTCATTCATTTTCATGACAGACTAAAGAACTATCCCTCCTCAGCAAAATGTTCTATCATATGTGAGAAAGTGTTTAGAGATTGGAAATTATTGTTCAATTTATCTGAAGAACCATGTTTCTTTGAAGAAAAATTAGTTTGTGGAAAAATTAATAGAATAGCTGAAGGAAAGTTAAGGAAGGATGATTATGCATTGCGAATAATCTAAAAATGAAAATAATGCACAATTATCTTTTTCTTTCCTAACTTCCCAAGTTCTCTACTTTTCCTTCAAATGCCTTACCTTTGGGTTCTGAACAGATGTGCATTTGGACACACGCATTCATGTGCAGACACACACACACACACACACACACACACACACACACACAGGTTCTTTCAGACAAGTGTTCAATTCCCTTACCTGTTTTGACAAGAAATGCAAAGTACAGCCACATGCCAGAGGCTATGGTTATACAAAAGTCACAGACCAATAAAGATCACTTACATTTCCTCTTAGCATTTTCATCTCCCTTTTGAGGCAGGGCCACTAGAAAAGGAAAAAGATAAATGTTAGGGATCCTGACTATCAAATTCTTAGTGAAACTCCCATTCCTTCCAAATGATTTGACAGCCATTAAACTTGTTATCTTGCCTTAGGAAAAATGACCTTTTCCCTTCTGCTCCTCATCACAAGATGTTTTTTCTTTCAAAATGAAGTTAAAGCTTTGACCCTTTTCCTGGATATCATATTATAAAGTAAGAAAAACTAGTAATTTTTAAAAAATTGTCCTTTAAAAGGAAACAAGAGGAATGATCAATATTATACATTAATTTAACATATTTGACATATGTTCTGTGAGCTCAAATGTGTTTCATGGAGGTCATAAACATAGGCTTTGCACAATTAAATTGACTTTACATTGGGCAATTTTGGTTATTTTTTTCTAATATATGTGTACATTACTAGTATTTTCTTCCGTAAGTGACAATCTTCATGATTAGAGATGATTGACTAGAAGTAATATTATCACAATTAAATCTATGCTATCCAAATTATACGGAAGATAAAATAAAGGAAACCTTTAATAGTCTAAGCTTTTCATTTTTCATTGTTTGGGAAATTTAAAAATATAAATATTAAATTTTTCTATCTCAATATTCCGCTTAGACAATGTACTAAATGAAACACATTAACAAAAAAAATCATGCTCAAAAAGGACCTGCTCAGGGACCTTACTCATTCCCGGGAATATCCTACAGTTGATTCCAGGAATCATCTAATAGAGCCTCATTATCATAAAAAGTTAATAGCATATAATAAGGTTAAAACTGTGATTCGAAATAGAACCCACATCCTGATTCCTATTTGAATATTTAGGGTCAGATCACGTTAAGTGTGTACTTAGTTTGTGTGAATATTTGTGGTTTGGTCTTTAAATTGCATATGAGAGAAAAATAGCTGGTTTTCAATGTTTGGTGGTCAATAAAATTTTTAGGGTAACATCCACGCTGTAATAAAAGCACTTGAAAGATTTGGCTACACAACTCTTGGCTCTTTCTGTCTTTTCATTGAACGAAGAGAGCTTCGCTCAAATTAGATGAAGGATAAAAGTCACTACCTAATTATAATGACAAAGGGAAACATTACTAAACATGATATTCTTTTCGAGGACAATTAAGACATATTGAGTGAGATAACAATGTTAATCACCATTAATAAATTAAATGCTTTAGAAGATGCAGGTTTGATTTTTCACTTGTGAGATAAATATGCATGTGTATAATAGTAAATATATAAGAAACTCATTTTGAGCAAAGATTTTGACTTATGGACCTGGAAGTAAAATTTATCTTACCAAATTGAATGGATAAAAAATTGAAAGAGGTTAAGATCACGATCTGTGGTCCTTTAATTTTAAGCTACAAGAAGTAGGATAAAGATTAGAATTTTGTTCTCCTGATGGCCTACATTTATTCATTCAGTCTTAATTGGAGAGCTACTATAAATTTAGGTTGCCTGTTGGTTTAAAAATCCAATATATAGAATCTGAATAAAATAAAAGAATAAAATAATCTTCAGCTAAGCTACGTTGTTTGCACACATGGACTTTTTCAAACTTCAATCATTACTTGTGGTATTTGCTTAATTTTATGAGGATTATACTTCAGCAATTCATTCTGCTTCAATAATAGTCTTTTTTTAAAAAAGAACATTTATATTGTACCAGTTACTTATTTGTATTAATTATCTTAGCTTGTCAATGTGAACTTCCCTAATCAAATGCACTACATTGCATCAGAAAGAGGGAAAAATCTGAGCTGGAAAAAGCCTCATTTTCTTAAAGATACCTATTTCATATTATATCGTGGGAGTTTTATCACAAAATGTTTACATTTAATTCTCTGGGAAAGCTCCTTAAGAGTAGATTTAGTCATGATTTAATATGCCATAAAACATTGTATTTCCTCAGAGAAGAGTATTTTTAAATAGTAAAACAGTTTACCTCCAAGACTTAAAACCATTGACCCTTTAGTTAAAGGATAATAGGTAGTTTTTTGATTACCATGTTCATGGAAGTAATGAAATACATACTCACTAGCCAAGAAATCTGGCTTAGAAAATAAATTAGCAAACGGTTTTAAACCTTGTCACTTGGTTCATCTTCAGACTTCTCCTATAGTGGTACCTGAAAAATCATGAGAAAAGAAGCCAATTTAAGCCTTATTCCAAGGTGTTTTTTGAAGTTCGGGCATCTTGATTTAAAATTGATTTTTATAATTATAATTGTAATTGCCCTCACTTTGCAATACTTGCATTGACTGCTTCCTTTTGAATCAAGATAGATAAAAATAGACAAATTCTGTTTAAGAGTACAAAGGGTCACGCTCAATTTCAAACCACAGGCTGTCAAAGCCCTAGTACTTTCCTAGCCCAGTCATTTTATACTTGATAAGTAAACCCACTTGAGGAATGTTTATATGCCCTGATGCTTTTGGACACGTTCACTGACAGCACACATTCTTTGAAGAAATATATCACAACTGTTTATCTCCCTGAGTGTTACCTAAAACCTGTCAGTGCTAATGATATCAGGACATGGATTAAATAAATCCTTTTGAGAGTGACTGTCGGTATTTCTGCATTCAAATCACAAATATAGAAATTTTGGCTGCAAAAGTGGGCAACAGATATTTCAACATGCACAGCATTTTGCTTGTGTAAAAAGCTTTAATAGAGAACTGCCCCAGAGAAGCAGTGCTGTCACTCTTGGATTTCACATACAACTGCTGCCTTCCACAAGCAGGCAAAAGGTACATTAATGTACAAATTGCATATGTGAGGATCATTATATCACAGTGTAGCAAAAGTATAATAATAACACAGTTATTTTTAAAGTGACGACTAGGTAATGCTGGTTCTCTTAGTGACAATAATGAATGTATATTGTGTGTCCTTCCTGTCTTCTGTTTTCTCATACCATCAATGAATACAGACTGTCATTTACTCTACCCTATTAAAGTAATCAAGCCATTAATTTCTTTACAAATGATACTGTGAATTTGGAGACTAAATCTATTATCTTTATTACCAGCATAGCAATGTCCTCTACCTTTCTTTCAATAAAAATTGATTTTTCAAGAAGTTGATATTTTCAGCATGTTTTTCTTTATATCTGTAATCATTTATTTTAAAACAATACCAAATAAGTATTTTACAACAAAAAATAACATTTGAAACACAATTTACATACACTTTGTGTAAAATGCTTTTATTTCTAAATGATAGTGATTTTTTTGGTAAGAAAACATTTAGTTTTCACTTAGTTTACTTAATTCATTATGAAAATAATTAGTGTATGTTTATTGGTGGCAAATAACATCAAAACTTATATTTATGTGTATATTAAATTTTAGAAGTAATTAAAAGTAGATTATTTCTAAACAAATAAACTTGTTTTTCGTTTTTTTCTTTCTTTTTTGTTTTTGAGGTGGTGTCTCACTCTGTTGCCCAAGCTGGAGTGCAGTGGCGCGATTTCAGCTCACTGCCACCTCTGCCTCTGGGTTTAAGAGATTCTCCTGCCTCAGCCTCCAGAGTAGCTGGGATTACAGGTGTGTGCCACCATGCCCAGCTAATTTTTGTATTTTTAGTAGAGATGGGTTTTCACCATGTTGGCCAGGCTGGAACTCCTGACCTCAAGTGATCCGCCTGCCTCGGCCTCCCAAAGTGCTGGTATTGCAGGTGTGAGCCACAGCACCTGGCCGACTTGCTTTTATTTCTGATGACTTTTAGTATAAAGGTATTGTTTAACCTTTATTTCATATTGTTTTTAATTAAATATGACACATAAAACAAATTCTTACAGCTGTTATTTATACTCTGGAATTAGTGGCTTAATTTTTTAGATACCCTTTTAAAAAAATCCATAGAAAATATGCATTGCACCTAAGCATTTTCCAGGCCATCACACACGTATTCATGCATTACTAAAATGAAGAGTCTATTTTTCTGACTAGGATGTCAGGTATTTTACTGTTTATTTATTATTAACATTGCAGATAACAGTATTTTAAATAATATTTTTTATTGCCTGTCTGAATTTTGTAAACACATCTGTTTCTTAAAGATCAGGAGAAATATAACATTCTGTTATTTGGAGAGCTTGTGTCACAATTGAGTGATATCGTGAAACTTGAAATTATTCTGTCACTGACATAAATTTGTTAGCAGTTTGTGAAGCTTTAATGAGAAAATCGAATAAAGAAATTATTCAAATAATGGAAATAGTGGATTCTTCACTTTAAACTTCTCTTTTATAACTTATTTTCTTAAACTTAATGTTAACAAACTCTTCCCTTTAAACAATTTCACAATTCCCACTAAGTGAAATAACCAGATAATTTTTGGAATCGGTTGATTTTGTTATGCCTTCTATAATGAATTATATTTAAGGATGAAATGATCCTGCAGAAAAGTTGAAGAGTGGTTGTCTACATGCATATAGTCAAAAATGCCTATCAAGTGTTTTGAAAAATATACCTTAGATGTATAAGTAAAGCAGGTACGTGACATTCAAATTGCAACTTTTTTTTGGAGATTAAGTTATTTATTTAAGCTGTCTCCTGCCACAAGCAAAGGGATAGAAGATCAGCATACCAGTCATAATTTGATACAAGTAAAGAAGGTGAGCTTAAGGTCTCGTATACTTTTTCTGGTCCGTGTACAAAGTACTGGTCCAAACCAGTGCCGTGTGGTCCCCGGTGGCTATTGCTATAACTGATGTTTTGAAACTGATGTGGCACAAATTGTAGCGAACTACAGTGAAAAAGTGAAGTTCAAAAATAAAAACAGTATTTTTTATTTATTTATTGTTATTCATGCTTTTCAGAATTAAGTTCTGAAGAGGGAAAAAAAGAAAGCTTTAACAAAAAGCAGATTATTTTTACTTTTATTTTTTATCACCAGCTTTGGCCCACAACATGTTAGTTTTAAAAACATGGTAGGGTTGATAAACTACTATTTATAAGGA
Source organism: Sapajus apella (assembly GCF_009761245.1). NCBI lineage: Eukaryota > Metazoa > Chordata > Mammalia > Primates > Cebidae > Sapajus > Sapajus apella. The sequence goes on from NW_022436976.1 coordinate 6,109,447, forward strand.
TGGTGTGGAGTCACTTACTACAGGCTGGGTTTTCTTATCCTATAGACGATCTAAATGCCACTTGAGTTTAAATATTTTATTTTAAATATAAAGCAGAAATACTCTGTGTTGTTTAATTGAAAATAAATTCTGGAAGAAAAAAATAAATATTTTAGTATACATTTCTCTTATTAGGAGTTAATGTGTATGTGTTCACTTAACAGATATCTGTAATGTTCATTCTTTTCTGAAGTCCACTATGCTTAGTTCTCATGTACAATTTTTTATTTCTATTTATAGTATATATGAATGTGTAATTATGTATTATTTGTTACATATAAATGGCCAGTATACAAAAATATAAATATATATCATTATTGTATGCATATATCTTTGTATATGTGATTTGGTTCTAACTGAAATTATTAGGCATCACCATAAATTTTAAAATATTCTATTCGTTTTATACTCAGTGTATTTGATACCATTCATAGAAAAAAACCTTAAAGACTACTAGAATGCTACTTTATCTTAAATATTTCATTTCTTGGAATGTAGCGTCATGAATGTCAAATTTTTAAAGTAACTCTTTTACTAAATTTTTAAAAAGAATTTGGCTTTCAGATAGGATGTCCAGAGTTGAATATATAAGTGTACATTACTTTTACAAAAGATTCCTCTGTTTAAAAAATGATTTCATTTTTTTGTTGATTGAAATGAGAAAAATATTACATTTTATTTAATCAACATCCAATTAAGTTTTAAAGCAAGGAATAATTCTGTATTTACATTTTTATCTTGTTCATGTACATGAAATTATGTTTGATGAATACTCAGTTTTGTACTATTTGATATTTTCAATGATTTGTTATGGTGGAGTAGCCAGTGACACCGTTCGTTTATACTTGATGTGGTAGAAATATCTTATTATGTATTTGTCACAAAAATCAGATAAGAATTACAGATTAGTTGGCTAAAGTAGCAAATCCAAGTCATTCCTAACATACCTTCTAGAATGGCTGTCAGTAGCAAGTCAAAGATCTTCTGTGGGAGGAACTCATACAAAACACAGCAAACTTGTTAGTGCTTTTGAAATGTGGTCAATAGATCCAAAAACACTCCAAGTGGTCTCTTCCCTTTTCCACTCAGACTCCCTGGAGATAGTCTCCAGCAAGCTGAAGTGGCAGTGTTGTACATGGGCTCAAGGGCTCTTGTCTGCACTGAAGATCTTCATATATGTATACACATACAGGTTGAGCATCCTTTACCAAAATGCTTGGAGCCAGAAGTGTTTTAGATTTCAATATCTTTTGAATTTCAGAATATTTGCATATGCATAATGAGATCTCAGGGTTGGGACCCAAGTCTAACTTGAACTTCATTTATGTTTCATGAACACCTTACATACTTTGACTGAAGGTCATTCTATACAATTTCTAAGTTTTGTGCAGGAAATAAAATATGTGTGCACTGAGCCATCAGACAGCAAAGGCATCACTATCTCGGCCCCCCACGTGGACAATCTCTGGTTGTTTGGCATCACCATTATTCTTGACTCTGAATTTAAATCCTACCCATAAGTAATTGTTTTCTTAAACTTATTCACATGTAAGTACTTAGCAGTAAAAAACATAGCATACCATTAATACAGGAAAACATGTGTTCAGGGTAACTAAAGCCGTACAGTAGCATCACCAGAATACCTGTATCGGCCCTTAAATAACAGCAATAAGAAACAACAGCAGGCTTTTACTTTCCACCTGTGATACTTTGTTTTGATAGAAAGGTTACTCTACACTGCATTCTTTTTTTTTTTTTTTTTTTTAGGTGAGAAAAATATCAGAAGCAGTTAAGAGACCAGGAAGTGGCTGTTTAGGGATGAGGAGACATTCTGCTAGATGGCTTTTTAAAATGTTTTCTCCAGAGTCATCTGCCTCATTAACAATGCTTTTTGCTCTTAAAGTCTGTCTTTGATTTTATAAGCTGATATGACTTGTTCTGTTATGAATGCATACTCTTGCAGTCCTTCGATAAGCCCACCACACATTTTGACCATGTGGTCTACAGGCATTTTCCCTGCGCTGTCAACAATATCATTTTCATTGTCCACTTGTGGCATCATGTCGGCACTCAAGCAGTTTTGGATCGTGAGGCATTTCAGATTTCAGATGTTTGGATTAGGGATGCAACCTGTAATAAAAGAAATTATGTGTTTAGAAACTACCTCGAGGCACAAAGTTTAAAGATATTTGGGATACTGTCATTAAGAGTGTTTCTTCTTACTTAGAAAGTTAAGCAAAATGCCTCATTGTCATACTAAAATGACAGCTTTTCCTGTCATTTTAGTATGAAACATGGATCTCCCAACAAGTTGAAGGTTAAATATAACACAAAACAAGAGTTTAAGTAGAAGGCTTCTGAATTTTCTTATTCCCATATACCTCCTAAAATCGCTACAAGAGCCGAAGTTAAAGACTGACTTCTGAAGTCCTACACTCAGTTTTATTTACAAAAAGAACAAAACAAACAACAAAAAAAACATTTTCTTTGTTTTCCTTGCATCCGTAATACTTCCAATTTACCTCTGAATAAGGCTTTGGGTCTTCTAATATTTGTCATTTTAGTTTACCTGAGGATAAATCAATGAGCATTAAGGACTTGATTCATAAATATGATAGTTCAATGCATAAATGTTCAAATTTACAAATTTCTGAATACATGATATATTTATTGTATCTAGAACACATTTATGCACAAAATTAGAATATTATGTCATCAATAATTTACCACTTTCTTTTTAAAATAGTGAACATTGGTTATAATCAGTGAACATTTCTAAGAGCAGAAGAAGAATATTTCTAAGAGCCAGTTAAGTATAACCAGTTTCCTCCCATGTCTAATGTGTTATTGTAGCTTCAAGATGAGGAATACATATGTAATTCTACTAAGATACTTGAAACAAAAATGTAATGTGCTACCAATTCAGTTTACTTTTGGCAATTCAGATATATTCTATGTAGCTTCTGACTCTTAGTAGAATAACTTGTACTGAGTAGTCCCTGCAAGTAGATAGATTTTAAACTGCCGAAATATAGTCTAGATCAAATGAGACTGAATTTCTCCCCATTAATTGTGAATTGGCATTGTTAACAAAATAGAATTTAATATGTTTTTGTTCTTGATTTAAAGTTCTGTACTTTCATGTCTCTGCAATTTAAAATCATTGTTTTCCATGTCAATATTAGTATATGATGAACTATTCTAAAAGCAATTATGCATCAATGAATTACATTTTGGAAATGTGTCGTACATATATATTAAGGAAACTCAAGCTTATAGACGTTTTTTAAATTTCCATGTCACAATATCTTGTGATTTTAAAGCTTTGACTTAAATCCTGACTTAACAATTGCTGCAGGTTACAGGTAACATAAGACTCTGAGCTGGGCATATATGCAAAAGCAGTCCTGGCATAATGGCATATTTCTGCATTTACTTTAATAACTCATGGAAATCATATGAGAATATTTAAATAAATGCAGTCAGCGCATTTGAGTTCCATATCATCCATTCTAATGAATATGCATTAATTCAAAGTTTTGAACAATCACATCATTCCCTTCCCCTCATTTTTCATGTGGAAAGCAAGGACATTCTATTTGAAAATAACATTAACACAATGTCATGATTGAGTATTTAAATGAACAAAAGTCAGGAAAATCATTTTCTCATTTGTCTAGAGCTGTAGCTTGGCAACATAGTACATATCTTGAAAAATAAAACTGCTAAAAAAGCATGAGATATTCCTAAATAAAACAACCATTCATTTTATTTTCCTGTTAAACATTTTTAAAGAGCAAAAAAAAAGGTAATCTGAAGTCATTGACAAGCTAATATGAACAATGCAGCAAACCAAATGAAAAATCCTTACGTTCTTCTAGTCAATTCAATAAAACTTTGCCTGCGGCATGTAAAAATATGGTTGGTTGCAAACTAAAATACGTAAGCTTCATGGGTATGGGGAAAATAATTGTAATCTGATGACCCACCTCGTCTCTCAAAGTGAATTATTTGTATTTAATATTTAGTAAAACCTCTTTGGTATTTTCCCACGAACATTTAATATTTCTAAACCAAACCCACACTCACTCAAAATTAACAGAATAATTGAAGTGGAAAAATTATTCAAGTATTTCTATTCAGCTAATTATCCTCCTGGCTTACTTAAATCTTCTATAACATCATTTGAAGTAACACCAATAAAAATTGTACTTCTCCATAACTAGACATTTGTCTTTATAACCTGGATTTCTTTGTTGTTGGTGGTGGTGGTGTTAATTGGAGTCAGGACTTCATTCTGCCACCCAGGTTAGAGTGCAGTGGTTCAATCATGGCTCACTGTCACCTTGACCGCCCCTAGCTCATGTGATCTACCAACTTCAGGCTCCCGAGTAGCTGGGGCTACTAGCATGTACCACAACACCCAGTGAAGTGAATATTTGTATTTTTTGTAGAGGAGAGTTCTCCCTGTGTTTCTCAGGATGTTCTCAAATTCCTGGCCACAAGTAATCCTGAGCCATTGCACCTGGCCTTGGATTTCTTTGGAAACGAAAAAAGAAAAGAATTCTAATTTTTATTATTTTAGTGAGCATTTTATTTCAAAACACATGTGATTAATTTTTTCCTCTGGAAGAATTTAATGCCCCAGAAACTAGTAAATGAGAAATATTAAACTAGTAAATGAGAAATAAATCAGAACTTTGAACCACTTTGATTCTAGTACAGTTTTCATGTTGTCCTTTGAAAAGTGACAGTATAAGGAAACCCTGCTGAATCAGAAAGAGTGTGTTGAGCTTAACCCAAGCCAATTTTGCTATAGTATTCGAGATAAATTTTTCTGTATGCAGATGGCCAAGTCAGTAGTGCATGATATCTGTACAGGAGGTGGAAACATTTTATCACAATATTTTGAGAAATAAAGGAGTTTTTGGATATTTGGAATAAGAAAAGATAGATAAAATGAATGGATTAGGATATGGTCAATACATGTTCTTTATTGGTCCTGTGAGAAAAATGTCTCTATGTTAAATATCATTGCATTTCTCTTAGAGACTAAAAATATTTTATAAATTTAAAGTCAAGGGAAATTTTGCAGTAATGACATATGTTTAATTTTATTTATTATATTTTGCATTCTTTGAGCTTGGAAATGTTTATCTAAGTGATAATACTGTATCAGGATATTTGTGATGTTCACAATACATCTTAGGAAAAGGAATCATAATGAGAACAAATAGATTATTGGCAAACTATATATGTACAGATGTGTGAATTACAGAATGATTATAGCAAGCATTGTGAGAGAAGAGCTCAGAGAGTGTAGTAGAATAGGGATCTTGAATATCATTGCCAAGAAATTATCACATTGTCCATAGGCTGTGAGGCTATGAAGAATTGTTAAAGGATTTTTAGTATACAATCAGATGTATACTTTAGAAACATACCTGACAACAGTGTTTAGAATATAACTGGGGGAACAAGAGTTAGGGCTGTTAAAACTGAAGTCAAAGAGATCAATTAAAAAGCCATTCCAAAATGAAAAGTAAAGGCCTAACATATTGCTGTAAGATGGGATTGAAATGAAAGAAATGGAATTGGGAGATATTACATGAAAAGATTAATAGGAGTAGGTGGTCAAATTAAATGTACAAGGTGAATGAGATTTAGGAATCTTGGATGAATCTCAAGTCATCATGGAAACAGATGGAATGGTTACCTAGGAAAACAGGTGAGAACAGCAGTGAAGTTTTTAGAGTGTGTGTGTGTGTGTGTGTGTGTGTATGTGTGTTGACTTCTTAACCTCAAGTTTCTTAGCTAAATTTTTTTTGGCAAAAGACATACTGGAAAAGCTTGATGGCTCCATTGAGGTCTCTAGTGGATGGTTTAGATATTATAATAGAAAAATATGCCCCATCCCTGTTGTGGATTAGTAGAATTCAAACTCTCTCTATCTGGTTTCATTGTTGAAACAAATCAAAATTTCTTTCCAGACACGTACCCAACTTTCTGCCTTCAATTGGTGGAGTTCAACTGGTAGATGAATTGCCCATATGGGAAGGGTTGAATCAAGCAGCTAAATGAGAACTCTAGGCAGGGATGCACTCTAGGCAGGATTGCATTACACGTTGGGAGGTCAGTGGCTAGCAAGTCAGTCTTTAGAGATTGGTGGTTTTCACAACTCGAAAAAGAATAGAAAACCTGGGTACTGACTCAGGCTCAGTGACACTCCCTGGCACTGACTGCACTTCCTTCTGGCTTCTCAACTGAATCCTATCCCACCTAATGATACTCAAACCCCCAAATCTTTCTCCTTTATTGGGATCTAGTTTCCAGAGATGCTTAGGTAACACATGGCTTAAGGGAACAAGGGTAGCAGAGAGACTTCAGTCTCTTCTGAGGTCATCTTCAGACCCTTTTAGCCTTGGGATGAGACCTAATTTGACCTTCCTTAATTAATACATTGGCCTCTCAGCACTGCTTATGTTGCGGACAAGTTTGGCCCCACCTCAGCATAGTTTTTTCAGTGCACGTATACTATATTGTCACTTTCCCAACTAAACAGCCGTTCTTGTTCATTCTCATTTACGTTCTCTCCCTTCACAAGGAAAGAGAAAACTTTTATATTCTCCTATGCTTCTCTTAGAAACCTCAGGGGACAGTGTTAGATCTTGTGTCTAAACCAGGGCACAGGAAACTACAGGTTGTGTGCCAAATTTGATTAATGTCATGTTTTTGTATGTTCTGTGACCTCAGAATGATTTTTATACTTTTAAATTGTTGAAAATTATCAGGAGAAGAAGAATATTTCATGACATGAAAGAATCAAAATTCTAATTTCAGTATCTGTAAAGAATACTGTAAAGAAAGTTTTATTTATTCCATTATTAATTGCCCATGGTTGTTTACTTACTACAGAGCGTGGTTGAGCAAAGTTAGTTGTGACAGAAATTATATGGCCTACAAAGCCTGAACTATTTGCTATCTGACCCTTAATAAAAAGTTTGCCAACCTCTTATCTAGACCATTCTTACCTTCATTAATACCATCTATTCTAACAATGTTCCAGACACAAAGCCCCTCTATGAGGCCTACACCCCAGAAAGTGGGGCAACAATAGCCTTTATTTTAGATTTTTCTCAACTTAAATGAAGTTTCCATCACCCCTAAAAAGAAACCCCTGAAATGAACAAGAACAGCCATTACAGCAATAGCCATGTTTTAGCTCTCCCTCCCTCTGCAAATCACTTCCACCGGGTGGAAAGAATTTTTCTATTATCTGTCTGTGTACTGCTGTTCAAACTACTCCTGCCTCTTAGCCCTTTGGTGAAAACAAAGAACTTTTTCTGCCACCAAGAAGTCTAGCTCTTAAGATGGAAACCCTGAATTTCAGGGCTATGATCTCTACTATGGATTTACGAATTCAGCTTAAAGGCCCAAGAGCTGCCTCTATGTAAACATCATCTTGAGAATAAATGTTTGCAGAAAGCAATTGGTTGTGTGTGAATTGTGGGTTAAGAATAATGACTACACAGAAGCCCAGGAAGAAATCCCCAAATATCCTATTGCTACAATTTATTAAATACTTGTTATTCATTTGTTTTTCAGACATTATAATTGGTTTACTTATTTAATTCTAACAAAAAAACCTGTAGTTTAGATTTAGTTATTATATCATTTCACAAATAACGGGACTAAGACACAGTAATCTTAAATAAATTGTCAAAACTTGCTTGGTTAATTTGTAATAGAGACAACATGGTGAGATCCCTGTTCTACAAAATTTTTTTTTAAAAAAAGTAATCAGGTATTGTGGTGCGTGCCTGTAGTCCCAGCTACCGAAGGATGGCTTGAATCCAGGATGTTGAGGCTGTAGTGAGCTGTGACCATATCACTACACTCCAGCCTGGACAACAATCCTGGAGAAGAGTTTGGCCCACTTTGCTATGCTAAGATGCACTAAAGGTACAAAACAAAAGTATCTATCCAGCACTTCATAGCACTTTACAACATAGTTTTCAATACCTCGATAGTTATAGTAGTGAAATGTTTGAGGGTAGTTTGATATAAGCCGTAATTATTCTGAAGTTGTAACCAATATGTGTAAAACTGAATTGAAAGACTGAATACTCCGATCTAGTATATTTTGTAGAGCAAACTTATGACAATGTGTTGGTGGTCATAGTGTGAGTTGAATGGCCAATGGAATCGTGGTGAAATATACATTGAGGGAGAATTTCTGATAACTTCTCTTTACTGAAAATGCATTTCCATTTCAATGTTAATATATGTGAGAATTTCCTTTCATGTTGATGGCCTTTCAAAGGTATTTTCTTTTCATACTTGAAGCTGATTTTTAATAATATTTTACTATTCAAGAGCTTTTAGTGATGGAGCAGTTTAGAAATGTTTTGATATTAAACGGTATCAACAGCTTTCTAGGTTGAATCCAGTATAAAATAAACTATTTCCACAGCATGACTTACTTGAATTTATACTTCACAGTATACATGGTTTCAGAGAAGATATGAATAAACCATTTTAAAACTTTGAGCTAAACAAATATCTGTCTATATATCTTTGTCTGTAAATCTGGATGAAAATATGACCTGTAAGTAATAGTTGATACAAATGACCATTTTACATAGAGGGCCCAGCAATACATATACATAAGAATAAGAAAACAAAAGTAAATACACTGATTAAAAGAAGAAACAAAGAAAATATAATATTTCTTTCACCATCTCTACCACATAGTGTTTGGGCATTGCTAAGAATGATTTTCTGGATTGTTATTGAGGAACAACAAAGCTTTCATACATTTTTTTCATGTTTAAATGTTTATTTTAATGAAATATTTTGAAACATATTTTAAAGATACTTCAGAAAAATCAATAATGGTTTGATAACTATCAAACTTAAATAAAATGTTAATCAAACAATTATAGATTGGTGAGGAGATTATTTTGCCCAAAATATAATAATTACCATTTATAGAAATAAGATATAGTTTCATATTTTAGCTGAATAAGGTAATTTTTTATATTCTGAATTATTTTTCAACTTTCATTTTAGATTCAGGTGGCACATGCTGACTTTTGGCATATGAATTATTCCATTATCCAGGTACTGAGCATGGTACCCAACAGTCTTTCATCCCTTGTCTCCCTCCTTTCCTCATACCACTAGTAGTCCCCAGATTCTATTGTTGCCATTTTTAGGTCCCTGAGTACCCAATATTTGGCTCATACTTCTGTATGACCCTGCAATATTTGGTTTTCTGTTTCAGCATTAATTTCCTTTGGATAACGGCCTCCAGCTGCATCCATATTGCTGCAGAGGTCATGATTTCATTCTTTATATAGCTGTATAGTATACCCTGGTATATACGAACCCCATTTTCTTTATTTAATCCATCATTGATGGAGCACCCAGGTTGATTATGTCTTTGCTATTGTGGATAGTGCTGTGATGAACATGAGATTGCAGGTGTCTTTTTGGTAGAACAATTTGTTTTCTTTCAAATATATTTCCACAATTGGATTGCTAAATCGGACGGTACCTCTGTGTAAAGTTCTTTTAGAAATCTCCTAACTGTTTTCCACAGTGGCTAATTCACTTTCCCATCACCAGTTCATAAACACTTCCTTTTCTTTGCAACCTCGCCAGCATCTGTTGTTTTTTTGAATTTTCAAAAATAGCCATTCTGACTGGTATGTAATGGTATCTCATTGTTTTAACTCACATTTCTCTGCTGATTAGTGATACAGTGTTGGTATTTGTCACCACCCAAATCTCGTGTTGAGTAGTAAACCCCAGTGCTGGAAGTGGGGCCTGGTGGAAGGCGTTTGGATCATCAGGATGAATGGCTTGAGCCAACTCCTTGGTGGTGAGCTCTCTTTCTCAGTTCCTGTGAGACCTGCTCACTTAAAAGTGAATGGCACCTCGAGTTCCACTCTCTTTCTCTCTCCCTCTTTCTCTTTTGCTTGTTTCCACCATGCTATGTGCCTGGTCCCCCTTTGCTTTCTACCAAGTCTGGAAGCTTTCTGAGAAATCCTCAGAAGCAGATGTTGGCATTTTGCTTCCTTTACAGCCTGCAGAACTCCATTTCTTATAAATTGCTCAGTCTCTGGTATTTCTTTATAGCAGTGTGACAATAGCATAATACAATTAGTGATGTGGAACATTCTGTCATATATTTGTTGGCTGCCTGTATGTCTTCTTTTTAGAAGTGTCTGCTCATGTCCTTTGTCCTAATTATTTGATATGTTTTGCTTAATTTGCTGTTTAAGTTTCTTATAGATTCTGGATATTAGACCTTTGTTGGATGTGCAGTTTGCAAATATTTTCTCTCATTTTGTAGGTTGTGTATTTACTCTGCTGATAGTTTCTTTTGCTATGCAGACACTTTTTAGTTTAATTGGGTCCCACTTTTCAATTTTTGTTTTTATTGCAAGTATTTTTGAGGACTTAGTCATAAATTCTTTCCCAAGGCTGATATCCAGAATGATGTTACCTAGGTTTTCTTCTAGGATTCTGGTAGTTTGCGGTCTTATATTTAAGTCTTTAATCCATTTTGAGTGAGTTTTGGGTATGGTGACATGTAGGGGTCCAGTATCATTCTTTTGAATATGGCTAATCAGTTATCACAGCACCATTTATTGAACAGGAAGTCCTTTCCCCATTGCTTATTTTTGTTGACCTTGTCAAAGATCAGATGGCTGTAGGTGTATAGCTTTATTTTGGGGTTTACTATTCTGTTCCATTTGTCTGTTTGTCTTTTTGTGTATCAATATCATATTATTTTCATTATTGTAGCCTTATAATATAGTTTGAAGTCAGGTGATACATGCCTCCAGTTTTGTTCTTTTTGCTTTGGCTATTCAGGTAAGCTTTCATATTGTAAATAGACAATAACTGAGGAATTCAAAATGGAATGACTTATTGTGGTTTAATTTACTATTTTACATTGACATAAAAGATTTCGGGTGATGCATTCAATAAAATACCATTGTATTCATTCTGTAGGGCTGCTATAATCAGAGCACACAGATTTTGTGGCGTAAGAGAACAAACATATATTCACTCATAATTCTAAAGGCTAGAAATTCAAAATCAAGATATTTCAAGGCCCATGCTCTTTCTGAAGGCTCTGGGAAATATCCTTCCTCTTTTTTTCTAGCTTCTGGTGCTTGCCAGCAATTCTTGATGTTCCTTGGCTTATAGGCACATTACTCCATCTCGGCACCATCATTGCATGACTTTCCCACTGTGTGTGCCTGTCTGTGTAACTATGACCAAATTTTCCTTTTCTTAGAAGGACACTAATCATTGGATTAGGGCCCACACTCATCTACTATAGCCTCATCTTAACTTGATTGCATCTGCAAATACCTTATTTTCAGATAAAGTCATATTCACAGACAGCAGGGGTTAGGACTTCAACATATCATTTTGGGGTACAAAATTCAATCCACAACATTTTTTTTCAATCTAATAATTATTAAAGAGATGATGAGCATCGGCAGTCAGAATAAATATGATATCTGAATAGCAAATCTAGTTCAAAAGCATGTAAAACACATTGGAAGTTCATTGGAGGTTCAGTGTGTTACATTTTTAATTGAAATTCTTGTTGAGATAATTCTAGGTTAATATTTAAAAAATTTTAAACAGTAATCATTTTACATTATTTTAAAATAATACAGAGAGATCTCCTGTAACCCTTATGCAGTCTCTCCAGTGATAACATCAGGCAAACTATACAAAAATATCACAACCAGGATATTGACATTGATATAATTCACCAATTTTGCTCAGATTTTCAAGTTTCACTTGTACTCCTATGTTTACATGTATGTGTGTGTCTATTTAGTTGCATAGAAATTTATCACATGCATTTGTCTGTTTCCATCTTCATGATCAAGACGCAGAACAGCTTTATCACCAGTATCTACTATGTCGTCCTTCCATAATCACACACCCTCTTTCTTACCCAAGGCCCCCACCATGACTTCTGTCAATCACTAATCAATTTTCCATTTCTAAGAAGTTGTCATTTAAAAAATATTATGTAAACTAGACACATATAACTTCTTGATGTTTTCTTTTTCATTGAACATAATTCCCCGCAGATTCATCCAAGCTGTAGGCTGTATCATCAATTTGTTATGCTTTATTGCTGGGTATCAATCCACGGTTTGTATGTATCAGTCTGTTCCACCGTTCCAGCTGTCCTACTTCTAATAGTAGAATTTTATTTTAATTGCTGTTTAAATATAAATAAATTATTTGATTTCATTCCAAATATTTCTGCTGTTCTTTTCCAAACTTCTTAGGTTATTTTGTATTAGTTTAATGTAAGAGTTTGGTGTTGATAAGTGGAGTTTTTTTGTGTGTGGTGAGTTTTAATAAAAAGAACTAAAATTATAAGTTACTAAAATAAAGATGGAAGAAGAACAGTATTTTGGATATTGCTTAGTTTTCTTCTTTTTTCTTCTTTCAGTTTTTCCAATGAATTATTAAGTGTGAAAAGTGCAATGTTACATTCCTCTTCCTTCTAAAAAATAAGATATGAGATATGAGCTACATATAAGATGTTTATATTATTTGTTATAAGTGTGAGAAAAATTAATTATTAATATGCTTTAATATGTGAATAAATCAATGAATCATGTCAAACTTTAAAAGAATATTACTAATCTTTATTAGATTTCAAAAAGAGCATATGTAATTGACATCAGGAAATAACCAAGACGTTTGTCAAAAATAATTCTACAATATAATACTTGTTATTTCTGTCTTTTCTGTCTTTCACTTTACCTGTGGCACCAAACTAAAGCTTTTCTTTAATGGAAGATAGAAGGGGATGTTATAATTTATTGACTTAATTCTGCGTCAGGGACTTTATCCTTATTTCTATCCCATCTGGTTTTTACAAAATCACTATTTTGTGCTTATTTTCATGAATATTAAAATGTAATTTCAGAACAAAAAGGGAATACAAATCTGATTAACAGAACAGATTTCTGAAGATATACATATCGAATTCAGAGTCAGATCTCTATTCACTGAATATCAGGACATAAACAAGTTACACAAATCCTCTTGAATTCCATATTCCTCACATGTATAATGTATAATGGGGTTAGACTATCAGTCTATCAAATTTTCAATAAATAATCAATGTACACAAAATGCTCAAGGTTGCCTTGAATACAATCACTACTGCAATTTAAAATAATTATTTAAAAACATTAATATGTTAAATTGAATTAAGATCAATTAATAATACTTAAAAAATAAGAAATTAGAAGAGCTTTAAATATAAGCCTAGGTATATATCAGTTAGGTTGGCATAGGTTTTGCTGCAGTAACACATCTTTCTAAATATTAGTAGCTAAAAATGCAAAGGATTGTTTCCTGCCATTTCTGCATGTCCATCTTGGTTCAGTGGGTGGTTTCTGCTAATTTAAGTACCTCAGAGACATACTTAAACAGTGCCTGCAACATTTTGAATATTTTTAGTTACAATACCAGAGAAAATCAATTTTTATCAATTACCTGTTGCCTCTTAAGACTATCTGTACATAACACATTTCACATTTGTTTATATTTCATTGATCAAAGCAAATTGTATGGCATATTTGAAATCCAAAGAGAAGTGCCATCTTCTCTTGTGCCCAGAAGATGAAAAATCACTGATGTTTTTCATAGCAGTCCTAGGGTCTTTTCCATTGTACTGTAATAACTCCCAATTTTTTATATCTGTCTCTTTTTCAGTCTACTCACAAGAGTGATGTAGAAAATTGTTAATTTCCATATGGAACATTTTGTGGAGACCAAAAAATAATGGAACAGATGATTTTTTTAAAAACAGGAAGGAAATGATATTTTTCTTACTTGCCTCCTCTATATATTCATATTTTTATTCATTAAAGCCAACATTCTTTGAGCTCCTAATATGTGTTAGGCATTAACTAGATCACTCATCATTCTGCTGTTGTAGGTCATATAATATTAGTCATCATACTACTCCAGTAGAAACTTAGAAACAAAAACTGTAGTTCAATTTCCAAGGAAATGTCTGACAGAAAAACAAACAAACAGAAAAAAACAACCCCAAATTGGTTATGCTCAGACATCACCAGATGATGTGAAGTGAAAAAAAGAAAAAAAAAAATTGTTCACCATTGCTTAATCTGCTCAGCATTTAAAAATGATATATTCTTGTCAGGCTACCTGGCAATAAAACACAGAGGTTGTAGGTGGAATCTTACTGAAAACTCTGCAACTGAGAGCTAATTAGTGTGTCGGCAAAGCTGTCAGCTAAAACTGTTTTTATCAGTGGGAAATAAATGAAGGCAGATTTTGGAGATATATGAATACAATTTGGTGTTACACATACACATATAAATATCTTTTATCTCATACCTTTGAGAAACTAATAAAAGTTGTTGCTTTAATTTGCCACTTGTACTTGATAAATGGAGATAAAAAGTGCTCATATAAAGGAATTCATTCTTTTATTTAAATATATAATGTATACCTAGATAGAGCAATGAGCAGAATGATGTACATAAAATATGACATATATTCAGACCACACAGGCTGTGCTTGATTGTTGTTCCTCAAAGGACTTAAATAGAGATTAAATTTTGTACTCAGGAAAGATGTTGAATGATGAGGAGAAGACAGAGCACGTGGAGCTGGGAGTTATCAAAAGGAAAGAATTGCTCTTGCTAAACGATTATTTTAGGTTCTAGCACACAGTCACTAACAAATGCAAAAAGACCCCAAGGATGTAACTAAAGCTACTCTCTATTGTCCTTATAATCACAAGTACCTATCCAGTGATTACTGCTAGCCTTTCTCTTTAGATGTATTTTTAAACCTTCCAAAGAATCTATGAAATATAATATTACAGGTATAAGGAAGAAGAGTCTTATTTAGAGAGGTTAAGTAACTTACTCAAGGTCTAAAGTGCATAGTAATTTGAAATTATGCTCGTATGCATGCTTTGGTCATGCAGGTTCTTCATTTAGTTTCGAGAATGCTCTAAGTTTTTTGCTCCCTTGGGGTTCAGAAAACTTAAACATGCAGTACCCTCTTCCTCTCACTCTGAGAAAAAGCTATTTTATCAATTTCCATATAAATCATAGTCTTAATTATGCTGATGAATCCCTTGATGGCAATTAAGAACCATAGTGTGGTAAACAGAATATGGGTCCACCTAAGACATCAACATTCTACTTTCCAAAAACTGGATATGCTGCTTTTCATGGCAGAAAAAGATTTTGCATATATGATTAAGTTCAGAATCTTGAGCTGGAAACTTATCCTTGACAAGCTTGGTAGGCTTAATGTAAGACACAAGAGTTGCAAGAGGGAATTGGGAAGGTCAGAGAAAGAGGAGTTGTGACAATGGAAGCAGGAATTGGAATGATAAGCTCTGAAGAGGGAGAAAGCGGCCAGCGCCTAGAAATGCAGATGACCTCAAGAAGAAAGCAAATTCTCTTCTAGAGCCTCCAAAAAGAACTCAGCTCTGTCAACATCTTGAGGGTGGCCCATAAGATACATTTTAGATTCTGACACCCAGAGTGTCAAGATAGTACCTTTGTGCTGTTTTGAGTCACTAGGCTTGTGACAATGTGTTACAACAACAGGAAACAAATATAGCTCAACAAAATCACAATGAATCCCTCAAATCTTCACTTAATATCCTCCCTCCTCAAAAATGTCCTTGTAAATAAAAATGGAATATGGCAATGAAGTCACGGGTCAGAAGCATAATCTTGTGAAGTTAGAGAAAATTCCTTGTAAATATAACATAAATCATTACGTAAACCTGGCTTACCTCTTTTATCTTGCCTTTTCCTTTACCTACCTCAAATATTTATATGCCATGGGAGAGAGAAGACTACATGATAAAACTGAAAATTGTAACTATAAGTCTTAGATCTTCCTTAAGAAACCTCTTAAAAATAAAACCCTTAGGAAGATGTGATTTTTTAAGGTATCATCTAGTGATTAGGTCAGCAGGCAGAGAAGAGAATATCTAGAAAGAGAAGAGATTACAAAGATTCCCTAAGAGGCTCTGGAGACATATATCAGAACAACATGACCACCCAGATTATATTTGTATGTCAATACAGAGTATAAGTATCTTAATTTGTAAAAGTTTTCCATATCTTAATTTTTATAAATAAAATATTTAACGTTATGATAAATATTATTTGAACCAAGGCATATCAGTGACATGTTTAAGTTCACATTTGTATTAGGTGGTAGAAATGAAATTTATTCCAGAATTTCCTGATTCCAAAATCCTTATATTTAATCACTAATAGGAAAAAAGCCTAGACATTTGACTGCAATATTTAAAGAGAAATATCCCTTCAACATTTGAAGGCAAAAATGCCCAGTGCTGTCTTGTACTGCCACACACACAAAAAGCATGAAATGGAAAACCTATTAATAAAAGGAGAATTTTTAGTTGAGGGCTTCTAAAACTCTTTTGGGAAGAAATTAGATTTTGTTTCTTTGTTTTATTTTTGTTGTTGTTGTTTTTGTTTTTCCATCCTGTTGAAAGATTGATGTTTTGCAAAGCACTGCAGAAATAAATTACTTTCCATGTTTTCACTGTATCATTGTGAACTTGTTAAAAATAAAACAGTTTGAGAACACTAGTCTATGGAACACATTTTATAGAACACTGTTTTAGTCAAGACAGTGATCAACATATTGCATTTTTCATAGTGTATCTGTGTAACACAAATTAGCAAGTGTCCTGCATGGCTGAATCAATGTCTGATGTACATTCAAAGGAAAAGCACTTTGAAGCTAGAACTCTTGCTTGATATATTATAGATACCTACAAGTTACTGTAGGAGATCACTCAAAACTTCACATAGAAAGTTTCCTAAATTTTCTGTTCAGATTTCTGTCCTACTCATTATTCCAACTTATAGCAAGTGCTAAAATTCCTTCCTCTATCTGTCCATGTCACACTCCTTTTTTACACATAATTGTTCCATTGCCCTGCACTAACTCCCTCCCTGAAATGAGCCCACTTGCTGACCATATTGGGCCAATCTTGTGTAGCTTAAGAACTGAGTCTGTGGGTTTTACTCCAGACTTATGCCTCTATCTGTTTGGTCCTCATCTGAAAAATAAAGAAGTCTGTTTTGAGGGTTAAGATAGAGTCTGTAATAACAATGTCTACCTCATAAGGTTACTACAAACATTAATGAGCCAGTATACACACAGTAGTTTGGCAAAGGACAAATACTATGTAACGTTAGGTAGTATTATTTTTTATCATAAAGGAAAGCCAAACTGATTTCCTGGGAAATACAGTTCTTTTTATTTAAAGTGGTTTTCTTAAAAAAAAAAAATGTTTTGCTTTTTAAAAATTTGTCTGAAAATCCCTACCTTGGATTGGGGATGTTTAAACTACCATTAATATAATTTTGAATCAGGTTGAATTTAAATATGTATTCTTACTCCTTATTTTCTAATTGTCTCACTACTATTTATTACCTTTTTTCTTCCTATTCTGCCTACTTTTGGGTTTACTGAGTATTTTTCTGATTCTATTTTATTTTCCCTGTTAGCTCATAAGCTATAAACCTTCATTGTGATATTTTATTGGCTGATTTAGGGTTAATAATATGCATCTTTAATTTATCACCATCCACTTTCAAATGATTTTATCAAATTAATGTACTCAATGTGAACCTTACAATGGTATAGAATCGTCACTTAGTATCCATGGGATATCAATGGAGCTCCAAGGCCTTCTGTGAATACCAAAATCTGTCGCTCATATAAAATGGCATTGTATTTGCATATAATCTATGCACATCCTCCAGTATATTTAAAATCATCTCTACATTACTTATAATACCTAATGAAATGTAAATTTGATGTAAATAGTTGTTATACCATATTATTTTTTGTTTCTGTATTTTTATTTTTCATTGTCTTTTTCTTGAATATTTTCATCTGTGGTTAGTTGAATCCATGGGCATGGAACTCACAGATATGGACAACCAAATGTATTTCCATTTCCCCCCTCTCTGTCTTCATGTCATCATTGTTTTGCATTTTACTTTTGTTCATATTTAAGAAACCTACAAAACATTATAATTATTTTGTTTGAGATAATCAATAATCTTTTAAAAAAATATAAATACTTGCATATAAAAATTATAAATGAAAGACTTTTTAAGATCTTTTAAATCAGAAAAAATCTTTTATATTTACCTTCATAGTTATCTAGTACTGTGTCAATCCAGACTTCTTGGAGGTATCATTTTTCTTCCACTTAATAAATTCCATTTGACATTGCATATTGTGCAGTTCTGCTTATGAAAAACCATTTTAGCCTTTGTATGTCCAAAAATATTTTTATTTTCCTGTGTTTTTAAAAGATATTATTGAATCATAGATTGACAGTAACTTTCAGTACTTTAAAGAAGCTGAAAACTGCCCTCTGGCTTGCATTTTCTTAAAAGTAATCTGCTTCAACCCTGTATCAGTTCCTATGTACAGTGTCTGCCTTTTTTTCTCAATGCTTTTATAATTTTTTTCTTTCTCATTGGCAATTTGATTCATGTTTGTCTTACTTGAGTTTGCTGATCTTCTTAGCATCTGTGGCCTATGCTTTTCATCAAAGTTGGAAAAATTCAAGCAGTACTTTTTTTTATTACAAATAGTGTTTGCATGTCTTCAAGTTCACTATCATTTTTTTTCTGCTATTATATAGAGTATTTGTCACAGGACAAATACTATGTAACTATTAGGTAATAATATTTTTATTTTTATCTCAGAAATTGTAGTTTTCACCTATAAAAGTTTAATTTGGGTTAGTCTTTTTAATCTCCTGTGTAAATTTAATTTTTTGAACATATCAAATATAGATATAATCACCATTTGATTTTCTTTTCTGTTAAATCTCACATTGATGTCAGTTCTGGGTTTCCATTAATTGATTTAGCTCTTCAGTATGCGTTGTATTTTCCTGATTCCTTGTATGCCTGATAATTTTTTATTTGTTGTTAAACTGTGCATTTCACCTTGTCAAGTACTGAATGTTTTTGAGCTCCTACAATTTTTTTTTATTTTTGTTGCATGATGCAGTTAAATTACTTGGAAATATGTTGATCCTTCAGAAGCCTGTTTTTAATCTTGGACAGAGCAACATTTAATGTAGGTATCATTTGTCTCACTATTGGCAGAACCATTCTGGGTATTCTACATGATGGTCTTTAAATGAGGAGGTTTCCTACTCTGGCTGGTAAAAACAGACATCTATAGTCCTGTATGAATTCAGAATCTTGTTCCCTCTAATTGTTTTAATTGATTCTTTCCCCGGCTTTGGGATATTTTTCCAAACACTTATGTGCTGATCAGTATACAAAGCTGAAGACACAAGGGAGGCCTTCTGTAGTCTTTAGAGTTCCTCTTTCTTAGAATAATTCTCTCCTCTCTGGTACTTTACCCTGCAAACACTAGCTGCTTTATCTTTTCTGAACGGCAATTCCCCTCATTCCAGAGAGACCTCTAGGCTTCCTGGGTCCCCTTTCCTAAACCACAGGCTAGAAGCTGTCTCTAATCAGTGGTGGCATCTTAGGGAGAACAGTCTTAAGTAAAGGCTAGATAATAGCTTCAGTAGAAATGAAAAGTAGTTCTTGCTTACTCTTAAAAAAATCTTTTACATGTTGTAATGCTTGTTCAAGATATGCAAATTCTGATACAAGAATATATTTTTAAAAGTATGGGCAACTGTTTAATTAGTAAATTGTGAACAGCATCAAATCTGTGAAGATGATCAACAGAAAATTGCTATGCAGTCCAACATAATAATTTCTGGCCACAAGTGGCTGGCAGGCAATTGTAATGAGGGTAGTATAACTATGAAAATGTGTTTTTAAATTTATTCAATTTCAATTAATTTAAATTTAAATTTTGTAATTAAAATGTTAAGTGTGGTTTGAAACACGATTTAAAATTGTGAATCTATTTTTTCATGTGTAAATTTTATAAAATCTGAATACAAATTCAATATTGCTGATGAAAATTGTGTCCAGATTTCCAAACTAAGAAATTTATTTTAAGTATAAAATACAAACCATATCTTAAAGACCTTGTAGGGAGAAAAGAACTAAAAATGTCACCCTAATATATTTTTATATACGTTACATTCTTAAATCACAAAGATTTTGTTGTATTAGGTTTACTAAAATATATTATACAATTATTTTTTACCTGTTTCTTTTTTCTTTGTTTTAATATAACTATTGGAACAGTTAGAAGCACATACGTAGCTGGTTATATTTTTGTTGCACTAGTGCTGATATGAACACTTGTATTTTGATATGTATACCCAGTATTTAATTTGAGAATTCTTTTGTAAAGTCAGCATAATTCTGTGATTGACATCTAAGCTAAGGGAATCAAGACTACCATACATTTTCCAAAACAAGAGTAGTCTCACATACTATGAATGTTACTGGAATTGCAAATCTGAAACCTGTCACTGAATTTTGCTACTTAGGCATGTATTTTTAAATGATGAATTAATCACCATAAATCAAAGAAATCTTAAAATATGAGACAACCAATTTGTCTTTTGGAAATCAGAGAGAAATAGAGAAGGGCCAGCCAAAGTGTCATCAAAGCTCTAGACATTGCTAACTAGTAATTTAATGTTCAACAATTTATTCAGACTATGACTCCTTAGAGAATTTAACTCACTAGTAGTTAAACTTCCTTTCAGGCTAATTTTATGTCTGAAAACAAATTAATCAGCAAATATATATTGAGCAGCACTATATGAATATCTTTTAAAATGTATGGTTAAGGAAGTAAGATTTAAACAAAACAATTTGTGAACTAATGCATTAAATGTAATGGCAATTCCCTGAAACATACTGAGATAACCCTGAATCTGGCTTTTGGATACTCTTAAGGTAAAGGCTAACCTGCTTTAACAAAGTAAATGGAATAGAAGCTTATCTATCTTTCAAGTATTATTCGCCCTAGCCACTCAGAGAAGTGCTACTAAGGAATGTCTATTAGTGGTCTGACTAATCCTATTTTTTTATATTCCTAGATTTTTGATTTTGTCTATGAGATTAATTCTAGATTATTGCAGTATCAATATGCTGATTTCATGGGAATAAGGGAAAACAAATCCAGGGCATGTCATAGAAAGTTGCACATATTACTTCTGCTCCTATATAATGAGTGATAATTTAGTCACACAGACCAACAAGTTAGTTTGGAAAATGCATTCCTAACTGTGCGATTATAGAGCCAGCTAAAGTTCTTTTATCATGCATTATGGAACATAATGAGGCCTACTTAGAAGTAAAGAAGCTGGGTTCTGATGAATTATTTTAAAACATGGTCCTATGCTCTAGCAAATATGTATAGTTGCATAGTGACAGGAATATTATATAAGAATGCTGAGTACATATTGAGAGTGAATAATTGTCAGATATACGTGTATAACATGGAAGCATTTCAATAGAAAGTATGGATTTTTTAGTTCTGTGATTGCTGCTTAAAATGCTTAAGGAAGGTATAATTGTTGTAGACAAGATAAACTTAAAGGGAAACCTAAGACTGAAAAATCCTGATCCTCTTCAATCTGTTTGTATTCTCATTTGTCACATAAACTATATAGAGAGAGCTTTGGGGAAAGGGAGAATAGATTATGGAGGAAAATTTGCAGATTTTACTTCTGCCACTATCATTTCAAAGTTGTTTGATATTGAGCAAGTTACTTAGTCTCTGAATTTCATTTTTCTTATATGAAAATTAAAGAATAGCACTTATTTTCAGTAGTTTTTGTGGAGTTAAGATGGGAAAATATATGTGAATATACCTAGAATATGGTGAGCATTCAGAGGTTTTATGTAGATTAATTAATCAAGATGATTAAGACTTCCACTTGAGATTTACGTTGTGTTATACACAACAGATTAATGTTTTGTATAACTTAATATACTTATTTTGCATAAATAATTTCAACAAGAAGTGCTTGGAAGTCAAATTATGCATCTTTGCAGGTCATGAAAAAGATTTTGGATTTTATCTTTGCAGCAATGAAAAGCCATTGAAACACTTTAAGGAGGGCAATTACAGGATTAAAATTTCATATTTAACAAAGATTACTCCAGCTGTTTGTTACATGTAGAATGGATTGGTAGTTTTAAGAATAGATTCAAATGTTTCACTTATCTATTGAATAGTTCAGAAAATAAACATTTTAACCTGAAATAAGGCTGGTGTCAGATGAAATGGAGAAAAGTAGACAGATTGAAAGTTATTAAGGAGAGGAAACATTGGAACTGTTGATGGCAGATTGGATATTGGACATGAGATTGAAGTGAAGAATAAAGTGTTAACTATTTCAAGTTATGATACCTCCTAGGTTTCTCTATCATACAATTGCATGGATTCTGGTGTCATTTAGTGAAATAGCTAACACTGAAGAAAGACGAGATTTGAGAAGGTAAAAGTTACTGGAAAACATTGGCATGGTCAGTTTAAGTTATCTTTGACATAAGCATCAAGATGAGATTTAAATAAAGGTTTGAAAGCCAGAAAAGGAATGTAGAGTAGAGCTATAAATTTGGATTTTGTTGGTGTATGCTGTTCAGGTTATATATTGCTTAATGGTTTAAAACAACACAATTGTAATATTTCTCATGATTCTGTGGGTTGACCAGTCTCAGCTGGGTGATTCTTCTGCTTTCCATCTTCTGTCCTATTTCATTCGTTTGTGGACTCAACTAGATTGAAGTGTCCAAGATGGCTCAATTCACACAGTTGACAGTTTATGTTGGCTGCTGGTTATGAGCTCAGGTGGGGAATTTGATTAAAAATACATCTACGTATATGGGCTTTGCATGTGGCTTTAATTTCTCAGAAAACGGTGATGGGCTTCTGAGAGGAAGCATTCTAAGACCAAATATTCCAAGAGAAGAAGGAAGCGCACCCTGTCAATCTTTTGAAAGTGCAGTACTGGAACTAGAATAGCATCATTTCTGCCTTTTTTTTTTTTGAGACAGGGTATTCTTCTGTCACCCAGGCCGGAGTGAAGTGGTGCTGTCATGACTCACTGTAGCCTTGACCTCCTGGGTTCAAGTGATCCTCCCATCTCAGCCTCCTGAGTGGCTTTCTGAGTGGCTGGGACGACAAGCACACATCACCATGCCCAGTTAGTTTTTCTCTTATTACTTTATAGCAGAGACAGGATCTTGCTTTGTTGCCCAGGCTGGTCTCAAACTTACGGGCCCAAGAAATCCTCCTACCTTGGCCTTCCAAAGTGCTGGGATAGAGGGGTGAGCCAGCGTG
This sequence comes from Sapajus apella, assembly GCF_009761245.1. Classification (NCBI taxonomy): domain Eukaryota; kingdom Metazoa; phylum Chordata; class Mammalia; order Primates; family Cebidae; genus Sapajus; species Sapajus apella. Next base: position 6,132,853 of record NW_022436976.1, read on the forward strand.
CCTGGCCTCTGCTTATTCTTTTGGTTAGTGACAGGACCAGCTCAGATTCAAGGAGAGAAAAACTAAACTCCACCATCTTTAATATACTGTACAATGTTATTTAAAAATAGGCATGAATGCGATAGCCTACACAATGTAAAAAAGAATTGCTAGGACAAACTAGGAAACTGCTATTTAAAGAAGAAGATAAAAAGGGAAAAATGAAAAGAATAAGAAATAATCAGAAAACTTTGAATTTATTATATGGAAATATTACATAAAATTTTATATAATGAGCAAAAAAGATAGAAAGATATGCTATAAAAATAACTGATAAAATAAATCTGATGTAATTATATTAATATCAGTCAAAGCAGATTTCAATCCAAAGGACATTACTAGATATGAAGAGAGACATTTTATTACAATTAAATATTCATTTACCATTTAAACTTTTCAACAAATTGATTTATTCATTACCCTCTACTGTATAGAAAAATGAATTATGAGTGTTTTTTTGATGTAATATGAAAGGTAAAACAATACAGCTTATAAATGAAAATATGGGAGGAAAAATTCATGACCTTGAAGGTCCTTAAACAGAACATAAAAAAAAAAAAAAACACTCATCATTAAGAAAAATTGGAATACATTGAATTACAGTAAAAGCAAAAGTTTTTGTTTAACAATTGACCCCATAATGTGGAAACATAAGCTAGTGGGTTAGGACATTTCAGTGCAAGGGTTTATGTCTAGAATATATAAACACTTTTACAAATTAATGAAAAAGACAGAAACCAAAGAGAAAGTCTATCTAATTAGCTATTTTTAGCCATATAAAAATGTAATCATCATCACTAGTCAAGAAAGAAGTGAAAATTAAAACCAGAAGATATCCCTTTATACTACCGGAGTGTCTAATGTTATAAAAACTGACACTATTAATTTGAGTGTATGAGGAACAATGAAAATTCTCATAATCTGCAGGTGATCAGTGTAAATGAGTACAACCAGTTTGACATACTGATTAGTAGTATCTACTAACAGTGAGCATATAGTCTAAGAATCTTATTCCTTAGTACTTGTCCAACAGAATATATGTAGATCAAAAGACTTGCATGAAATATTTAATGGAAGTATTTCTAATAGCACCTAATTGGAAATTATCCAATTGGCCATCAACAATAAGATGAAGAAATTATGGGAAATACATACAATAAAAAACTCAATATCAGTAACTATTAACTATAGCTTTATGTGAGTAACATGGCTTAATCTCAAAAACATAATATTGAGTGAGAAAAGCCATACTCAAAAAACACTGTCTTAGTCCATTTCTGTTGCTATAACAATACTGCAGACCGGATAATATATTTAAAGGAGAAAGAAGAGGCAGGGAAGTTAGGACATGGTGCTGGCATATACTCAACTTCTGGTAAGGGCTTTCTCACTGCATCATAACATGGCAGAATCTGGAGGGCAAGACCTTGAGTGTCAACTCAGGTTTATCTTACAAAGCCACCAGCCTGTCATGGAAAGGCCACACCCTGATGACTTTAATCCTAATTACTTCCTCATAGCACTCACCTCAAATTAACATATTAATTTATATTGTTTCCAACACATGAAATTTGGGAGACACATTCAAACCATGGCAAACACGTACCATAGAGCACCATAGAATACCATGAAATATCATACAGTTCATAAGTATTCAATATCGTTATAATTAATGATGGGGGCAGTGCAGTATTTTCTTTTTCCTTTTTTTTGTGACAGAGTCTTGCTCTTTCACCCAGGCTGGAATGCAGTGGCGCCATCTCAGCTCACTGCAACCTCCACTTTCCAGGTCTCAGCAATTCTCCTGCCTCAGCCTCCTGAGTAGCTGGAATTACAGGCAACAGGCTGATTTTTGTATTTTCAGGAGAGAGGGGGTTTCCCCACGTTGGCCAGCCATGAGGGCATGCTGAATTCCTGGCCTCAAGTGATGCACCAACCTCGGCCTCCCAGAGTGCTGGGAATATGGGGTGCAAGCCACTTCACCAAGACCGTATTTCTTGAGCTTGCTGATAGTTTTCTAAGTTTGCTCGTTTTATGATGATTCATGGGGTTTTTACCCTTAGGATGTTTGCACTTCAATAAAAAGCAAAAGAAGAAAGAAAGAAGAAAAAGAAAGGAATGTTTCAGAGTCTCTGTCCTGATTTTACTCTCTCCAAGTAGGAAACATTGTTTAACTTCTGTTCTTGATTATAACCCCGAAATTTATTCTTTCAATTGGGGGAGTGAAAATCCGTAAATGAGAGATCCATTCTGAAATCAAGGTCACCGGATATGAAAGAAATATAAATGAATAAGTAATTGTTATATTGGGCTCAAAATCAGTGTGTACATAGGAAAGTGTACTTATTTTTAATTTCCAGAGAATCTGGAGAATGTGGCATCACAGACAATTTAGGATATACAGGATATTACTTACCACAGTCACATTTCCACTATAATTTTTATTGGGGAACACAAGTTTATATAATTTATTTTGGAAAAAGAGTATAATTGTAGTGAGAGAAAATAATGTTAGCATTCGCTTGAATGTGTGGTCATTTAATATTAACCATGCAGAATACTCAGGGTTTAAAATGAGATATTTGTGGGAATTTTAAGTACAGTAAATTTAATAAAATCAAGGTGCCCTGTTTTACTAGCAAGTGTTAAGTTTTCCTCATCTAGTCCACACACTCAGCAATGTTAATGTTATTTCCCTATGGCTACAAAAATTTTCAGAAAAACCTTGATAAAAAGTCTGATCATATTCAATATAATACTGACACTTATGCAGTTAAGTATGGCTATGTGCTTTTTATTGACTCATTTCATGGTTACATAATAATTCTCTGAAACTTCCTGGAGATAGTATAAATTCTCTTCTTTTATATATAGAGAAAATTCTACTCAAGTTTTATTATAATAAAGGGGGAGAATAAAAGGACCCTTGGCAATTTCCACCCCTGAAAAAGATGTCTATTTATTGTTTGACATTTTCTTGACAGTAGGTTATTGAGCTATAATGTGGAAACTTGGCAGAAGATGCATAGATTTTTTTTTAGATTGTTTTTTATTGAACTTCTCATTTTGTGTCAAACAGCTGGAGGCTGGAGGAAGGATATGCAGTCTTAAAGAAGATGAGCTCTGATGGGACCTTGACTTCTAGGCTCTATCAAATGCCAAAATGATGAATTATTATGGGCAATAGAGGAGAATAATGGCTATTAAAATAAGGAAGATCATTTTTTTGTCTTGTTTAAAGGAGGTTTTGTGCACTAAAGGAGGCTCTTAATTACTTTAAAATTATAATAGCTTTAGCTAAGAAATTGTTTTTACCATAACTTCAAATTCTCACTATGGCTGTAGAAAATTTTTAAAATTTATTATGAATTTGTTTAATTCAGAAAAGTGTTTTACCATATATAACAAGAAATCTTATGGAAAATCAAATCATGAACCTGTCATATTTGCTAAGTTGTACATTTGAGATATGTCTATAGGGTCAAGCATAAATGAATCGTCTACACTTTTATTTAAGAAACTTCCATTAGTTCACAATTTTCTCTTGTTTATAAAATCACAAGGATTTAAGCTCCCGTTAGGGACTAGTAGTGGTTAGCTATTGTGATCAACTGTTGCCCATGTGTAGAACCTGTGTAGCTGGAAATCAGAAACCTTTGTTCTCAACTAAGTTCCCTTCCTAACTTTGCTTTTGCTTTTCCTTGCCCAACTTCATTCACTGTCATGACTCTAACCTAATGCAAGATAACTTTGCAGTCATCATTTTAAACAATACTTACACAGTGTAAAACTTATGCAAACTGGGTTTAACTTCTAGATAAGAAAACTAAAGATTATATTGTACATATTTGGATTATAAATGACACAGTTGGATAAAGCAATTTGAAGCAAAGTTTGTCTGATCCAGAGCCTATGTTTATTTACTACTTGACTCCTATGTTATTTTCTTTAGAATTTATATATATATATATATATATACACACACACACACTTTAAGTTCTGGGATACATGTGCAGAACATGCAGGTTTGTTACATAGGTACACATGCGCCTTGGTGGTTTGCTGCATCCATCCCCGAGTCATCTACATTAGGCATTTCTCCTAATGTTCTCCCTCCCCAATGCCACCACCCCCTGCTATCCCTCCTCTACACCGCCTCCATCTCTCGACAGGCCCCAGTATGTGATGTTCTTCTCCCTGCATCCATGTATTCTCATTGTTCAACTCCCACTTATGAATGAGAACATGCAGTGTTTGATTTTCTGTTCTTCTGTCAGTTTGATGAGAATGATAGTTTCCAGCTTCATCCATGTGCCTGCAAAGGACATGAACTCATCCTTTTTATGGCTGCATAGTATTCCATGGTATATATATGCCACATTTTCCTTATTCAGTCTATTTTTGATGGGCATTTGGGTTGGTTCCAAGTCTTTGCTATTGTAAAGCAGTGCCACACTAAATGTACATGTGCATGTGTCTGTATAATAGAATGTTTTATAATTACAACTCTTATTACTGCTAACAGGACACCTCAATTGTGTTCCCTCTGTGACTAGTGGTATCTATTTGTGACATCATTAATCATAGAAGTACCATTCAACTGGAGGAATGGGCTAAACTAAGTGCTTTTAGTGGTTGCAGATTACAGATTCATTATGAATTTTATGCTTTAAATATAATCAGGCCAACCACCAATGACAGTGACACAAGAGAGAAACCACCACAGGTTTGGAAGTAAACGTTTTTCCAAATATTACAAGAACTCAAATAAGTCCAGAAAGAATAAAAGATGGCACAGTTAGCTGGGGCCTGGAGGATGATGAAGACATGACACTTACAAGATAGAAAGGGATGATAATTGTGCCTCTAAGAAACATTTTTGAAAACTGAATATAGTAAAATAGAATGTGGACTTAAATGTGCAGAAGTGCATCCCCCTGTAATATTTAAAACAAAATTAATATGAATGGAGTTAATAATTCTAATGGAGTGGTGGGCCCAAGAAAACTGCTGGCAATTTTAAATATTCAGTACTAGAAAAATAACAGAATTCACATAGCATCAAAGTTGTCTAGCAAGAGGTTGGCACCTAATGATGTCTAAAGAAAATGTGAAACTTCCTTACTTATTGGAAGGACCATGTTATAATAAAATCAAAAAGAAAAGCTACAGGCCCTCCATTTCTATTTGGTTTAAGTAGTCTTCATTTTCCACAAAATAAATCCTTTAGATATGTCTTATAGGCCTCAAAGTACTGGAAAGGAAGCTGACATTCAAAGGTAATTTATCTTAAAATATTTTAAACACGATTTTTTTTGTCCATTTGAAATATATTTTTGCTATATAAAATTATCCCATGAAGCATAACCCTTGCTCACGTAGTTAAAATTCTAGGATCAAAAACTTCTAGAATCAAGAAAGCATTTAAATTTATTCCCATCATACCTGTGGAACACACCTAATACAAATGTGAAAAGACATATAGCACACTCACCTTGTTGCTAATGATTGCATTGCCTGGAGTCTCTCTTTTCCCTTTACCTCTACCTGCCTCCCTGCCTCCCTCATTGCCTGCAACAGCCCTCCAGCTTGGGCTGCTTGTTGATTAGTTATGAAGGTTTCAGGTCACAGCCAGCAGGGACTTCTGCTGGATGTGTAAGGTGTAAGGATATTTCATCTGCACCCCTGGTTTCTTTTCTTAGATTTTAATTGATGCCCCTCTTTTAAGTCATCTTTTCCCTACTTTCTTCCATTTACTATCCTTGGCTGAAGCATAGATTGTAAACACCCTTCTGCCTTGGGTGAGAATGATCAGGGCTTTTCTATCTTCTCTCCTCTCAGCTTTATCTTTTATTTAAGGGCACTGTTTTTATATTCCTCATCCTCAGTCCATTTTTATATTGTTACCACCCACCATTTTCCATGATACTGTTTTGTTTTGGGCAGTAGCTATTAGATAAGGTTGGAAAAAGTATCTGACTTCCCTTAATTCGTTTCAGAATGATATTTCCTTACTCTTTATTAGCCTGAGAAATGAATATTGAGTTCTCAGCCCTGCCACACTCTGCTGTTATCATCTGCTGATGTGATTTTTATCAAGCTCAGGTTTTGATATGATAAAAAGAACAGATACGAGTATTACTCAGACTTCCCACCTTTCAAAGCATTTGGTGGTTACACTTGAAGAAAAGACGACACATATATGCATACATGACTCCTCTGAATAAATAATCTTTCCTGTAAGTCCTTTTAAATATTGAAAAATTTAAACAAACAGGGGTCTCATTTGGACATCTTTGCAATATATTTGAGCCTGGTTTGGAATATGACAATTGGAACAAATAGAGCCTTGAATTTGGTGTATTCATAGGTGGTGGTGTTATTGCTTCTCGCAATACTCAGCAGGGATTAAGAAATAACTTGTACATGGCAGATCCTGGAAACTGATAGCGTTGACTTCCTGGCAAGTTGTAGTGTTTTCCACTTTTTTGTTCAGGACCATTAAATACTAAACATGTGGGATTCACCCTTAAATAAAATATATTTGTTGTGTTCAAATATATACATACATATATACACATACACACACACAGACACACACATACACACACACACACACACACACACACACACACACACATAAACAGATAAGAATGCACCCATTCTAGGCACATGGGAAAAAGGTTAATCAAGATCTAAATCTCTAAGTATTTATTTACTGAAAAGTATTTTCCATCTTTCAGCCTTGCTTAAAGGCTTAAATGCATCATGCTAAATTTTTTAATGCATCATGCTAAATCTGAAATTATATTCAATATTCATTTAACAATGAATTCATTTAATGATGAATGAATGAATTTAACAATAAACACATATAACACTTTAATGGGTCCTCATTATTTACATGAATTTCAAAAAAATCCATGATTCCACCCTTGCAGTTTATTAATCAGGCTGAATTTCAACAAGTAATTATCATCATATAATAATTAATATGGCAAATAAAGTAGAAAATGAAATGGGAACATGGGAACCCAATTCTAGTGGATGAGATAAGCACTTAACCATCAACAAAACAGATAGATAGGTTATTTACAATGTTAGAGGGTGACATATGCTTCCGATGACTAGAGAGGGTTGCATTTTAAATATTCTATTTATCAAATAAATAGAAATCAGGTCTTTTGCAAAGACCTGAAGGAGGGACAAGGGTTATTCAAGAAGTGGTTGGGCTGAAGAGGATTGCAGGAATGTAGGGAATCCATCCATGAGTCCCAGATGTTGGTGCACCAGAATGTATGAATCCACAAACCCCACATTGGGCACCAGGATGTAGAGAGCCAGCCCTACATCAACTGTGGGTACCCTGTGTTCGGTGATGACAAAGGAATGAGAAAAAGACAGATTGAGAGAAAAAGTGGGACTCGGGGGCCGTCACTTTATTACTCTGGAAGAAACAGCGAAGGCCCCAAGCTCTGATCATCCACACTATTTATTGATTACAATCGCTTTGATCTACAGGGTAGGGGTGGAGTGATGGTGGAGTGAATCAGTGAGCCGGAAGTGAATCAGTGAGCTGGAACTGGTGTAACATCCTAGGGACTGATAACAGTGGCAGTTTGGGAGTTTCGCAAAACAAGAACATGTGGTTATCTTTAGCCTATTATCTATGCATGGCTGATAGAACGTGGGCCTTACAGGGAGCCTACAAGTCTGACTACGTCATAGTGCTATGAAGGGGTTTTACATCCTTGAGCACAATGTTTATGGTAACAGAGCCGAGGTCACTCTGCACTGGAACATGAGGCATGAAGAGGCCTTCCTCTTCAAAGGCCTCCTGCGGCCTTCTGCAGTTTGTTGTTCCTTGTTTATATGTTACTCATAACCAATTTATGTAGGCACACTGTAAGTCCTTTCTCCTTTGTAGCTTTTCCCAACACAGGAAGATAGAAGAGCAGTGCCTATGATTTAGGGCCAGAGTGTACAAGGGATTTTTGAGGAATAGAAAGGATGCCAATCCTTCTGGAATGGAGTGAGCAAGAACGATGAGAATAGAAGAGGAAGCCAGAGACGTCATGAAGAACCAGGTCTTAGGCCATTATAAGAATTTGTCTGTAACTCTGAATAAAATGGAAGTTCCTTTAGGGTATTGAGCAGAAGAATGATATGCTCTCTGGTAGCTCTGTGAAAATGAAGACAGTGAGGAAGAATCAAAAGAGGAAGGCCAGCGAGAGAGTTTTACAGTAATTTAGGGACGAGAGATAATGATGACAGACCTATGGTGGGAGTAGTGGAGGTAGTGAGAAGTGAGTGGATTCTGGATACATTTTAAAGGATATATTTTAAAGAACACCTTGTTATTTTACGTACAGATGACACGGATAATCAAGTTTTTTTTTTTTTTATCTTTAGTATTTCATTATAGTTACATGACCACAAAAGAACTGATGCCCTGCAATGTATTACAAAAAGAGCAAGTACAAGAATGGAAGATTATGGCTATTGGTTCCAAAAATGAGTTGCTTGTAAGCTATCTTTCAGTGACTTTCAGAAATAATAAGGATGGGAGACATTTTGATGAATGTAGAAGTGCTCTAGTAGTAGATAACCCAGGGAAACGTTACCGTCAAATCCCTATTCCCTAGTAGGGGGTTCTAAATATATGTTGGCTAAATAAATGAATAAATGAGTGAAACAATCTCTTCATCAGTCAGTAAAAACAGCTACTATGTCAATTTTGTTAATAGTCAAGACACTTTTAACATGTAAGCTGAAACTAACAATATAAATACTTCAAAATTTTATACATATTTATATGTAGATGTTATAAAATATTTTTACAACGTTTTATTGTATTCAATTTTAGAATTTTTTCATTTAACTTTATTTAAAATATATTAACATTTAAAAAATTCTATATGACTTAATTTACTGGCTCAAACCAAAATATGTGTCTTTTTTAATATAATAATGCGGCAATTTTTAAGATCTGAAAGATGTCAAGAACATATATTAACCAGGTTTTAAATGAAAGATTAATAAATATATAACTCATGACAAGACATGTACCTAGTAGTAATCGGATATTTAAATAGATTATGTAAACTCTGTAAGTTTTATGCTGGGTTTACAATTTCTATCAGTAATTATTAGAGTCTTAAAATTAGAAATCTTGTAGTTTGTGTTTTATGCATGTTGAAAAATTCTTTTTTAAAATAGGTAAATTTTGTATTTCTAAAACTACATACACTAGTTAAATGATTTGACATGCAACACGTTTCTTTTTATTTCTCTTCATATTTGTCGTTCTAGTTATACCCAAATAAAATGATCTATTAAATTTACACCAAGTGGTATTAAACTGTGTAACAGGAACCTAGGACGTGCCAATGCATGCCGAAAGTGCTCAGAAATGTGGTGATGCTGCACTGCCAGTCTTAACACAAAGGGATTTTCAGAATTCCTAATATGATAGGCAAGGAAAACTTTTTCATGAGATGAGAGGAAAGGAATGATTCTGAGGTTATTTCTTAAAATGTTTTCTATCATCTTTCAACAACATCCCTGTATAATGATACAACCAAAGGAAGCTATCTATTTTTTTTACTTGGAAAGATAAAGGTGACTTTGTCAATGATTAGATATGCTCATGCTAGATAACTTGGAATTTATATTTTGAATTCATATTCCTGTAGAAAGAAAATTTACTAAGGCATTAATATAGTTCAGAAGATTTTCAGAGTTCAAATGTTTAGAATGATCTGCATCAGGTGTTAAATGTGGGAAAAGTGAATAGAAAGATTAAAAAGTAGACCTTAGTAGCTGGCAAATTTATGAAAATAATTAAAATAACATATTTTTTAGATCATCTCATAAATAATTACAGCAAGGATCATCACAGCACATTATTAATGTTAATATGTATTTGTATAAACATTTAATTTTTAAAGCTGAAAATACTATATATGCCAGTGAGGACTCTAGTCATTTTAAAAACAAGTATAAAACTTATAGCAAAAAAAAAATCTAGTTTATAAAAATAATAAATTATAATATCCTCAAATATTTCAACAAAGATATAACTGATCATCCACAACCAATATTCAATATTTCAGTAATTTCTGTGGAAATTCTTGATACTTTAAAACAAAATTTAAAAAGTTGTTTTAAGTCTGGATCACAACTGAGGTGTGAGAAAGTGGTTGGTTTGGTGGGAGTGTTTCAAAATGTTCCTGAAGTTGTGGAAAACAGAAACAGAACGAGTTGTGGGAATACACCGACAAGTTATAAATAAGTCATTGTATTTTTCACATTTTGATCTACAAAAGTTTTGTTTTCCCTTTTCTCAGCCAGAGCATACTTTACAGCTTATTGTATTTTCTACTGACTTTGAGTAGTTTGTTCTGGTGAATTTACCTTTAGAAAAATACAGAAGCTTTACTACTGGTTCTTCTAGACCATTAATCAACAATAGTCAAGCTAGAGACAAGCTATTGGTTGTCTAAATAAGGAGATAAATTTTAAACTTTGAAATAAGGCATTAATATAGTTCAGAAGGGACTCTTACATGCTGAAAGAATTCTCCCTCAGAACATCTATCATTTCACAATTTCATTCAGTTAGGAGTACACCAAGACATCTGATGACACTAACAATCGGTCCTTCACAAGATTGTAGAGCTTTACTTTCTTGTCAGAACCGATCAATGGCCTTCAGAACAAAAACTCAGCAGTACTAAAAACGAGAGAAAGGAAAAAGGGCATTTTGTGGCCCAGGATGCATTTCAATAAGCCTAACCTCTAAGTGACAGATGAAGAATTTAAGCTGCTTAGTATAATTCTACAAATGAGGTGTGTGAGAGAGGTTTTCATTAAAATGAGTCTCACTTCATACAGGCTTATGACTCTCATTAAAGGACTTGCAAATTGTAAAACTTCTCCAACAGAGTTTTTCACACTCACTCCCTATATGTTTATATAGGTATATGATATATGAATTTTACCAGGAAAACATCTTGAAAGAGTATTTGAACTGAAAAGTATATTCAAAACATGAATTAAACAAGAGTTCTGTTTGATCTTTCCTTGAGAGAAGTGCATTTACATTTTCAAATGTGATCATTTATTAAAGTGCCATAGTTTGTGTTAGACGTTGCAGAAAAGATCACGCTTGCTTGCTGGGGTACAGGCTTTATCGATGAGTGAATAGATCAACAAATGTGTCTTAGGGTAGATTTTTATTATTCAGAGAATCTCTTAATTCCTCAAAAAAGTTATAATCATTACAAACATGTTTTTGATGAATATATCCAGGGCTTATATTATAGTGAAAATCAGTATTTAGAAAGTCTAGATTAATATTATCATCCTGATGCTTGAATTATTTTGAATGAATTTTCACGTTTAAATTCCTCATTGTGAACTTTTATTCCTGTTGTGTTCAACACATTTATATTACTCTTTATAAATACACGTGTGTGCACACTACTTTCACAATAAGAAAATATGTCTTATGTCTGAGTATTTGAATACAGAGGAATATACAAAGCCTTACAAAGAGAAAACTGAAAATGAAATACTTCATATTACTCTTAGAAAATTGTTTTTTATTGTGGCAAATCAATGGAATGTTGTTTCATGTTTGCATAATGAAATAATTATCCACTTTTGTGTAGCTATTTTTAGTTATGTGAATAAACTTTACATGCCTTTTTAAAAATTCAATTTATATAATAAAAAACTAAATGACACTGAGATTCCATGACTTACCTTGGTGACTTTTACAAGCTGAAAGTTTTGTCCTGTGATTTATGTTTAATTATTTAACACATTAATAATATTTTAGATGTGGATTGTTGAACATAGGCATGGAGATTATTTAAATGAATATTTAATTTTTATTCACCTTGCCAGAAGACAGAACATGGGTTTAATCGTGTGATATGAAAAATAAAAAGACCAGTAAAAACGGTAATGTTAAAAAAGTTTTAAAATGAAATATATGCATCTTTTAGGCCATGGAATAAATAATAATTGGCTGAGTGTTCGATATTGTAGAATAAAATTTATAGTAAAATTTTCTCTTGTTCTCCTACTAGAAGACATTGTCTATATGTGATACATACACTCAAAATGTACATTTTAAGTTCCCGTTTTTTATTCTGAATATATAAAATAACATTGTGACTATTTTATATAGCAAATCTAGCACTGTATATACAATGGATATCTGATGAATAATACTTCTTTTGTATTTTTCTTCCATGTTGATTGCCACAAAAGCACTCTACAGAAAGCTACCATTATGGCAGGGTGGGATACTGACCCACTGATAGTCAGGATGTTACTGTGAGCAACATTCTTTGAAAATTGCAGACATGAATATTTTAATACTAATATGGAAAGAAGGGTGAAATTTATGGTGGCACTAGAGTCTAAAGCCTACAATTCACATTTATACTTACTGGATATTTTCCTATCTTCTTTGGAGTAAATTAGCAATTTAGAGAACATAGTATCTCACACGTACACATGTACACACACATACACACTGGAGTACATGTGTACCAGAAGCTTTATTATAACTATATTCTAGGGACTCATACAGGGTGAGTTAAGGATATACTTTTGCAAACTAAAACTTTGATTACAGTTCACAGGCTGAATTCTGTTCTATAGCAAATAGTTTTTAAAGAATCCAGTGTATTTAGAGCTATATTAAGTACTTTATAAATACACTGAATGGTTGGTGAGAGCTGACATGGGAACATCTACTCTTGAAAATTTGCAAATCAAGCTGTAGCACTTCCCTCAATGTCCATTTCACCCACCTTCTCTTTTAACTATTTTCTTTTCATGCTTTTTTCTCGTTCTCATCTTTTTAGCTTTAAAAACCAAAATTGTGATTGGTGGCATAATCAAGACTGAAGAATATTATTACCATTTCTGTTACTTTCCTTCCCAGACGGCCCCACACTTCCCCACACCAATCTTGCTTTGTCCCCTTTCCCAACACCCATTCTTTTGTACATATGACTTGATTTAAATTGTCCCAATTTTGAAGACACATTATAAATAAAGGCTTTCCTTCCATAGTAGGCTGCAATTTAAAGGAAGAGAAGAACCCTCAATATAAAACCTTTTGTGTGTGTGTGTGGAAATGGGGATAAATTCCTCCAAATTATTGGACTGAAATAATCCCTATAAACTCATCTATAATTTTCTCTGATTGGGTAAGATTATTTCTGTCCTATTCAGCTCAGTTACAGGCAAATTTAGTTTCAGGAACTAAAATTTGTGAACACTGGAATGTTTCAGGTACTAATATCTACATTTTATTATCTTATGAATGAACAGTATGCTTAATTAAGGTGAGTAGAATTGACTATGCCCATAAAAAGGAGTAAATGGTTATCTTCAGGTAGTTTAATTAATTCATGCTAGGCATCCAGTTTTTTCCCATAAAAATGCATGATTACTCTTCTATTTTAAAGTAAAATTCCAGATTTATTTTTTTTTAAAAAATGTCCACACACATCCACGGAAGAATACATAAAGAAAAACTCCACATAAAACGTTTATAATTAGATGGACTGTTAGAGAATTTTCTCCAGTCCAATCCAAAACTCAAATTCCCTCGAAGCTTTCTTAGCAATATGTCATGTAATGTTTAAGTTAGCTTTTTGAGGCACTTATTGCTTGAAAAATTTTATGGTTAGGAATTATACACAAATGTACCAAACTATTTTTTTTAGGAACTTTATGAAAAATAAGAAGTAGAAGTATATTGATATTATTGCTCTTTCTTATTTTTAAGTTGAAGAGAAAATTTAGATGCCATGGTAAGAGGCGCTGTTTTTTACAGTCAGTTTGCTGGGTGATATATTTATTTTGAACAAATATGCAAACTACTGGTAAGTGAGCCAGGAGCTTCTGAGTTTGATCCCAATGCTGTCGTTAATTTCCTCTGCTGTAATAAATATGTCATCTGAGCCCCGTCTGCCTTCATCTTCTTATCAGTAATACCAGAATAAGACTGTAGTACTTACTGACCTCAGAGGGGTAAAATAACAAATATTGTAATAGAAGAAATATACATTTAAAATGTCTGGAAAATTGCCTAGCTTTAAAAAATATATAGTAGAAAAATATGTATATATTTATTTTTTAAAAAGTTCTCTAGTAATTATCACAAAACAGAAGCCATGTATTTGTGAACTAAAAATGAACTGAAACATTTTATTGTAGAGCTTCTTAGTTTCCAATATGAAGACTTGGGGAAGCAATTTGACTCCTAACCTGTTGAACAATCCTGACATTTGTGAGATTTTCATTGCATTAAAAAAAATTGCTGCTGTCATTCTCAACAGATTCTCTAAAATTGGAAGATTTTGTGCATATATTGAAGAGTGGAAGTCTAGTGGTCAAAAATCTCTTTAAAGACAAAGCAAATAAATAATTTTAACAAAGTTAATGTAAACAATAAGAAAGACAACAGAAGACAGCACTTCAAGCCATTAATTGCAAAAGGGGCCTCAAAATTCATTAGGCTATGAATTTTGTTAAACTCTCTCTTGTTAAATGGTATTGGTCCTTCAGAAATGTATCTTGTCCAATATCATCTACAATAACTTCTCTTAGGGATTATTATAATTCAAGCCTTTTCTCTTGTGATATTCACTCCTTGTTCACTTGGAGACAAAGTGAATTAATTCTTCCCACACAAAGAAAATATCAAATTTCAAGAAACACAAGTTTAGTGTTTATATATGGTCATATAAAACACCCTTTGATTTAAAGATTTTTTGTGTGTGTTTAGATAATTTCCTGCCTGGAACTAAAGTTTATATTTTGTAAAAGGCTATTTTAATATTTTCCCTTAATGTAACTTGTGTAACTATGGATGAACCAGATGTCTTTGCAATTTGAAATTGGCTTATTAACTATAGTAAATTGGACTTGAAAGCTCCTTTATATCTAAAGCAGAATAAACATAGCATATTAATTGAGCTGGATAGGTTTTAAAGATTACTTGAAATTTTGTAATTGTGTAAATTATTATTTTGGGGATATTAAACATATATGTGAAATATACATATTATTTATGCTTCTTTATAATATCAAGTATTAATGACAAAGAAATTATTGAAGGTAGGAACCTTGGCTTATTGACTCTTTTTAGCCTTAGCACCAGCTGTTTTATGGTATTATTAAGCATCTAGAAAACTTTTGTTGAATGAATGAATTATTCATTTTGGACTATGTGTATCAGTTAATATTGGAAGGTTTAAACTACATGTGAATGCAATATGGGTTCCATAAAGTAGATCATTCAAAAACCTAAAATATGTTTAAAAATTCATATTCAGGAGTGATTTTAACCTCTACAGAAATTATACTTCTTCCAGAATAGAACGTAGTTCCTTTTTAGAGAATGAAAAAAAAGACAAAACATGAAGGTTAGAAATTTTCATATCTTAATCTCTAATTTGTTACCTACTACGTTGCCCAAGGCAAGGCACTGAACCTCTCATTTTACTCAATTGTGGGATAATAATACTTAGCTACATTATATGGCTATCGTGTTCATTAAGTAGACAATGACTGCAAACTTCTCTGAAGATTGTAGAATACATCATAAATCCTAAGCCAAATTCTCCCATTCAATACCTTCTACTGGGTTATAGACGCAGATAATTCTAACCATATTAGACATGTTTGTGAGGAGTAACTGATCATGAGACTTTGTGAGAATTTTTTGTGGACAGAATGTCCACCAAACAGAAACTAACATAACCTGTTGTTATGTTATTCACCAAGCAATAATTTTTAATTGCATAACAATTTTTAAGTGTTATGCAATTAATTATTGCTTGGTGCATAAATCAGAGCTAATGTTTTTCAGTTGCAGAAACAAGTCATAGAACTTCTAACAATCAACAAATGGTTGAAGAATCTGATTTGAGATACATTCATTAGCTTACTTCTTTCTGTCTACCTGCTGAGGAAGCATCGTCTCTCCTTCTACTACTGTCATGTCTAGTCAGAGTCTCCTAAAGAGCCCAAAGAGCTGTAGAAGCTCTTCATTGTATGATTGGGATTTGAAACAACCAATGAGAGCCTGAGACGCCATTTTGAGCAATGGGGAATGCTGAAGGACTTTGCAGTAAAGAGAGATCCAAACACCAAGTGGTCCAGGGCCTTTGGTTTTGTCACATATGCCACTGTGGAGGAGGTGGTTGCAGCCATGAATTCAAGGGCCACACAAGGTGAATGGAAGAGTTGTAGAAACAAAGAGAGCTGTCTTTAGAGAAGATTTTCAAAGACCAGGTGCCTACTTAACTGTGAAAAAGATATTTGTTGGTGGCATTAAAGAAGACATGGAAGAAAATTACCTGAAAATTATTCTGAACAGTATGGGAAATTTGAAGTGATTGAAATCGTGACTGACCAAGCCAGTGGCAAGGAAAGGGGCTTTGCCTTTGTAACCTTTGATGACCATGACTCCGTGGATAAGACTGTCATTCAGAAATACCATACTGTGAATGACCACGGCTGCGAAGTTAGGAAAGCCCTGTCAAGCAAGAGATGGCTAGTGCTTCATCCAGCCAAAGAGGTTGAAGTGGTTCTGGAAATGTTGGTGGTAGCTGTGGAGGTGTTTTTGGTGGAAATGACAACTTTGGTTTTGGAGGAAACTTCGGTGGCTTTGGTGGCAGTGGCTATGGCCATAATGGATTTGGTAATGATGGAAGCAATTTTGGAGGTGGTAGAAACTACAATGATTTTGGCAATTAATCACAATCAGTTTTCAAATTTTGGACTCATGAAGGGAGGCAGAAGTTCTGGCTCCTATGATGGTGGAGGCCAATACAGGTATTGATCGACTTACCACCTATGCAACTTACGACCATTCGACTTTATGACCACAAAAGCTAGCCACGACTGCTCCGCGTCTGGCAGCGCAAATGTTGCCCAGCTGGGCATACGACAGTGCGGACCAGCTTCCAGCAGCACTACCATCTCCGCGTGCACCACTTCAACTGTACATATAGCCTACCCAACTTCCGACCAAAATCGTGTTACGACCGGTCCGCGGTCCAGACCATGGTCGTAAGTCAAGCACTAGCTGTACTTTGCCAAACCACGAAGCCAAGGTAGCTATGGCAGCTCCAGTAGCAGCAGTAACTACAGAGGTGGCAGAAGATTTTAATTACTGCCAGGAAACACAGCTTAGTAGGAGAAGAGAGCCAGAGTAGTGGCAGGGAAGCTATAGTTTACTACAGACTTGTGAGCTCCCCCAAGCGCAGTGATGGTAGGGCCTAGCTGCTGCAAAGACATGGTTTAGACAATACTCATTTGTATGGGCAAAAATCTTAAGAATTGTTTTTGTGAGTAATTGTACAACAGGTTATGTTAGTTTCTGTTCTGTCTAACGTGTAAAGCATTCTAACAAAGGGCTTTAATGTAGATTTTTTCAACCATGCTGTTGATTGCTAAATCTAATAGTCTGATCATGATACTGAATAAATATGTATTTTTTTAAAAAAATTGATTTGAATATTGTGTTTAGTAGTTAACAACTGAAATATGTCGGATGGATTTAAAATACATTTAACAATTATATTCATCAGATGACTGATAAATTAGAATTAGATTCTGTGGTGAGTTGCTGAATGCCCAAAATTAGAGTATCTAAATAAAGCATATTACTTATTTTCAGTGCCATGCACCCCCCATCAAGAATTCTATTACTCTCAGAGGTATAGATATGGTGGTACAAGTCAGCAGTCCTGTAGTCTCTTTATTAACGTACACCCAGAGACTATTAAAATATATAGCCATATCTTAAGATATAAAGAGCTACAGAATGTCTACAAAAAGAAGGAAATTACAGGTTAATTTTTTTAGTACAGTGCTAAATGCTTGTCACATTATAATTAAACAAAATACCAATAATAAATTAAATAGTTAAAAACTGGTTTGTTTATTCTTACTGAATTACTTTCCCAAAAAAGAACAATGGTCTTAGAGTAATGAATGTAGAAGTCTAGGTCAGAAAATTATTAAATGAGTAATTATAATTTAAATCCACTGGAGTGATTCTAATTGGACGGTTTTGTTGGTTAGCATATGATATTCTCAAAGATAAGTAGATGTGCAATTCTTGCATCAGAGGGCTGGCATTATGTTTCATGATTCTACACAGGATTCTAGGCTTTAGCAACCTGTCTTAGAAATAATTTATTGTGCTAACAAGATTTACTGATTAGAGATACTTGATGTGATAATGAAAAATTTATTAATTCCACTGGGAAAAGAGTTCAAAGCCTTACTGAATTTAAATAAATGCAGGACAAGAGAAAAAGTCTATATTTATTGAGAAGCTACTGTGTGCCACATATGCCTGGTACCTCTTCACATGATGCCCATTTATTTATGACAGTGCTTTTGATCTACCTCATAAGAGTACCATCATAAACAATTTATAATTTGTTCAACTAAACATTTGGAAGTACAAAATGTTTAAACTATATGAATAAAATGTTACAGCATACCAAATCACATACCCAGAATTCATAGGTGGATATGTTGACTCCCAGTGAGTCCAACATATCCACCTATGACACCTACCGTGACACAACCCAAAGGAGGTCTGGGAATTTAATTTTTGTATTTGAAGATGCCTTATAGATGTCAATAAATAGCACACATATTTTACAAATATAATAAAAATGCTAAAAGTCCATATTATAAGTATCCTAACATTTAATTATTATAAGTATCTCAAAACATTAATAAGTACAGTAGTTTAATAAGAGTTCATTTCTTTTAACAAAAGTACATTCTTCTAGTATTTGCTTTAGGTTTGTTTTAGAGGGGATCTTTAATGGTAAAATAAAAGGAGGTATTAAACATTTCTTAAATATCCACACTCATTCACACATCAATTAGTGATATAGAAATGTTTATCTTTAAAATTTTGGAATATTTGTTTGAGAAATATTTATACTCAGATTTGGAGAAAGTGCCTCAAAGTAAACTCCATTGTGTTGTTAATGGATGAGCAAATTGACACTACCTTTTAGGAGGGGAATGAGCAATATTGCAAGAGTGTTAATAATTTGTCTACCCTTTGAATCATGGCCTTTTCATTCTGTTTTAGGAATCTGCTATATGACAAATCATTGGATAGTAGAACAGACTTATATACAAGGTTAGCCATCAAAGCATTATTTAAATTAGTAAATATTATCAGAGTTAAATATCCAAAAAAGAAAAACAACTTTCTAGATTATAATATAGCCAAGTTGTAGAATATTGTTAAATTGTTAAAATTATGTTTTAATACTATTTAATAACATGGTGAAATGCTACACAGTGAATTGGAGAGCCTGCCAAGATCTTATAAAAAATTTGGGACACTATTTTTTATGCCAGATATGCACTATGATATTATATTATACAAGAAGTGGAATTCACAGGTTATATCACCAAACTTTCTCTAAAGGAAGAGGATTTAAGAAACATATTTTTCTTCCTTTCAGCATAGCTGTATGTATCAAATTAGAAGGTTCTTTAAAATAACACCAGTGATTTCTTCACCTAAAAACGGTTTGGCTACTACAATATTTTATTCTGTATATATTTAGTACTTTAAGACTGTCAAGAGTTTGAAATTTTGAAAAATATGGTTTCCAGTCTTTTGCAGTTGATATCTTTTTAGATGAACTTGCTCAAATAATTTCATCTTTCCCTGTGCCTCGGTTTCCACAGTACAAGACAAAGACATTAATGATAAAGTACCTCCCAGGGATGTTTCAGAGCATTAGCTAATGTTTGTAAAGCCTCCATAGAGAGTAGGGGATGAATAATGAAATAGAATCTCAATGTAGTGTTATCATTCTCATCTTTCTCATTAGTCTCTGAGAGGCTTCATGCCAACTTTAAGTATTTTGGCTGCCAGAATGAAGGGTTTCTATTTTAATTTTGCCTGGAAAAGTGAGCATTGCTTGAACATCTGGGGTTCACCCCGGCATAATTCCAATAATGCTTCTACAGGATCAGATATGTGAAGTGTGATGGCCCGTGCACAAAGGAATTCATATCTAATTTTAGGTGTGCTGTTTCAATTTATAATTTAGCTTACAGTTTAAACCTATTAGGAAAAGCAGAATCTAAGTAACATGTTTGAGATTTATTTGAAGTTTTTATGTGAGAAATTTTTTGCTTAAAACTGAATTACATTAAAACCATATCTACAGGGAGTGGGTAAAAGGAATGGAGTTAGGATTTTGGCCAGCTCCCTTTACCCCATTTTTCATGGCCAAAACATGTACACATGTATAAAAATTGTAAAAAAAAAAAAAAAAAAAAAAAACCCTAAAAAACATAAAACAACATTATTTCATTCACTCATTCATTAAAAAATGTATTTTGAAGGTTCTTATTATATGCCAAATGGTAATGGGGATATAGGAAAGTACAAGCCAATGAAAATGCTAACCCATGGAGTACACATTACAGTAATGCCTAGAGATCCAAGATTACTTGATCTTATTTTTATGTAATTCCTGTGCCAAATTATCTGCCACTCAGTGCAAGTTTGATGAAAGACCAAGACTGAGTGATTCAAATGCACCAAGGCTGTATAGACACAGTCAAGATTTTCATTTACATTAACCACATTTCTGATGACTTACTGGAACTGGGCTATAATGGGCCAATCAGAATTAAATAAATATTAATTTTTGAAATTAGTTTTATGTTTCCTTTTTTATTAATTATAATACCTCTAAGAATGAAATACAAAGCATATAAACATAAATTTATAATAGGTGATATTTTCTCAGGATATAGGAAATTAATTTTCATGAGTGTGAAGTAAGGAAGCTGAGAGGGAATAAAATATAATAAAATTTTATTAAATTGACTTAAGGAGTATAGTTAATGGTCTAAATATCTGTGTCTCAAATTGTTCTTCAGTGTAACCCACTTAAAAACTTTCTATAACAATGGAAATGTGTGTGTGTGTGAACCCATGTGTGGCTATTAAACACTTGGAATGTAGGTAGTACAAATAACAAATGTATTTTTAATTTTACTTTAATTACTTTAAATTTAAGTAGACATGGCTTTCATATTGGACAATCCAGCTATAGAAAAAAAAATGACCAACAACTAAAAGAGGGGCTTTTCAAACATTTCTATGTGACAATCAAAACACAAGTATCATTGATTATGGTAGCAACAACTTTGGAAATGATGGATCATAGCCCAGTCGCTGGGAGCTGAGAAAGTGAACAGGCCTGTGATTAAAAGATCCTACCAAAGAATGAGACAGACCAGGGTTTAAATTCTAATTCCAAAACTTCTAGCTGTATGACCTTGGGCAAATTAACATACCCTAACTACATTGTGAGACAGGGATAATAATACTTATACCCATATCAAAAGTTGTCATGAGAATTAAATAAAACAGGTGGAATGGCTGGCATTCTGTCACTGCAGCCTATGTGATTGCTATTATTACTATTATACTGTTATTATCCTATCTGATGGTTTCTCAAATGATATGTGTATAAAGTGAAAAAGATGATAATATGACTCGTTATTTGTTCTGACATTTATTTAGTCCAGAGCTCTCACCACCCATTGCTCCCTCTCCCTGGTAAAATCTTATTATTTCATCAAGCCGTGATTAAGCAACTTACACTGAAGGTTTACTTGAAAACAGTAGAGAAAAAAAGTAACTACTCCAAACAGGGTGATTGTAGGGTGCCTGCATGCTATTTTGTGGTACTTTGTTCATAATTGTTGCCATGCTGTTTAGGATACACTATTTGGGATTTTTATTTGATAGATGGTTAGTTTCTGTTAAAGAAGGACCCTGCATCATTTTTACTACTATTTTATGAATAAGGAAACTCAGGCTCAGAGAGCTCTTCACTCCAGAACTCTAAAACTTTGGCTGTACTCACTGGCCCCTTGTGGAAAGACTATAACCCAGAAATTTGGCATTCCAGTAATTGAAGATGGAAGGCTCCAGTTGTTCTAGGGTTGATGATACCATAGACACTCTATGACATCCAAGAGATCAGATCTGCATGTTTAGCATCTACAGGTAGCCATTGGACCTGTAGATGACATTGGCCAGTGTACCACACGCAGTTTATATGCTAAGAGATTAGATGGTCAGAGTGAGTCCATTAGAGGAGACAATCATGAAACAAATTTAGTTGCTTGTGATCAGCATTTACAAATGAAATATATCAAAGTAAATACGAGAGTCATTATAAACAATAAAGATAAGCATTTTCCACAAAACTTTTCTCAATCATATAAACATGTGTATAAATGTGTGAGTCTGTACTAAGTCATGATATGTAAAATACTTTCTATTTGGTCACATTCAAAAATGTTCATAGGCCCACCTACAAGGATATATTTTTAGGGACTATGTGGTCAAAGGGAAAATGCAGCTTCGGATAATAATGCCAAGAATAACGCTGATTGGTAGACAGCAGTTAAGAGCCATAAAAGACTGTATACTGCATGGAGCTTCAAAGAGGCTAAAAGGATAACTAAGGAAACAAACCAAAATAAAAAAGGAATAGACCATGATTTAAAAGATCCAGGAAAAAAGAAAGGAGAAAGTCAAATAATCTAATAATAAAAAGTAAGTTTCTAGTAAGGCCTTCACATGTTTGCAGTATAATAACTGAACTAGGAATTTTGCTGAGAAAATCTGTGAGTTTCTGCAGAAGTAAATTTATTATTTTTCCTCCTAGTACCATTTGTTATTTCTAAAAACCATCACCTCCCAGTACCCAAACATCACCTTTTTTTCCCACCCCACTTCTTCAGGGAATTGTAGCACATATTTTACAAGGATCTCATTCCCATGAGAACTGCTATTATCCTATATGACCTTCCCACAAACCCCTGATTGATCCCAGAGTTGGATATATGACTAAGCCAAGTGGAATATCTTAATTGAAACCAAAAAAAGAGTTTCCCTCCAGTGGTAGATTTCCTCAGGTGTAAAAGCAATGTTTACAGACATATTTGAGCAGCTTTGCTGCAGAGATGAAATGAATCTAACACTCGGAGAGAAGAAAAGATGAGTTAGGTATAGAGCCCGGGTAGATTTAGAATCCTGTGCTGTCTAAGTTTCTGAGGTTCAGCCATATCTTTATCCTTTACAAGCTTTCGGTTTCTGACATTTTTGGATTCCGAGATCCAATAAATCTCTTTTTAAATGTGAAGTGTGAGATGAGGTACGATTACTTGACTCATACAGCTATTAGAAGTACAATAACCAAGGACAGTTATAAGAGGGAAGACGTGAGATATTGAAAAGGGGCGCAAAGATCAGCACAGACTAAGAATAACATAACCAGAATAACATACAGAAACAACATGACTAGATTAATATCAATACTTGATTGAGATAGATGAAGGGTCAAAATGAGAGGTATATATGAAGAGGTACATTTAAGTACTTTCATTTACATATGTATAAAAATAGATATGTATATATGATATATATGCCTAAGTTTTTAATAAACCTGTTGTTCATAATGCTCCTTGCTGTGTTTATCAAATTCTGTTCCCTTTTCTTTCAACTTCAGAACTTCACTACATCTCCTATCCCTTCTTGCAGTTTGGAGTTGCCATGCCATCAAATTCTAACCTATGAAACATATGCATTGTGATGTGTGTCACCTAAAAACCTTCCTCGAGTGATTCTTGCTCTCTTTTCTAAAACGTTAACTGAGTATAAACAAATGTGATGATGTCGCGAAGGGGAGACCACAATATGAAAAGCTCCCAGTCACTAAATTACAACATAGATGGCTACCCAACCAGGATCACCAGCATGGATTAGGACATGAGCTAAAAATACTATTGTTACTCTGCTGTCCCAGGAGAGAAGGGGTTATCTGCTGCAGAAGCCAGTGTTAGCTTAATGAATAAAGTGTTATTCAGTTGTTTTCAAGTAATTAAACTACACATTATGGCTAAACAATTGAATATTAGGATACTGTTAATGTAGCAATAGCTGAATTAGTGCATTCTGCTCACTATCCAGAGTCTGACAACTGACAATGCATCTGAATTTAAAACCATGTCTGCATTCCTGTTTCAGTTTGCTCAACCTCAGTGCGCTAAAAACAGCAGCACTTATTCTCAAATGGCCACAGAAAAGCTTAAATTTGATATTTTACCATATCTGTGAGAAACTTCTGAGTCTACTCCACATTGGAAATATGATTCATTGATTCTCATACATCACGTTTTTGGCAAATAAAGGCACCTAAGGGACAAACAGATGCTGATAGTCCCAACCATGTATGACTATGGGAGAGCTGCCGAAAATTTCAAAGTTAAACAGATAAAAGCTTGTTCTGAGAGCTTTGTGCTTCTTATTGACATTGCAGCGGTGATCTTTAAAGAATATAGGAATCTTCATGAATTTATAAATGAATCTATAAAAAGTGTTATTTGATTTCTCTTTGTTGAAAAAAGCAATCTATCTGCTATTCTCAAATTTGTTTTACTCTTTGTAATAGCTGAGCTTTAAGGCTGTCTGCTAAAGAAAATGCATAATTTAGGAAGCATATTTGGACTCCAATGTTTTTTGTAAAAATAAAATGTAGAGGTTTATTAGAGATGAGAAAGCCATAATTTTGTCTCATACTTAGACCACCAATTCTTGCATGAGAATAGATGTGAACCAAACAATAAAGCTATTTGCTTTACTTTGTTTTAAACAAAAGAAGGCTTTTCTATAAATTCAGCTTATTTTTTCAATTTTCTTTAAGTTTTGTGACCAATCTCTGCTTCTTTGTTGCTAATTGTCAACGCTAAACCCTAATTTATCCCAAATGCCCAAAGTGGACTTCAATTATGCGATTCCTGGGAATGTACCTTTCTAATTAGGTTCCTTATATTATATTAAGCTGGATCTCTGTGGTCTGCATATTTCCCTATTTTATCATACAAGGTAATACCAAATCATCTTCCCATTATACAAAGAAAATATTTAACAATCTTAATTTTGCAAATATTAATTCTTTCACTTAGGCGGTTGGTATTTTATAGGGGTTAAAAATGTTAAGTCCAAAATCATATTGGCTGGGTTCAAACTAACCATGTCTTTCCGTGTGAGCTTAGACAAAGTACTTAGCCTCTCTTAGGCTTTAGTTCCTGTAACTGTCCTATAGGAATAGTGATAATACATATCTCATGGTGACATTGTGAGGATAATACAAGCAAGTACATGGCATATACTTGTGCTATGGTTTAGACATGATTTGTTTTTTCCCACCAATCTCATGTTGAAATTTGAATGTGGGTCCTAATGGGGGTGTTTGGTCATGAGGGTAGAATAGGTTAATGAATAGTTTAATGCTTTCCCTTGGGAGTGAGTTTGTTCTCATTTTATTTACAAGAGCTGGTGGCTAAAAAGAACATGGCACCTTCACATCCCTACTTTTCTCCTCTCTGGCCTCATTATCTCTGCGAAAAATGATTCACCTTCATCTTCCACCATCAGTGGATGTAGCCTGAGGCTCTCACAGATGGAAATGCCTAATCCTGAGCTTTCCAACCCTCAGAATTGTGAGATAAACAAGCCTTTTTTGCTGATAAATTAATCAACCCCTCATGTTCCTATATAGCAACATTAAACGGATTAAGACAGGTTGGAACAATGTCTTTAGACTGTGTGTATGTATGTGTGTGTGGTTGTTACTCTTTTTTTTTTATTGTACTTTAGGTTCTGGGGTACATGTGCAGATCATGCAGGATTGTTGCATAGGTACACACATGGCAATGTGGTTTGCTGCCTCCATCCCCCTGTCACCTACATCTGGCATTTCTCCCCATGTTATCCCTCCCCAAACTCCCCACTCCCTCGCTGTCCCTCCCTTGCTCCCCAGTGTGTGATGCTTCCCTCCCTTTGTCCCTGTGTTCTCATTGTTCAACACCTGCCTATGAGTGAGAACGTGGTATTTGATTTTCCGTTCTTGTGTCAGTTGCTGAGAATGATGGTTTCCAGATTCATCCATGTCCCTAAAAAGGACACAAACTCATCATTTTTTATGGCTGCATACTATTCCATGGTGTATATGTGCCACATTTTCCTATTACAGTCTATCGTTGATGGGCATTTATGTTGGTTCCAGGTGTTTGCTATTGTAAACAGTGCTGTTCTGAATGTACGTGTGCATGTGTCTTTATGATAGAATGATTTATAATCCTTTGGGTATATACCCAATAATGGGATTGCTGGGTCAAAAGGAATTTTTATTTCTAAGTCCTTGAGGAAGTGCCACACTGTCTTCCACACTGGTTGAACTAGTTTACACTCCTACCAACATTGTAAAAGTGTTCCTATTTCCCCACATCTTCTCCAGCATCCGTTGTCTCCAGATTTTTAAATGATCGCCATTCTAACTGGCATGAGGTGGTATCTCAATGTAGTTTTGATTTGCATTTCTCTAATAATCAGTGATGATGAGCATTTTTTCATATGTTTGTTAGCCTCATATATGTCTTCTTTTGAAAAGTGTCTGTTCATATCCTTTGCCCACTTTTGGATGGGTTTGTTTGTTTTTTTCTTGTAAATCGGTTTTAGTTATTTGTAGATTCTGGATATTAGCCCTTTGTCAGATGGGTAGATTGCAAAAATTTTTTCTCATTCTGTTGGTTGCCGGTTCACTCTAATGATTGTTTCTTTGGCTGTGCAGAAACTCTGGAGTTTAATTAGGTCCCATTTGTCTATTTGGTTTTTGTTGCCATTGCTTTTGGTGTTTTAGTCATAAAGTCCTTGCCTATGATTATGTCCTGAATAGTTTTGCCTAGGTTTGCTTCTAGGGTTTTATGGTTTTAGGTCTTATGTTTAAATCTTTAATCCATCTGGAGATAATTTTAGTGTAAGGTGTTAAAAAGGGGTCCAGTTTCTGCTTACTGCACACTGCTAGCCAGTTTTCCCAACACCATTTATTAAACAGAGAACCCTTTCCCCCTTGCTTGTTTTTGTCAGGTTGGTCAAAGATCAGATGGTTGTAGACGTGTGGCATTGCCTCTGAGGCCTCTGTTCTGTTCCATTGGTCTATATCTCTGTTTTAGTACCAGTACCGTGTTGTTTTGATTACGGTA
Organism: Sapajus apella; assembly: GCF_009761245.1. NCBI lineage: Eukaryota > Metazoa > Chordata > Mammalia > Primates > Cebidae > Sapajus > Sapajus apella. The sequence goes on from NW_022436976.1 coordinate 6,160,056, forward strand.
GCCTTGTAGTATAGTTTGAAATCAGGTAGCGTTATACCTCTGGCTTTGTTCTTTTTGCATAGGATTGTCTTGGATATGCGGGCTCTCTTTTGGTTCCATATGAAGTTTAAGGTGGTTTTCTCCAGTTCTATGAAGAAGATCATTGGTAGCATGATGGGGATAGTATTGAATCTATGAATTACTTTGGGCTGTATGGCCCTTTTTCATGAAATTGATTCTTCCTAACCATGAGCATGGAATATTCCTCCACCTGTTTGTGTCCTCTCTTATTTCGTTGAGCAGTGTTTTGTAGTTCTCCTTGAAGAAGTCCTTTACATCCTTTGCTAGTTGTATTCCTAGGTATTTTATACTCTTTGTAGCAATTGTGAATGGGAGTTTGCTTATGATTTGGCTCTCTGTTAGTCTGTTATTGGTGTATAGAAATGCTTGTGTTTTCTGCACATTGATTTTGTATTCTGAGAATTTGCTGAAGTTGCTTATCAGTTTAAGGAGATTTTGGCCTGAGATGATAGGTCTTCTAAATATACAATCATGTCATCTGCAAATAGAGACAATTTGACTTCCTCCTTTTCTAATTGAATATCCTTTATTTCTTTTGCTTGCCTGATTGCTTTGGCTAGAACTTCCA
>NW_022436976.1:6161083-6297361 GCF_009761245.1 Sapajus apella
TTGCTTGCCTGATTGCTTTGGCTAGAACTTCCAATACTATATCGAATAGGAGTGGTGAGAGAGGGCATCCTTGTCTAGTGCCAGATTTCAAAGGGAATGCTTCTGGTTTTTGCCCATTCAGTATGATATTGGCTGTTGGTTTGTCGTAAATAGCTTTTATTGTTTTGAGATATGTTCCTTTGATACCTAGTTTATTGAGAGTTTTTAGCATGAATGGCTGTTGAATTTTGTCGAACACCTTCTCTATATCTATTCAGATAATCATGTGGTTTTTGTCTTTGGTTCTGTTTATGTGGTGAATTATGTTTATAGACTTGTATATGGTGAAGCAGCCTTGTATCCCTGGGATGAAACCTACTTGATGGTGATGGACAAGGTTTTGATGTGCTGTTGCAGTTGGTTTGCCAGTATTTTATTGAAGATTTTTGCATTTATGTTCGTCATGGATATTGGCCTGAAGTTTTCTTTTTTTTTTTGTTGAGTCTTTGCCAGGTTTTGATATCAGGATGATGTTGGTCTCATAAAATGATTTGGGAAGGATTCCATCTTTTTGTATTGTTTGGAATAGTTTCAGAAGGAATGGTACCAGCTCATCTTTTTACATTTGGTAGAATTCAGCTGTGAACCCATCTGGATCTGGGTTTTTTTGCTTGGTAGGCTATTAATGCTGCCTCAACTTCAGCCCTTGTTATTGGTCTATTCAGGGTTTTGACTTCTTCCTCGCTTAGGCTTGGGAGGGTGTAATTGTCCAGGAATTTATCCATTTCTTCCAGGTTTACTGGTTTATGTGCCTAGAGTTGTTTGTAGTAATCTCTGATGGTAGTTTATATTTCTGTGGAATCAGTGGTGATATCCCCTTTATGGTTTTTTATTGCATGTATTTGATTCTTCTCTCTTTTCTTTTTTATTAATCTGGCTAGTGGTCTGTCTATTTTGTTGATCTTTTCAAAAAACTAGATGCTGGATTTATTGATTTTTTGAAGGGTTTTTTGTATCTCTACCTCCTTCATTTCTGCTCTAATCTTAGTTATTTCCTGTCTTCTGCTAGCTTTTGAGTTTTTCTGATCTTGCTCCTCTAGCTCTTTCAATTTTGATGATAGGGTGTCGATTTTAGATCTTTCCTCACTTCTCTGGTTGGCATTTATTGCTATAAATTTCCCCCTAGACACTGCTTTAAATGTGTCCCAGAGATTCTGCTACATTGTGCCTTCATTCTCTTTGGTTTCAAAGAACATCTTTATTTCTGCCTTCATTTCATTGTTTATCCAGTTGACATTTAAAAGCAGGTTGTTCAGTTTTCATGAGTTTGTGCAGTTCTGAGTTAGTTTCTTAATTCTGAGTTCTAATTTGATTGCACTTTGGTCTGAGAGACTGTTATGCTTTCCATTCTTTTGCATTTGCTGATGAGTGAATTACTTCCGATTATGTGGTCAGTGTTAGAGTAGGTACAATGCAGTGCTGAGAAGAATGTATATTCTGTGGATTTGGGGTGGAGATTTCTGTAAATGTCTATTAGGTATGCTTGGTCCAGATCTCAGTTCAAGTCCTCAATATCCTTGTTAATTTTCTGTCTCGTTGATCTAATATTGACAATGGAGTGTTACAGTCTCCTACTCTTATTGTGTGGGAGTCTAAGTCTCTTTGTAGGTCATTAAGAACATGCTTTATGAATCTGGGTGCATATATATTTAGGATCGTTAGCTCTTTTTGATGCATTGATTCTTTTACCATTATGTAATGCCCTTCTTTGTCTCTTTTGATCTTTGTTGATTTAAAGTCCATTTTATCAGAGACTAGGATTGCAACTCCTGCTTTTTTTTTGCACTTTATTTGCTTGATAAATTTTCCTCCATCCCTTTATTTTTAGCCTATGTGTGATCTTGCACGAGAGATGGGTTTCCTGACTATAGTACACTGATAGGTCTTGACTTTTTATCCAATTTGCCAGTCTGTGTCTTTTGATTGAGGCATTTAGCCCATTTACATGTGCGGTTAATATTGTTATGTATGAATTTGATCCTGACATTTTGATGCTAGCTGGATGTTAGTAGACACTTTTTTTTCATTATGTCAATGGTCTTTACCGTTTGGTATATTTTTGGAGTGGCTGCTACTGGTTGTTCCTTTCCTTGTTTAGTGCTTCTTTTAGGAGCTCTTGTAAGGCAGGCCTGGTGGTGAGGAAATCTCTCAGGAATTGCTTGTCCATAAAGGATTTTTTTTTTCTCTTTCACTTATGAAGCTTAGTTTGACTGTATATGAAATTCTAGTTTGAAAGTTCTTTTGTTTAAGGATGTTGAATATTGGCCCCCACTCTCTTCTGGCTTCTAGGGTTTCTGCAGAGAGATCTGCTATGAGTCTGATGGCCTTCCCATTTGTGGGTAACCTGATCTTTCTCTCTGGCTGCCCTTAGCATTTTTTCCTTCATTTCAACCTGGTGATTCTGATGATTATATGCCTTAGGGTTGCTCTTCTTGAGGAATATCTTTGTGGTGTTCTCTGTATTTCCTGGACTTGTATGGTGGCCCACCTTGGTAAATTGGGGAATTTCTCCTGGATAATATCCTGAAGAGTGTTTTCGAGCTTGGATTCATTCTCTCCATCACATTCAGATACATCTAACAAACGTAGATTAGGCCTTTTCACATAATCCGATATTTCTTGGAGGTTTTGTTCATTCCTTTTCACTCTTTTTTCTCTATTCTTGCCTTCTCATTTTATTTCATTGAGTTGATCTTCAATCTCTGATATTGTTTCTTCTGCTTGGTCAATTTGGCTATTGAAACTTGTATATGCTTCGAGAGATTCTCTTGCTGTGTTTTTCAGCTCCATCAAGTTGTTTGTATTTTTCTCTAAGCTGTTTATTCTGGTTAGCATCTCATCTAACCATTTTTCTAAGTTTTTAGTTTCTTTGCATTGGGTTAGCACATGTTCTTTTAGCTCTGAGAAGTTTGTTATTACCCACCTCCTGAAGCCTCTTTCTGTCAATTCATCAGATTGATTATCCAACCATCTTTCATCCCTAGCTGGTGAGGAGTTGTGATCCCTTAGAGGAGGAGAGGCGTTCTGGTTTTGGTGTCTTCATCCTTTTTGCCCTGGTTTATTCCCATCTTAGTGGCTTTATCTACCTGCGGTCTTTGTAGTTGGTGACTTTTGGATGGGGTCTCTGAGTGGACATCCTTTTGGTTGATGTTGAAGCTATTTCTTTCTGTTTCTTAGTTTTCCTTCTAACAGTCAGGCCCCTCTGCTGCAGGACTGCTGGAGGTCCACTCCAGACCCTGCTTGCCTGGGATCACCCATGGGGGCTGCAGAACAGTAAGGGTTGCTGCCAGTTTCTTCCTCTGCTATCCTCATCCCAGAAAGGTACCCACCAGATATACCCCCCCCAGAAGGGTATCTGCCTGAAACACCCCTTTATGAGGTGTTATCTTCATCCCAGAAGGGTACCTTCTGGTGGATGCCCTTCTGGGACAAAGATAACGCCTGATAAAGGCCTGAGCTCTTCTTTATGAGGCATCTCTTTGGGTATAAGGGGGTTGGGGAGCCGCTTGAGGAGACAGTCTGTCCCTTATAGGAGCTTAAGTGCTGTGCTGGGAGCTCTGTTGTTCTATGCAGAGCTGCTGGACAGGTACTTTTAAGTCTGTTGCAGTGGAACTCATAACCACTTTTCACAGGTGCTCTGACCTAGGAAGGTCAGCTTTATTTATAAGTTCCTGACATGCTGCTGCCATTTTTCAGAGATGCCCTGCCCACATGGAGTAGTCTAGTCAGTCCGCCAGCAGAGGTGTTGCTGAGCTGTTGCATGCTCTGCCCAGCTGCTATGTGAACTGCCTCAGTATTGGCAGACTGCCTTGGTAGTGGCAGATGCCCCTCCTCCCACTGAGCTGGACGGTCCTGGGTCCAGCTGCACTTGCTGCGAAACTCTCAATCCAGAGCGTTTCAGATTGCTTGTTTTGTGGGGGTGGTACCCACCGAGCCAGATCACCTGGCTCCCTGTCTCAGGCCCCTCCCTTTTAGTTGAGTGGGCGGCTCTGTCTCCCAGGCATTCCAGGCACCAGTTGAAATGGCCACGCAGATTTGTGTGAGTTTCTATGTGCCATCCCGTGGCACCAGCTGTGCTGAAAACTCATGGCACTTTTCAGCCTGGGAATCTCCTGATCTGTGGGCAGTGAAAACTTGTTTGGAAATGCAGTGAGAACTGAACCTCTGCATTGTTCTTTCTAGGAACTGCACTCCAGAGCTGTTTCTATTCAGCCATCTTGGGTAAACTATTCTGGTTGTTACTCTTAATGTCACTAAGTCTTATTTTGGGAAATGGGGGAGGCAAAAAATGGATTAGACTGTAATCCCACCTACTTGGGAGGCTGAGACACAAGAATTGCTTGAACCTGGGAGGTGGAGGTTGCAGTGAGCCAAGATCATGCCACTATACTCCAGTACTCCAGCCTGGGTGACAGAGTGGGACCCCATCTCAAACAAAAATAAAAACAACACACACACACACACACACACACACACACACACACACACACATAAACACACACACATAAAATCATAAAATGCTTTAAGAGTATAGAAATTATGCATAATATAGTTTCAAGAGTAAGTGAAATTATTATGGGATGTAAGAAATTTCACAGGGATACATTGGATTTGGGCTTAAAAGTGTGAAATGTAGTCAATAAAGAGGGAAGCTTCAAAAGCATAAAAAATAGAATAAGCAAAGCTCAGAGTAGGAAAGTATCATGTATGTTCAGAAAATAAAATGGAATCCATTATTTCAGGAGTAGTTCAGTCATTCACTCAGGTTGAAGCAGAGATTCTCAATGGGCAACAATTTTGCTTCTCCTCCAGGAAACTTTTGGCAATGTCTGGACACTTCTTTATTTCCATGTCAAGGAAGTGCCCCTGGCTTTTAATGTGTAGAAGCCAGGCATGCTGTAAAATATCCCCACATGCTGGAGAGCCCCTCACAGTAAAGGATTATCTGATCCAAGACATAGTTATGCTGAAGCTGAAAAACCCGGGGCTAGAGAATAGAGCTGGCAGGGAGAGTGGTGGGAATTTACTTTGGAATGTACTTTTAAAATGGTTCATTATGCAATATAAGGAAATTACATTATGATAACTACATAGAACTCTGAGTTTATTAACTCTATGAGCTTCTAGGACATTTATCATTTGATAATTGATATATTAACAATCTGCCACTGTCTTTATTTAGAGTGTTTTCACTTCTGTCAGGAAAACTCCACATTTCCTTCATTTCCTTCAGAAATCTTTTTTTTGTTTGTTTTTTGTTTTTGTTTTTGTTATTGAAATCAACCTTATGGTCATTTAAGATAAAAATTCGGTCTTCATAAGTGCCAATCCATATCACCCTCAGGATTTAGAATATATTGCAATATCACCTTCTGCATCAAACACTTTCCCTTCCTCACAACCCTTTCTGTCTCTATTTGAGCAGGTTTTCCCCTTACTCGTCTCCCTCCAGCACATGCTCCCCGTACTCTGTGATATTTCAATTCCTTGATTCCTGTTAGTCTTGGAAAAACAAAAGTAAAGTCTTTTTCATACATGTTTGTTTGTCTTTTTAAGTAATCGAAGGCGCAAAGAGAAAGATAGAGAGGGAGGAAAAGATGTGGAAGGATCACAGCAAACAATCACTTTGAAGGCTTTAGCTTTTTAGTAAAAATGTTTCTCTAACAACCTACTGCTGTAGGACTAAAGGAATTCAGGAGCATTTAGATAATAGGAACAACAAAACAACATCATTTGCTGCTTTTGCAGAAGAAAATCAAAGTATTGCTGAGGGTCTTCTACTTCCTGCTGATTTTGTTTTTCTAAAAATGTGTATTGATTTCTTCCACCTCAGAGATTCATAAATGTTATTAAAAATGAATGGCAGGTCTGATTTAAATTAAATGTCAGGTGGTTGATAGGTTTCATAATACTTTTTTAAAATTTTAATGACATTCTTACTTGATTTTGTATTAGAGGCATGCAAAACATAGAATACCAAAATCCACAATAGTATGTGCTAAATGAATGCATGAATAATGAAGCTCTTTCCTTTTAAAATAAAAAGGAACTGTATATCTGTATTTGTTATGGCTTATTCCAAAACCACACAAGCTAAATAACCCCACGTTTTTACTCATTAGACAAGACAGAAACTCCACCTTTGACTTCTTTGCTCCAATTTTTGTCTTTTAAGCAGGATAATTATGTGAATAATATCAGATTCCTTGCTGATTTGGAAAGCACTGCCTGATATCAGGATGTAAAAGTAGGGCGAGGGGTTGCAATTTATTATAGTCTATTATAATCTCTTTGGGGTGAATGTCAACCTTTCAAAATGCTACATTGTATAGGACTCTATGAAAAAGTCTTTTTATTGCCCAAAATGGCTTGTCATGTTTTAAAGGTCTAGAAGAGTAAAATATGCTTTATATGTATTTAAAGGCAGTTTTCTTTCTACTCTTTGCCTTTGCCCAAGTGAGTGTTCACTGGCCATAACCACTTACACATTATACATTTCCAAATGCTTTATCTTCATACACTTGATTACTCTAAATACAACCCCTGCTCTGAATCACCCCCACCTGAAAAGCATTCAATTGACCAGAAAGGAGAAGCAAGGATGTTCTGAAACCACTACTCCAGGAACTTGACTAGTTTATCACAGGTAGACAATTTGTGTTATTTTCTCTCTTTGTGGAGTTCACCCCATGCTGCTTCTTACAATCCAAAGTAGCACTTTGATTTTTTTTGATAGTGCTCCCAGTGGATGCTGGAACACTCTGCCACCTCTGCTTTACTGATGTGTGCATTTCACCCTTCTGTGAATTACCTCTGTTGAATTTTCTTTTTACTTTTTTTTTCCTCCACTCCTGCTGACAAAACCTGCAGACAGCAATGTACAACCTTAACAGACAGAGTGCCCTGCTCTCAGCAGGGCAACCCAGGCGTTCACAGCTCTCACACGCTGTTGATCAAGTGCTTCGCCAAGAAAGCTGTCTGTGTGCCATGGGCAGAGGGTGAAAACTTTTACTGATTCTCGGAGGATCTACACATTCACCCTTGTCAATTTTTTTTCAAAGTAGGAAAGAACATAAGGTTCATGCTATTGTATATAAAAACTTTTTCAGATTTCTTGCATCCCTGGTGTGAACTAATTTCTATTCTAGGGCCAGGCAGTAAGAAATGAAAGGGCTTAATATAGTGTATATGTGAGTTTGTACTTAGCTGGATTTCTACTCAATCATTTATTCATTTAACAAGTATATTTCAACCCCTACCATCTCTCAGGCAGTGTCCTAGACCTAATCTATCTTTAAAATATGTCTTACTTTCTTTATTTTTAAGCATCTTGACTATTTTACCCTGTTACTATTAACATCTCCAGAAAAATGAATGCAATTGATTACATGTGATATTTGGCATGGCATCTCCTATCAGGTGGCACTGAATTCTGACATTTGCAGCATTTTTAAGATCAAAAGTGCAAATTTAAAATTGTGGTGCTGAGTAGAGTCACTGTAAATATCTGCCATTCACAGTTTTTATTTTAGTGTCTCTTCTATTGAAAAGTCAATAAAAATGGTGCAGAAATTATTTAATGGACATTATAAAAACAGAAATAATTCATTTTCTTGTTTCCAAATATTGTTTATATTCATTTATTTAAAGATAAGTGCATTTGAAAGCAAAAAGAACACAAATGTTGAAAAATATGGTTGCAATTTATTATCCTCTACCTGATTTTGAAAGCATAGTTCAAATGCTAAAATTGTGTTTTGTTACAAAATGTGTTATAAGGCTTATATTTATTTTAATGGCTATACTTACATAGCACCAAAACTGAAAATTACTTCACTGGGGAGAAGGAAAACAGATTAAAGAACCAAACAAATAAAATAAAAAAATTTTAAAAATTGTTATTACTTTGCTTTCCTTTAAAAAGAAAGTTCTTTTAATATTTTAATTTTAAATAGAAATTTGAAAAATGTATACGTAGTACACCAAAAGAACCAAGTTACAACACAACTGCAGAAACCAATATGGCAGAAATAAACCAGATTATAGCTTCAAATCACACACAGCTGTTATAGGACTGATATGGTTTGACTCTGTGTCCCCACCCAAATCTCATCTGGAACTGTAATCCCCATAATCCCCACATGTGAGGATTCCGAGGGAGGAGTCTGGTGGGAAGTGACTAGACTATGGGTCAGTTTCTCCCATGCTCTTATTGTGATAGTGACTGAGTGATAGAGATCTGATGGTTTTTATAAAACCATCCTAAAACAAAAATCAAACATAAAATTGTTTGACAGCACTTCTTTCGCATGCTATCTTTTTCCTGCCACCTTGTAAAGAAGGTACTTGCTTTTCCTTTACCTTCTGCCATGTTTGTAAATTTCCTGAGACCTCCCTAGCCATGCAGAATCATCAATTAAACCTCTTTCCTTTATAAATTACCCAGTATCACGTATTTGTTTATAGCAGTGTGAAAATGGACTAAGTATAAATGAGAATTCTAGAAATAATTAAATTATATTTGGAAAAATCTAAATATGTCACCAAAAAAACTATTACAGCTGAAAAACAAATTAAGTACAGTTGCAGGATTAAAAATCAGCATACAAAAATTAACAGCATTTGTATATGCCAACAGTAAATAATCTGAAAAAGAAGCAAAATATGTACTCACATATATAATAGCCATAAATAAGATAAAATACCTAGGAATTAACTTAACCAAAGAACTGAAACATTTTAAAAATGAAAACTATGAAACACTGATAAATGAATTGAAAAGGACACCACAAAATGGAGATAGTCATTGTCATGGATTAGAAGAATCAATACTGTTGTAATATCCATACTACCTGAAGCAATCTACAGATTCAATGCAATCACTATCAAAATATCATTGGCATTCTTCACAGGAATTAAAAAAAAATCCTAACGTTTGTATAGAATCACAAAAGACCCAGAATAGCCAAAGCTATCCTGAGTAAAAAAGAACAAAACCATAAGAATCACATTACGTGACTTCAAATTATTCTAGAACTATGGTATCCAAAAAGCATTTTACTGAAATAAAAATGGACACATAGACCAAGAGAACAGAATACAGAACCCAGAAACAAACCCACATACCTACCGTAAACTCATTTTTGACAAAGTTTCCCAGAACATACACTGCAGAAAAGATAGTCTTGTCAATAAATTGTGCTGGAGAAACTAGATATCCATATACGGAAGAGTGAAAGGGGACCCCTACTTCTTGCCACATACAAAAATCAAATCAAAATAGATTAAAGATTTAAACCTAAGAACTCAAACTATGGAACTACTACAAAAAAACTAGGGAATTCCCCAGGACATTGGTCTTGGCAAAAATTCCTTGACTAATGCCCTGTAAGCACAGACAAACAAAGCAAAAATAGACAAATAGGATCATATCAAGTTAAAAACCTTCTTCATATCAAAGGAAACAATTTACTAAGTGAAGAGACAACCCCACAGAAGTGGAGGAAATATTTTCAAACTGCTCATCTGACAAAGGATTAATATTCAGAATATATGAGGAGTTCAAACAACTCTATAGGTAAAAAACCTAATAATTCAATTTAAAAATGGGCAAAAGGTTTGAAAAGACATTTCTCAAAAACAGACAAGTGGTAAACAGACATATGAACAGGTGCTCAACATCACTGATCATCAGAGAAATGAAAATCAAAACTACAACAAGGTATCCTAGTTAAAATGAATTTTATCCAAAAGTGAGGCAATAACAAATGCTGGTAAAGATGTGGAGAAAAAAGAACCCTCCTGCACAGTTAGTGGGAATGTAAGTTAATACAGCCAGTATGGACAGCAGTTTGGAGGTTTCTCAAAAAACTAAACAAGATCTGCCATACAATCCAGCAACCCCACTCCTAGGTATTATTATATACACAAAAGAAAGAAGTATATTGAAGAGATATCTGAATTCGCATGTTTGATGCAGCACTGTTCACAATAGCCAAGATTTGGAAGTACCCTGTGTTCGTCAACAGGTGAGCCAATAAAGAAAATGTGGTACATATACACAATGGAGTACTATTCAATCATAAAAAAGGAATGAGATTATGTTATTTGTGAGAATATGAATAGAACTGGAGGTCATTAAGTAAAATAAGCCAGGCACAGAAAGGCAAACATCACATGTTCCCACTTATTTGTAGGGATGTAAAAATAAAAATAATTGAACTCATGAAGATAGAGAATACAAAGGTGGTTTCCAGAGGCTGAGAAGTATAGTGAGGGCAGGGTGGATTGGGAAGGTGGGGTTGGTTAATGGATACAAAGAAAAAAAAGAATGAATAAGACCTAGTTATCTGATAGCACAAGAGGGAGACTATAGTCAGCAATAATTTAACTGTACATTTAAAAATAACTAAATTAATATTATTGGATTGTTTGTAACATGAAAGATAAATGTTTGAGGGGATGAATACTCAATTTTCCATGATGTGGTTATCATGCATTGCATGCCTGTCCCAAAATTTCTCATGTACTCCATACAAATATACACTGACCATGTACCCACAAAAATTAAAAATGAGAAAGTAAAAAAATAATAGAACATAGTGACAGAACAGATATGTCAGTAATTACACTAAATGTAACAGGTCACATAATTTATTCAAAACGCAGTTTTCATGATTCAGAAGCCTCAATCTGTTTATAAAGAGAAGCCATTTAAATACAATGAAGTAAGTTTAAAAGGAAAAAGAAAAGGCCATACAACACCTTTGGAAGGAATGAAGAAAAGACAGATGGGAGGAAGGAAGGAGGGAAGGAGGGAAGAGAGGGAAGAAAGGGAGGAAGGAAGGAAGGAAAAACAAAGAAAGAAAAACGTGAATATAATTATATTGATTTGAGATAAAATACACTTTCAGGCAATAAGTATCATCAGAGATAAAATAGGGCATTTTCTCATTATAAAAATGATCAATTCCTCTGGAATACATAACTAACAAAAGTGATAATAAGTGATAATATACAGAATATCCTAAGATAAAACTATAATATTACAGGAGATTTGTAATATTACTATATTTAAGAACAAGGAGACTATAATATATTAACCACTTTGTTTAGAAAATAAGCCTTGCTTACCAAGTATTTAGTGTGCACAAAATATATTATTGAATACTTAAGATTTCTATTTTAGCATGACTCTGAGTCATACCAAATGTAAAGTAAGGGAAATGGTGGCTGAGCAATGAATCTGGCAAAGTTCACGTGAACATTTTCCTTTTCACAAGATATACATTGTATCTTATGTCCTAGTGTGCATCTTCCATCCTGACACTAGGAAAGGATGGACTATGCATTTATTCTTATGTGGCAGCTGATTCGAGCTTCCCCAAAGTTCTGGGGGAATGATATATTTGGAAAATATGTTCACTTTTTGAAATAGAACAGGAATATTTTAAAGGACTGAAATTTTAAGATATTCTCATTGGCAGTATGCTAAAATATCTAAAATTTGAGAATCAGTAGGAGTGGAAAAGAATAAAATCCACTAATTAAAAAAATACACACTTCAAAAATATTCTCAGCTGAGTCTAATCAGAACCATAAATGAAACAGATACACCGTTATACCAAACTAATATATTGATTCAACTATATGACTATTTAGTTCAATCAAAATTATGTACCCAGTGTTTCTTCTAACTAGTTCTAAGAAGGTATTTACTATTTTTATTTAGCACAGCAAGGAGGCTGTTTTTAAATGCAGAAGGCCATTCACATTGCTCTTCATAATAATACAAAAATAATTTGGAAACTTAAATGGTTCTCAGAGGTTGTTGTGATTATTATGTCAGGCCTTAGAAACCCCAAAAGGACAAAAGATACAGCAGAACTTACCTAATAACCCTGTTGATTCAGTCTACAATATCTGTTTGTGAAATCCACACATTCAATTTATTTGAACATCAATTACTTTACTGGCAGAAGATTTCTAATAGTAATTAAGACAAGGAAATTTATTTCCTTAAGGAGTTCAAGGTTTAGTAGACAAAACACTGCATGAAACATACAATAAACCAAAATACTTGGCGCATACCCTAACAAATAAAAATCAGGCTAATATATGTATGATACTTCACACTTGAGGATAAATGAAGATAAATGAAGTGAATGAAAGGTAGCTTATTTCATTACATATTCTGCAATTATTTATTTGCTTTTCTCACCTCTGGCCAGCTGTCTTTCTAAATATAAGAGACAAGACAGGAGAAGTGTAATTTTGAAATAAGCCTCCATTTGCAACTTGAATGTCTTATCCTGTCGTTCTATTTAGTTACCACAGGCATAGTTGTAATTGTAACTTGCATTATTCATTCTCTCAGATGATTGAACAATCATGATCATGGCATCTATGGTGGCTAAAATATGTCCTGGGTTAAACTGAGTACAACAAAAAGAACATTTAATTTTAAATTAAACTTGCAAAAAATTACAATTTTATTTTAATAAGCAGTGTTCATCAGCTATACTCATTGCAAAGTGATAATGCATCCTTTTAAACCTATGCTAAGAAGCGGAATTGCCTGGCATGTCATTTGTGTTCAAGGGGATGTATAAGTGCCTATAACAGAAACATTAAATAATGTTTTGAAAGGTAGCTATATTGAGCCAAAGAAAGGAGAGATCTAAAGACAGGTTCTTTATTCAAGGATCAATTAATAAATGTGAACAATAAAGTGCTTAACACTTAAAATAATATAAAATTTCAAAACACTAGGACAAATTCTCTGGTTTGATACCACTCCAGTTAATGATTTTTAGCATTAATGTGGATTACCTTGAAGACAGATACTTTTTACCCCTTGCAGTGTCGTTGAGGGTCATGAGAGTTAGATGGTCTAAATCACCATAATGTTGGGATAGAAAATAGGAAAGTTACTATATTAATACTTGCTGAGTTGTATATAGTTTATATCCTTTGCATTGAGAAGAATAATGTCAAATTAGAAGAATTCATAGAGATCCTGAAAGCATATGACATAAACAATAATGGACAGAATCAATCAGAGATTACTGGGTTCTGAAATAAAGAAAAAGACCTTTGGTTAGAGATAGTTTAAATCAAACATTTAAAGAGCTAATATGAGGAAAATAAATATTCTGAGTATTTCCAAAAGACAATGAATAAACCTTCTAAAGAAGGTGGATTTAGGGTCAACATAAGACCCACTATTTAATTAAATATGTTTATCTAGTCATTGATGTTGGATTTTATACATGATATTCTTACATCCAGAGAAAGATTTATGATGAAGCTAATGAAGCTTATACTTCACTCATCTTAGCTTCACCAGCCTATTTAAAAGATCTGAAGTTAATTTTGTTCTTCTAGTTTTATTCTCATTTTCTTAACCTGTGTTCTCCAAATTATAGTTTCAGGCTCAAAAGAATGTGGCTCTTATGGCAGTGAGATATTTATAATCTGTGTCATCTTTTCCAAGGCAGTCTAAGATTTTAAAACTATGCCACTATTGTTTTTCATTGAATTGTTTTATTCTCAATAGTTTGTTAATGTGGTGATTAGATACCCTCTGCTCTACATGGAATTGTGAGAATTAGCACTACAGCATAGCCTGCTTCCCATATGGTACAGGACATGCACACTGACAGAGTACTGGGGAAAGTGACAGAAAGGTAATATAAAAGGAATATTATACAGCTTTCTTTTTCCCATCAAATGATGTCTCTCTGACTATGTATGAACACAGTCATGCAATGCATATCAATGAATATGCATTCTGAGAAATGCATTTGTAGGTGATTTTGTCATTATGTGAACATAATAGTTTATACACAAACCTAGATGCTATTGCCTACTACACAGCTAGGCTACATGATATAGCCTATTGTACTAGGCTACTAAGCTGCAAAGAATGTTACTGTACTGAATACTGTAGGCAGGAGTAACACAATGGTATTTGTGTATCTAAACATAATCTACGCATAGAAAATGTACCACAAAAATATGGTATAAAAGATCAAAAATAGTACACCTGTATAGGGCACTGACCATAAACAAGTTGCTCTGGGTGAGTTAGTGCATGAGTTCATGAGTAAATGTGAAGGCCTAGAACATTACAATGTAATGTATTGTAGACTGCATAAAAACTATAACTATATACTTAGGTTACACTAAATTTATTTTACAATTTTTTATTTCTTCAAGAACATATTAGTCAGCTTACTGTAATATTTTACTTTATAAACAAATGTTTTAACTTTTTATAAGAACACTTAGCTTATAATGCAAACACGTTAAGCAGCTATACAAAAATATGAGGTTGGTGCAAACAAAACAAAATAAAACAACCCCCTGCCCTGGAAAAATCGAAATTACTTTTGCAGCAGCCTGATGTTTTCTTTCTTTATATCCTTATTCTATAATTTTTGTATTTTTAAAAATTATTTGACTTTCTAAACTTTTTTGGTACAACCTAAGACACCAATACCATCATGTACAACAAGTTAGTGGTACAAATTAGCCTAAGCCTACACAGGGTTAGGATCATCAATATCACTGTTTCACCTCCACATTTTAATTCCCTCGGAAGTCTTTAGAAGCAATAATATGCATAGAGTTGTCATCTCCTATGATAACAGTGCCTTCTTCTTGAGTATCTTCTAAAGGACCTGCCTGAGGCTGTTTTACAGTTAACTAGTTAACTTCTTTTTAATAAGTAGAAGGAATACACTCTAAAACAATAATAAATAGTATAGAAAATACATAAACCAGTAACATAGTCATTTACTATCATTATCAAGTATTAAATACTGTACATCATTGTATGTGCCATACTGTCATACAAATGGAAGTGCAGTGGGTTTCTTTACATCAGCATCATCACAAACATGTGAGTAGTTTGCTACACTAAGACATTATGATGGCCATTATTACATCACTAGGCAATAAGAATTTTTCAGCCTTATTATAGTCTCATGGGATGGCCATTGTATACACAGCTCTTCCTTGACCAAACCTTGTTAGGTGTTGCATGACTTTAATTATAAATATCACGATTAATTTAAACATCTGTTTTAATACAATATTTTAGATAACTGTAAATATAGTGATGACTAAAACTTCGAGTTTTCTGAAGCTTAAGTGTAATCACACACATTGCATAGTTTTCATCTAGACATGAAGACAAAATTATGTAATGTACATGTTTTCAATAATTTTAGTGCATTTGACAGTTTTGTTGTAAATATATTTTGCTATCATTTTAACAGAAAAATATTGACAAATTCGCAAACACAAATGCTATTCTTTTCCAAATACCAAATATTCCTATTGTTAAGAAAAAGAACAAAGATTTACTCATTAAGTTCCAATGGCTTTTTGATTAGATTCAAAGATGATTTAGAAATAAAGTGAAAGGTTGACCTCACTTTAATATTGCATATGGAGTTAATTCAGAAAAATAATAAAGTGGAATTTACAAGAAAGAAAAATAGATATTGAAGAAGAGTGTGCTAAAAATCAAGGAAGAACTTTTATGAAGAATACTGTTTTAATGATTCTTTTTACTAGACAAAACACTTATGAACACTATAATAACATATATTTAAGAAGTAAATGATAACTAGAGGGAATTTTACTTGTGAACCAAAATTTTAAAGACTTTCTTATTATAAACCTCTACTTTAAAAAACAATACTCCATATATATGGAAAATGTGAGCATGTAAAGTAACCAATCATGAATACATTGCTGTGCCAAACTGGTTATAGTTTTAGGCCAATGCAGTAATCAACACCAACAAGAAAACATGATGGCTGATCCATAAGCAGAAAACTAGATTTTCTCTACTCAAGGATTGGAAACAATGCATAAATATGATTTTGGTGAGCAATGTTTTGAACAAGTGATGGAATATCTATGAAAAAAATCAATGAGAGAAAAGTATGGTGTAATTTATTTGGGAATATAACTGAAGAGCATAGTAGAATTTAAAACATTATTAATGACCCCTCAAAGTGAAAGTTTTAATTTTTTTGATAAAGAGGAAAATTAAATCCATTAATGAGGAAAGATGCTTTTCATAGAATAATGAATAATTGAAGGAGAAGAAATTCCACAAAAACTACCAAGATTTAACATTAAAAGTCTTTTTTGAAAGAATTCTTGCAAACTGAATCAATAATAAAACTTTTCAAGACAGCTGACCCCAGTTCTGAATGAATTTCAAAAGCTTAGAAAATTAAATATACCATTTACTGCTACAAAAGATTTACTATGAAAAGAAGCATCATTTATTTCATCTTAAATAGAACTTTTTTTTCTTAAAAGGACCACTTAAACTGTAGATGTCAGATTAAGGGCTTATTTCACAGATTTCAAAATATGTTTAGAAGGCTATATTGCTATATTGTGTTTGATTATATGTTTCTTTTTTGTGACCAGTTGTGATGAAAGGCGTAAAATTAAATTTCAATATTGTGCTGGCTTGACATTGGACAAAATTGGGAGGGTCTTGATGTCCTAACTGCAAGTTCTCATCCTTCTCTCCTCTTGCAGTTGAAGTCTCATAACCAAATAAGCCACTTTATTAAAAAGTGTAGAGCAGGTGTACTTTCTGCTCATCCATGAGCAGCTGGTTTCAGGTCCCTGCCATCCCACTGAATTATTCAAACAAGCCAATCACTTCTTCCTTCAGGAACCAGGATGTCACAGACTCTCTTGATCCTACAAAGCCTGCCTCCCACAGTCTCTGTTTATTCACTCTATTCCCAAGTACAATCTCCGTGTGGCCTTTGCTGACTTTCTGTGTCCTCCTCCTCTGTGCTGTGAGTATACATGACTAATAAACTCATGCCAATCTCATCCACTCAGTGTCAGAAGTCATGTGTTTGGCTACCTTTGTAGCCCTAGGGCAGGAATCCCTTCTCACCAACAGGGTGAAAAGGAGGTGATTAAAATACAAGTTTTAGTATTTTTTATAATACAAATTTTATTTTCAGGTGCAGAATCACAAAATATTATGCATACAGGAAATAATAAGATTTCAGCTCTTTAAAAAAATAAATTTGTGACCACTATCTAGAAACTAATTAGGTTGTATATCATAGAAGATATTTTATCATTGGTTATACTGAGGAACAGTTAAGATATGGGAGACTGTTCACTTGCATAGTAAATGCTGAGAGAAGTGCATACATCACACGGCTCCTCTCACTTCAAGGTCTGTTTTCTTTCCATTACACTCATTTGCCAGAGTCAAAAAGAGACTGGAATATAAGAATTCATTTTCAGTAATATTCCAATTTCAAACCTATATTTCACATTTTTTTCCTCTATTCCATTAAATTCCCTCCTTTGAACCTTCTCAACATTATTCATGGCAAAGTCGATTGGAGTTTTGTTTTAGTAAAAAATGCCTGCCACGTGGGACTTTCTATTAGACAAAAATCAAATGGAATTTTGGATGATTATTCTTTTTCTTCCACCATCTCTCAGTTATGATTTCACAGCAACATCACTGATTTCTTTACCAGTAATCAATCACTGTATAAATAGAACAGTAACTAACAAGTGTGCAAAATTTCTAACCCTACCTCTGTTCCCATGATTATTAAAATGTGAGCTTTTTCAGTATTTCAGATCGCAGTAATTTGAAGGGTAGAGAAACGATTAATGTAGCCTCAATTTAGGACAAAAAAAGAAAGAAAAAATTTAGAAAGAGAAAAAACTGAGTATGCTAGTTATTTCCTTTCTAAACAAAAAGTTTAAGATATCTTATGTTTCCTTTTAAATGGAATGTTTTATTTCTCGCTTCTCTTGATATTGATGTTTATATACTGTCATGAAAGTTGGGATAAAAAAAGAATATTTTAAAAAATGCAACAATTTAGAATGCAGTTATTTTTATCCATCCTCAAAATACATCTTTATGATTATTTGTTATTGATTATTTTGAATGTATGTCTTTCTAAAATACCTTTTTTTTATTGGATGCCAATGACTGATTTGACTCACATATTACAAATCACCTTAATAGCAGTTGTTCTTCTATGTAGTCATTTCTTTAAAAAACCTGTCCTAGTTTTATTAACAAATGGTATTCAGTATTTAATTACTTATATCTAATAATTCTAGATATCAGGTTATAATTTTAGTTATTTAGAAGTACAGTTTATGCATCCGCTTCCTATTGTGGGGTTCACAATACAGTTTGGTTATAAAGGTATTGAATTTGAATTTTATTAAAGTTGTGATAGGTAACTCATATCTGCTTCAAATATTTCTAGACTCAAATTATTAAAGACATTCTTAAGGCAGCAGATGTTTGATTCTTAATTGTCCATTTGGCCATGTGTTGAGTTGGACCTACAGCAGTTATCTGAGATAAGTTTTACTTGCTCATATGTGCTTCACATACCAGCTTGTATAGATGTTGATGGCTTTCCATTCAGGCAGCTGCTCTGGCTGGTGTTCTTACCAACCATAAGATAACCTCCCATCTAATAGTTAAAATATGCACATCAACCCTTATTGGACAACATAGAAATTATAGACTCTAACACTTGACTGTAATATAATCTTGGTTTCTCTCTTCTTCAAGCCTTTTGTTCTAGCTTTTCAAATATTTTTTTGCGAGAAATAATATTCATGGAGTTTTTCTCAAGTCATATGTAATTTATCCCCTCTTTATGTCATCATATTTATCTCAGAATCATGTCAATTCATCAGAGATTTTGTATCTTCAGAATGCAATATTCTGAATTTTTAAGAAGCATTCTTTGCTGAACTTTATTATATAATCACATAGTGCTGGTATGTTGCTAAAAATGTAATTATTTACATAATATAATGGTGTACCCCTCATGAGCACCAAACATTTTTTTATATTGTTTGATTTTCTTTTAAATATGACATCTCAAACATTGCTTATATTTTCTTATATTCTGTCCCCCTAATTATCCATCTATGGAATTCAGTTCTATGCTTGTTTTCCTCACTCTATTGATAAGGTCCTGCAGCTCATTTTCCTTCCTAATGAGACATTAGTTCCTGCCCTGGTTATCAATTGTGAGTTTATTTTAGTTTTGAGTTTAATACTAAGTAGAGGAGGTGGGGATAAATTCTGAGTGAGGGATACCTGTGGTATTGTTGGGGAGGTTGTTTATGCATCTTCTTTCATGGAGTGAGTGCTAAAGTTTATCAAAAAAGAGTGGGCCACTTCTACCAATTCAGAGACCTCAGGGTAATATGGTGATTAATTTTTTTTTTGAGACAGAGTCTCACTCAGCTGCCCAGGCTGAAGTGCAATGGCACAATCTCGGCTCACTGCAACCTCTCCCTCCCAGGTTCAAGCAATTCTCCTGCCTTATCCTCCCAAATAGCTGGGATTACAGGCAGGTAACACCACAACAGGCTAATTTTGTATTTTATTAGAGGCGGAATTTCACCACGTTGGCCAGGCTGCTCTTGAACTCCTGATCTCAGGTGATCTGCCTGCCTCAGCCTCCTGAGGCAGTGCTGGGATTATAGGCATGAGCCACCACTCCCGGCAGATGATTAAATATTTTTAGGGCTATCTATGCTTGTGCCTGCATTTTATGCCATTCTTTGAGAAAGAGTCCCATTCTTTCTCAAATAGAGCCCCACCCTCAGTATAGCAGACCTGTTTATTTTGAGAATATCTAACTTTTTCTGAAACTTTTCACTTCTTACAATTAAATTATGCACTTGGTTCTCATTTTTTCTGCCTTCCGATGGATTAATATGAGAGAGGCTTTTTAAATACTAACAAAGAGATCCTCAGGCTTTCAAACATAGCTTTTAGTTGGAGTACTCACTCTCAGCTTTTAGTTATCTCTTTCTAAGGCCTCACTCAACCTTAGCAACATCTACCCAATTCAACTACTCTTATGGTTAGTATTTACCAGCTGTGTCTCAAATCCATGATCTACGATTACACAAGCTAGTCCATTTCCTACATTAGTATTCAATCCCAGGTCACTACATGTAAACATTTTAACAATTACACTGGGTACCTTGCACCTGGGATATTTGTGTTAGCCTCACCACCAGTGATAAGATTTTTCTTAGCAGCCACATGGCCAATAATGCGGTTCCCAAGTCCCATTCTATCACCTGTATTCTCAGTCTACTCTTGACACCCACTGTTCGAACGTTGAGTTCCCAGGAAGCAGCGGGAGATTGCAAAGAAGGAGAATATATTGGGAAGCATCCTAGGATCAACATTTGTGAAAGAGGAGGCAAAGAAATAGAATTGGGAATGATTTCTGATACAGTATTAAGGGACTTTAGCCAAACTGGCTGAGGGATCTGATGCTGGGATAACTTGTCGCCACTATTCTAAGTTGAAACAATGAATAATGAATACAGTGCTGTGCCAAACTGATTACACTTTTAGGCCAATGCAATAATCAACATCAATGAGGATCCAAATCTTTATGTCCCTGTATCCATCAGTCATTGGGCATAATCTGGGCATGATCATGGGTAAGGCAGCTCTCTTTAGGTGATGCACATCTTCAGTTTTCTGGAAGGAAGCTGACAGCTGAGAGATTTCTGATGGCAGCATTTCAAGCAGCTGAGAAACTAAAGACTTTCATTCCTGAGGGAATCTGGAAATGCTTCCTACCTTCCTTCATATAGGCTATTAAATATTTGCTCATATAATGGGCTCTTCTGATATTGAGAAGAAATCTGCTGTACTTCATCATGTTACGAGCCTTCTTATGTTTATTGGCCATTCAGGGTTTTTTTTTTTTTTTTTTTTTTTTTCCCATGGATTGTTGTTTGTATTTTTTGCCCATTTTAAACTGGATTTTTTTGATTTTACATTGAATTGTAGAAACATGTTCTACATTGTAGAAACAATATGATAGTATTTGAAGATTAGGCCTTTGGGAGGTAATTAGGTCACAAGGATAGAACCCTCATGAAGGGGTTCATGCTTTTATAACAAAAGCCATGAGTGAGATCATCTCTCACTCTTGGTCATGTGAGGCTACAGCAACAAGTTGGCTGTCTACACCCAGGAAGTCAGCCATCACCAGAGACCAGGTCTGCCAGAGTATTAATCTTGAACTTCTCAGCCTCCATAACTCTGACAAATATTTGTTGTTTAATCCACTCAGTCTGTGGTATTTTGTTATGGCAGATCAAGCTATAAGAAATATCCTTTAAAACATTTTCATGAAAATATTATTTGCTAATATTATTTACCAATATTATTAATAAATTGGTAACATAATTATGCATATTAATATTTGCTAATGAAAAATGTCAATTTATATACACATTGTCCTTTTGTTAAGCAATCTTTATATATCTTTGTTAACACTTAGAATTTGTCTTCTGAACAAATTGTGTTCCACTGTAGCCAATATTATTAACTTTGAATAATCTCACACTTATGTATTATTGTACTCTGCTGGCCTAAACCAGTGTAGCATCATATGGTGATTTTTATATTCATATGTGTATATTTGTATTTATATAAAATCAATTCATAATGCTATTCTGATATATATACACACAAAAACACACACACATACATACAAACACACACACAAATATAACATACACACTATAGTTTATACAGTAACCGTCTTTTGTTTTTCTGATTTTCAAGAGAGGCTTCTATTATAAGAAAAAGTATAATGTGGCTGTAAATTTTGTTAGGTGCCCATCATCAGCTTAAGTAGGTTGCTTTTTATTATTTGAATAGCATGATGTTTATTATAAATGTTATTGAGTTTCACTGGATAATATTTTTTTGCACCCAGTAAAATCACAATTTCAATATTTTTACTTTAATATTTTGATAAATTACATGTATTGGTTTCCTAGAGAGAATATTCTAACCTTCCTAAGATAAACATATTTGTTCATGAATAGTTTGTCTAAACATATTAATGTATTAATTTTAATGATGCTGTTTAGAATTTTTGAATCTCTAGTTTATGATTGAAATTGACCTATCAGCCTTTAATATTAATATTTTCCTCAGATTCTATTATCAAGTTTATATACCATCTCCTAAAAGATTTAGCAGGCATTTCAATTTGTCTAGTTTTTCCAAAGGTTGTAAATAATTAGTACTCAATAGAGATGTCTTATGAAATTTTCTGAGACTGGTAGATTTTACAGAGTATAAGGTGTATATCGATTACTACTGATTCTATTGATTCAATTTGTTAATCTTTACCAGTCTATTCAAAATTTTATTCTTATATTTTTACATTGAGTCAGTTTTCAGTAATCGTGTTAGGGGAGTGAGGCAAGATAGATTGTTATTTACTTCTAATTTTATAATTTAGCTGAAATTGTTCCTAGTATTACCATTTAGAAGTACTCAGCGCTATCTGTATTAGGATCTCTTTTTAGTTATTAAAATTGGTTACTTAGTCTTTCTCTATTTTTTTCTTGACTAATTATAAGAAATTTTTGCCGTTGTCTTCACTAAGCTCTAAATATAGAATTTGTTGATTTTCTTTCTTCTTGTTCTTTATCATTATTTTCTTTTAACTCTGTATTTTTCCTTTATGTATTATTCAGGCATATTCTATTTATTATAACATCCCAAGGTGGAGGCTAGACTTAATTTATGACGTTTTTCTTATAAAATGTTTTAGTTATTGTAAGCTAATACTCAACCTTTCTTCTTTATTTTTAAACATTTAATGCCTACAATTTCTATGTATATTTTCTGGTAAAATTTGTTCAACATGTTTTTATTTTTATCCCTAAAAATACCGTTTTCCTTTAAAAAAAAAGTAACATCAGCTTTTTATTGCTTAATGTTTGACAGACAAATCTTTTTCTAATTTTCATCTTTTTATTTGTAAACTTTCTGTATCCTAATATGTTAGGTTGCTTGCTAACAGCATATTACTGGACTTTGTTTTATTACAAAATCCATTGTAATAATTTGGCACTGAAAAAATAAATTTATTGTATTTATATTTATAGGGATTAGTAATATATTTGGATTTTTTTTTATTTTGTGTTTCTCCTTTATCATCTCTTTCCAATTATTCCTGTCCTTTTTCACTTTAATTTTCTTGTCTTCTTTAGATTGGTAAAATTTTATTTCTAATTCTGCATTTTTCTTGATAATTGATTATTTCTGATTTTTTTTTGTTACCTATTGCATTTAACATTTTATTTTTTTCTGTTTATATCTATCTGATTTCTACTTTTTTAAATGTACAGGATTTTTTAAATGTACAGGATTTGAGAACAATACTTCTCATGCTACTAGTGGTAAAATACATTTTTTCCCCAAACCTTGCATTTACTCATGAAGTAATAAGTCTATAAAATAAAATATGCATACAAATAAAAATACACATTAAATATGAGCCAATCTTATTGATTACTAAATTAAACAGACATAAAATTACTCTTGTCAAAATGCTTTTAAAGTTTTTAACTCTTAATATTAATTTCTATGTATTTCTTGTAATAGATCAGTAACAGCTTGTAGATGGGTATTAATTATGGCATGAAGTTTGAATTTCCCAGGCCTAGAATGCTTTAATATTAATCAGTTCCTTTTCCCTCCTATATAATTGTTGTCATGTGTACTAGTCCACCTTCTTTTTTTTTAGCCCCAAATTATTGTTTGAACTATTTCAATATAGATAATATCTGTTTGTATTTATTCATGTTTCTCAATTTCATGGAAAAGTTTCTCATTTATTCATATGTTTCTCAATTTCTTCTTTTTTTTTTTTTTTTGCATCTCAGATTGTCATGTATTCCTTCTGAAATAATTATGATTTTCGCTTGTAAGAGCAACTTTGTAAGAAATTCTTCCAGCTTTTGTTTGTTTCAAATATCTTTATTTCTTTCGAAATCGTTAGCGACAGTTTAGTTGTGCCTAACTCTAAATTGACAGTGTTTTCCTCTTTTCTCGGAACTTGAGGGATATTATGCTGCTGGTGGTTTATATTCTTAAGTCATCTTTCTTTTTTCTTTGGCTATTATTAGGTTTTTCTCTCTGTCCTAGGTTTTCCTCAATATTATTATAATGTTTCCAAGTCTTTATTTTCTTCTGTTCACTTTGCTTGCATTTCCTGAAGTGAAGTATTCTTGGTTGTTGTCAATTCTGTATAATCGGCATCCATTATATTTGGCAATATTGCCTCCCTCAAATTCTTCTCATATTACCTTCTATAAATTAGATCAGATGACATTTAAACATTTCATTCTACCATCCATGTATCTTGTTTTTCCATTTTTTGAATTTGTATGGTGAATTCTGAGCAATATATTTCAGATATTCTTTAGTTTACCAATTCTCTTCACAATTCTGTTCATTTTTCTATTCATTCATCCAGTTAGTGCTGCATTAAGGAGAGCATAGTTTTTTATTTATGCATGATCTAATTATTTTCAAATATTTGATATATTTTATGTTATCTTTGATATCGAAATATATTTTCATTTTTTATTTCCATAAATATCCTGTTTTAAAAATTATATCCCTATTAATTCAACTGTCTAAAGAACTTGAGGGTTTAATTCTTCTTCTATGGTTCAGCTCAATAACACTTATAATGTCATTTTTATTAAATAGTTTTATAATTTTAGACTAAGTTTAAGTGTAATAGTCTTCTTCAGTGAAAATCACATGGAGCTGTATTTTGAAAGATAATATTTTAAAACATAGCTGCCATTTAAAGTGCTTTCAATTATGATTATTTAATAACTAACCAATATTCTTCTCAACAACATACATGGTATAAATTCGAACATCAGCATTCTGATGTAACAGCAAGCCTATATTTATGAATTTTGCAAACTTGTTTTCACCATAGGTCAAGACAGGTAGCAGAGTTGTAATGTTTATTTGTTTATTTATTTTAATGATGGTTCCTAGGATTTTGTTCTTCTAGTCTGGAAAATGAACTTATAGAGAATCTGAACTCCACCATTATCACCACCCTCTACACAAACACCTTATATTCTGATTGCATAGGCTAAAGTCCATGCTGATCTGTTTCATTAAAATTTGATTTTTGGTCAATGACATAGATATAGCTTTTAGCTTACTGTTCTGGTTTTCACCTTTCTTTTTCATATGGGTCCTTAATTGTCTTCCTTATTTGAGGAGGGGTTGGGCTTAACTATTCCTTTAATATAATATGTATTATTATTATTTTAGAGACAAGGTCTTACTCTGTCACCCAGGCTGGAGTGAAATGATATGATCCTAACTCACTGTAGCCTAGAACTCTTAGGCCCAAGGGATCCTCCCACCTCAGCCTCCCAAATAGCTAAGACTATAGGCACATGCCACCATATCTTTAAAGAAATGTTTTCTCACTCTGTCACCCACGCTGGTCTTGAACTCTTGGCCTCAAGCAACGCTCTGGCCTTGGCCTCCCAGAGTGCTAGGATCAAAAGCATGAACCACCATGCCTGTCCTAGGATTTTTTGATCACAAAATTGGGTTATTTTTGTGATGTCCAACTAAAACAGCATTGAGAGGATAAAGGAGGAAAGCAGGGAATTGCATTTTGTTCCCAGAGTGCTTTTTGTTGGACAATTTTCCTGCAGTCCAACTTACTTTCTCTTTACTTTCAGTGCTCTAATGACACCACATCTTTCAGGAACTCCAAAACCCCTGGTCACTTTACAACTTATGCTCCTTTGGTTAACATTAACCATACTACTGCTGCAAAAATAAACCCACATTTGGGTGGCTTCAAAAAATAGGTATTTTCTGCTTAATATCTGACAAGTTGATCAGGGTGTTGCTTACAACCTAGTGACTTTCCTTCATGTGGTATTTGAGGTATCCAGACTTCTTCCATCCTCTGCTAAATCAGAGAAGAGAAGGCACCTCAATGCAGAGATGATGTATCACTTTCATTTGAAATTTCTGGATAAGAACTAGTGACATAGCCAGCTGCAGAAGCAAGAAGAGGATAAGAAACAAACTCTGCCCCATAAATGCTACCTCCAGTGAAAGTTGTATGCTGCAATGAAGGAAACATGCTTTGTTATTGTGCAGATGTTTTCACATAGGATTGTCCCTTCACCTGGACATTTTACCTCACTTTAACCTTTCTAACTCATATCCTTTTACGCTTTTGTATCCAATCACAACTTCCTTAGGGAAGCCTTGCCAGATTGAGTCAGGGCCTAGTTTCATAAAGATGACCTAAAAAATTGTGCACTCTTTTTTAGCACTTATAAAATTGTAATTAACTTAGTATCTGTGCAGTTATTCCCTCAATCTCTAATTCCACCCACTAAACCATAGGCTCTGTGCAGGAGCAGACAATGCCTTTTTTTTCTATTTTTTTAAGTACAATATGTGTAGTTCTCTTGTGTCTGACAAACTGCAAACACTCAATAGATATTTGTTGAATGAATTTTAAAAATAGGCTCTGCATAAAATAATTAACATATTTATAATGGAAATTATAATATTCAGTATTGCCCGGCATGGTGGCTCATGCCTGTAACCCCAGTACCTTGGGAGGCTGAGGCAGGCGTCTCACCTTAGGTCAAGAGTTTGAGACCAGCCTGGCCAAACCCCTTTGCGACTAATATCAGCCAGGCCTAGGTGACAGAGTGAGACTCTATCCCAATAAAACAAAACCAAAAAACAAAAATTAGCCAGGCGTAGTGCATGCACCCGTAATCCCAGCTACCTGGGTAGCTGAGGCACCAGAATCTCTTGAACCCAGGAGGCAGAGGTTACAGAGAGCCGAGATCACACAACTGCACTCCAGCCTGGGTGACAGAGAGAGACTCTGTCTCAAAAAAAAAAAAAAAAAAAAAAAAGAGAGAAAAGACAAGAAAAAGCATTCAGTATTTTCAAGGCTTTAAAATGCTTATCGTTCATAAATTATTGAATTCACTAAGTATTTATGAAGATCCAATCAACAGAGCACCTTCTGTGACAGCCAAGTACAAAAATCTGTCATTCAGTATTTCACATTTACCTGGGGTTGAGATATTCCCAAGCTGTAGCATTAAAACTCTCCTATAAAAACATAGATTAATCAAATATAGGTTGTGCTTATGCCAAGATATACCAGCCTTGGTGTTTCCACAAATATTATTTCAGTCTTTCTATTTATTGGAGACCCTCTGAATATAAGCTCCATGAGGGCAGAGACTCTTCTCCTGAAGACTGTCTATTCAACAAAGTGCTCAATAAATAGTTTTCTGAATATATAACATACAGTCGGAATATATTTTTACTTCATAATTTTAGATGAGAGGATATTTGTCTAGAGTTAATATGCAGCAATATCCGTTCCCTCTACCTCTTCCATAGGATCATTCTTGAGATCAATTAGATCAAGGGTGCTAAAGCTACACACTGGAAATTGATACACTGAAAAATCTATTCAGCATTGGTGGGCCAGAAGGCACTGATATTTTAGACACTGCTAATGGCATTGTGAATTACAAATATGATGGTAGATATTCTAACAGTGGTTAATGTTACACATCTTCAACAGCTAGCTATAAACAGAAAGTTAACTTTGGCAGGGTTTGGTAACAGAAGTGACATGGTATTGGTTTTCAAAAGGTAGGTGTTTTTTTCTGGTTTTCATTGCCCCTGCTATACTTTGGTCACACCATCTGAGAGCAGTAAGCAGTTTACAGGAAGTCGTTGTCTAAAGAAAAGCATTCTTCTTATTTCTAAGTGAGTTTTCTTAAGAACATTTCAGAAGAAGACTGACATCAATTTCATGATGGTAAATCAATTTAAATACTAATTTAACAGAACCTAAATTCAGACTAAACTGAGTCTTTGGACATATATATGGTTTCTCAAACCTCCTTACTCTGAGAGCCAAATTTCTTGCTTTATAAAAGAATAAAACTTCTTGAACTTAGAGATCCCACAAAATCATACAATTAAATACGCTCTTGCTCCCACAGTCATTATCTAAAATGTTTCAATTGAGAATATTTGTATGCTCAATCATGCTCATCTATTTGCATGAATTTCAGGTATTAAGATCCAGTTTTTTTTTCTTGAAAATGTAATAACATTTTGAAAGCAAATAAAGTGAATGTCAAGATATATTGTTTTATTAAAGATAGTAATGTACCAGATATATTCTGTTATATTTTTCTTGAAATATGTCTAAAATTGCTGATAGTCAATATTTTTAGGTTAGTTTTTACTTTAGGCTTTCTGTCCCTCTCTCCCTCCCTCTCTCCATCTCTCCCTCCCTCCCTCTCTCCCTCCCTCCCTCCCTCTCTCCATCTCTCCCTCCCTCCCTCTCTCCCTCCCTTTCTGTCTCCCTACCTTCTTTCCTCCCTCTCTAGCTCTCTTCTTTCCCTCTCTCTTTCCTTCTCATTTGTTCTCCTGGCTTCTCTAAGGTGCTCATTGCTTTTATGCTGCCAGAATTGTAGACCAAATTAAAATGAAGGCAACTAACTACACTGGATTTTTGTGTTAGGATCTGAATGGCATTTGTTAGTTGAAATACATGCACACATTCTTTCTAGACTCCTCAACACATATATACCACTGTTGACCAGCACGGCCGCCATCTTAAGCTAGTCTTTGGTAAACGACTAGTCATTGCTGTTTCACGTTTTCACCTACATTGGTTTTTTTTTAAAAGCTGTGTTACAATTTTCATCATTGCAAATTTCTTTTTCTTTTCTTCTTTTTTATTTAACCATTCAGATTGGCCTTGAATTATATCAGGAGACCAGCCGTTAAGTAATCCAGGTCAATAGGCTATCCAGCCTTAATATAAAGTCATAGAAAGCCTTTGCTATGTGACACTACACAGGGAAGGGTAGATGTTGTTTTATTGACCAGCCTTTCCTAAAAGGGCCTTGTAGCGTTTGAAATTTTTGCCCTATGGGGATGGTAGAGGAGACCTCTGCTGCTCCTTTAATCAGCAGCAGAATCAGCAATTAACCTATAACTGTAGCTGATGTCCTAGAAATGAAGCAATGCAATCTCTTCTCATTATTTCTTATGGGAAATTGCTTTTGACATATCTGCTTCAAGGTTGCTCATTTTTCAAGAAATATCCCTTTAGCCTACATTAATCAGTACATGTATTATCTCTTACAGATGGTCACATTTTGACCTACCTGACCCAAACTGCTCTGTGTTGTATTTATCTTTTATGCTTCTAAGGGGTGCCTTGTGCATATTTCTATCAAAATACTTATCACAATGTGTTACAATCATCATTTTACTCCCTTGACTGTAAGTCTCTTGAGATTAGGTAACATTTATCTTGATAAACTCAGTTCTTAGCAAAGTGACTGGTTCTTCACAAATAATGCCCTCCAAGTCAGCCTTAGGAGAGAAGAAAGTCTTTCTGCACAACGAAGAGTGTCTAGCACATAGTCATCTATCAATACATATTTGTTAAATAAGTTTTTAAAAATGTCCACCACAACCTTCTCTTATGATAAGTACCATTCTTACTTTACAAATATTAACTCATGTGACTCTCAAAACCATGATAATAGGCAGGGCTAGTATTTTCTCCATATTACATATGAATAATTAATTGTAGGAGAGAATGAATGTGTTTCTAAAGGACACACTGCCAGGAAGTGGGGTACTGGGTATCAAATTGATTCAGTCTGGCTCTAAAGTCTATGATCCTAACATTACACTATACTAAAAAGTCAGCTTTAACAGAAAAAATAACTAGCTAATGAAACATTTTTACATATAGAAGAAGAAACATTTGTATTTATATAAATAACTGACACTAATATATGTATGTTTTTAGAGATTAGATGAGAGATAAAGCACATTTTTATTTGTATCTCTACATATTTTTAATCTAACAAAACTATTTTTATTTTTTCTAAAGAAGCTTTTGAAGAAAATGAAGTTTATGTTTTATATCTGAAATTAAAAGACCTAGTATAATTAGAAGTCATGAAGAGACATTCAGTTCTTAATGTTGAACTATCATAAGTTTTGGGTAGTATCTAAATTAGTATTACCATGATAATAAAGTATTACAAGAGAATAAAGATATGCATCATCAAAATTTTCTCATTAATGAATAGTGTTTCAAACTCTCATACTAATGAAATGGGGTTTAGAAAAAAGATACATCAGGAAATATTCAATTAAGACAGTCTTGATAATAAAATAAAAGATTTTTGTAACAGTAGACAGTGATACACTTTACAATGCATTTTAAGACCTTTATTTTTATAAAGTCCTGAAAAACTTGATTCAAATGAGTTATAAAACAGTTACAAAATTTATCTTTGAGTAAAATCAGTGATTCACTTCAAAAGACTTTAATAGAAAAAAGAACAAAACTTACAGACACACCTAAAAATTGGGATTAAGTTACATTGTACTAATCTGGTGTGCTTGCTCTTGTTAAATATATTCTGATTAAAAATGATTTGTTACATAAACATTCTCTGCATAGAATTCAAATAAAATAATCAAATTTTATATTTAATTTTAGAAATTATTGCAAGAGGATCCATTTTGAAGGTGATAAAATACTTTGTTCTTACCCTAAAATTTGAATTTTTGCAGGCAATAATTGGAGTTTCCTAAATTTTAAACATAAATCTACTTGAAATTGAGGTTAATTGGTACTTTTACACATGACGTTTTGTTTGTTTTTAAATTTTAGTGAAATACGATACTTGGGTTATATTACATTACTTTATTATATTTTATTATAGAGAAATATAAATACAGATAGATGCAAACTAAGGTGACCCATCTAGTTAGGTATAAGATTTTGTTCTTCACTTTTGACTAGCATTGACTACATTGACTAGCATTTCTAGATCATGATATATTCTCCACATGTATTACAGACTCATCATATATTAGCCAGTGAAGCAAAATATTCTTCTATTTAACAGTTATGGGGCTACAATGCTACTATTTGTTAATATAACGGTAAGCCACAGTCCCCATTACAACATGTGAACTGTTCTCTTTTCAATCACTTTTGTGTTCTTATTTTCTTAAAACAAGGTATACTTGTATTTGTTGCTTCCTTAAAACTCCATTTATTTCTACTGTGATGATATTCTTGGAACCTCTTCAGGTAGAATTCCTCATGGTCATTAAGTATACCATTATTATTGGACACCAGAATGTTTTGAGCTTGTTTCTTTGCAGAAGTTGTGTGGATTAAGTAAAAATATTAAAAGTTCCCTAAATGTGATTCTCCCTTTTAGACATACTAGTGTTGCAGTGGACATTCTCTGCAAAGACTATAAGGAAAATTGTTATGGCATGGATCTATGGTAATATCACTTAAAGGGATATGATAACTCTTCATAGATAAAAACATGAGTAATTTAGAAAGTTGTATTCTATTTTCATATTATTTTTATTATTCATTCTATTTTAACATTTTCAAAATTCTTCCATTTGTATCTTTTATTTTTTTTTCATTAAAACGTTGTATTCTAAATACTTGTAGCTGATTAGGAACCCTTAAAAACAAAATAATCTAATCAGGATGCCCTCTCAGTAGTGTTACTTGTGATGCCTTTCCACATAATCTGAGTCTGTTATTAAATTTGGTTGGTTTTAATATAATACATAGTAGTTTTCATTCTAATGCACTCCTTATTGCGGAGGATACACAGGCAAAGTGAAAAGCATGTGTGTGTTTAATTGACTATTCTTTGAACTTTTCCAAAGCTTTGTGAATATCAAAAGTTTAGTACCACACCTGTTAGATTAATATAAGCAGTGTAGTAATAATGAACAAAATCTCATAACCTAAACTTTCAAAGTATGGGGTTAAGCATTCCATTGCCACTTACCAACTGTGTAATTTTCAGCAAATATATGTCTTTGCAAACACTGTTTTGTCTGTCTTTAAAATGAGAATAATGTCAATATCCACTTCACTGGATTTTTCTCAAATTGAAATAATAATAGTGAGACAATTGTGAATGCTAAATAAAATAATGCATGTAAGTTACTAAGCAGAACAGCCAGCATTTGGTAAGGGATCAATAATTGTTTGTTGTTATTATAATGTGTAACATATATGTTTATAATTTATCAGTTTGACATGGTTTATATCATTAAATATTTTTAACAGTGAGTTGAGTAGTACAAATATTTTATGTATTTTAAGTTTAGGAACTTGAGATTTAAAAAAAGTTGAATTGTATATTACATAGTAGATAGAACTGCAGATTGAAACCATTGTATGATTCTAAGAACCATGCTAGGGACAAATGAATTAAATAAAATGCCTATGTAAAAATGTATTAAAAATATCAGTATCGCAAATAATCTTATAAATGGAAAATCCCAATTTATATTGTTTAAATGTTCAGTTCATTAAGAATTATGTATAACAATTGTAAATTATTTTAGGTAGTGGTTTCAAATTTATCCAAATTTTAATCTGTTGCCTTGATGTATTCCTGACAGTCAAGGTTGGTAGATTTCCACTCCTCACAGACATGGCTTTGAATCCTGGCTCTACTGATTACATGCTAGGAGTGTGCTAGAGATACTTGCAGGAGAAAGTGTGTAGTAGAGTTGCCAATCTTATGAGACCTCAGAACCAGTGATTAGTAGTTACAATGACTGTTATCCAAGTATTTCAATTGTTTAAGAGAATTAATTAATTTCTATCTCAGTTTCTAAGATCAAAGTACATTTTATCTTTAATAAATGTATATTTAATAGCTTAAATATTTTGTAATTTCTGAAGTATACTTATTCCACAATTACATTCTTCTTCAACCAGTGCATAATTCTACTCAACCTTCAGTCAAAATCAGTGCTCTGCTTTGGGGTCACAGAGAATCTGAGTTGATAGATATTTGGGACTTGGGACTTGTGGTTTATGTGCAGACAAGAAGGAGCATATTTAGAGTTCAGGCCTGCTCTGAAGTACTTCATCTATTAAATGATCAATCAGCTTCTGTGGCCTGGCCTCAGGACCAATAACATTTTTGTCTTTACTTATTTGTGGAAATGTGTTTGCAATTAAAAAGAACAAAAACACACACAAGAAACTATTTACAAGTGAATTTTTTTTTATTTGACCAATTGCTATACTGGTTATTGTCAATTTGTCAAAAGTAATAATTCTCTGAGTTTTGCTGGCTTAAATGGTGGATCTATTTGTATAGTCGATGGTCCCAAGTCAAACTGTGTCATATTCGGCTAACTCTGAGCTCAGTGAGGATAAAGCAGTTGCATGTGTAGAGCAAACTACAGTGGAACACTGAACGGATAGAAATAGAAACCAAAGATTTGATTATTTTCTAAGCCGTATCTAGTTGAGATTATTTAATCCTGTATACTTAGTCTTGCTTCAGAGAAACTTTTTCAGGCCTACCATATGAATAGTTTGTTTTCCTCTCCTCCTCTGGAATCATTTCCTTACTTTTCCTACTTACACTGAGCCCAAGATTTGTATATAAACCTGACTGCATAGGGAGTTAAATATCAATATGTGAGGGTTGAATTGGGCCCATAATGGGTATTGAAATAAAGAGAATAATGAATTGAAAACCTGTGTGCTTAAATGTGTGTTTCCCATTTCTGATAGAAAATGCTGCTCGAATGAAAGCCAATTTTCTTTTTTATGAACTGAACTCATAATTAGGAACTTGAATTATAATAGTCATAGAAATGGTAGTTATAATATAGACATATTACATTTGATTAGATTTTGCACCAGGGAAATTTTCCTTTGTATTAACTGGGCATTTAATTCCAGTTCCACAGAAGGTAGCTCTGAAATTGCAGGCTGTGGTCGGTGCCCTGCTCAAGTACTCCGGCTCAGTCACAGCATCCCACAGAGCATCAGGGCCAGCTGCTGCAGGTTGTTTGACTCTAAATTTGTCATTTCAATTTTTCTAAGTTTCATTTTAAATTATTTTTTAATGGTGTGGTTGCATTGTCCATGGCATAAATCTGGGAGCAGGATTTGCATTTAGAATGCTATAAAATACACTGTTCCTTCGGGTATTCTGAGGAGGGCACCATATACCAATTCACATAAATCAGGATAAGAATACTAAAAGCAAAGCAATTTGATTAGGTACTAAATTCAAAACATTACAAGATTGTGGTCTAACAGCCACCAGGAACTTAAGTCATCCAGCATCTATAGCATTGTCTAGTGTGGAAAATTAAAATGACAGCTTTAAGAGATAAAGGCAATCTTGTTCCTATTGAGCTTTAGGGTTCCTGCCAGTTTATCTCAGTTATGAGGTGTAATGTAATATTATATACACATCTACTATAAACATTCAGACTTTTATAGACATGTCAAAAGGGTACCACTTGATGTGAAATAAAATGAATTACAACCCTGTAAAAAGTTTCATGATTTACTCTAACATGGGTACACTCTTTCTCCACCCCGTCTGCCATCTTACATCCCCAGGAGAAATTGAAGGAAAACAACTGTAAAATTTACTTTGAGAATTATCAGAGCAGCAACTTATAGTTTTCCAATGTCAGGGATCAAAAGCTACTTTTGCATTTTTTATGAAATAATATCATCAAAGTTTACACATTACAAATGAAGCAATTCTCTGAAGGTTTTCAAGCTTATATTTATGTATCTATGTACTTTTCAGAAGTGTTACAAGTCTTATACATACAGTATTAAATTTGCCACGAATATTTTTTATTTCATATATTACCACAAATTTGAAATTTTTTTGCATTTCTAAAACAGATGTAAAATAAAACATACGTCTAGCATGTATATTAGAAGCCTTCTTTTTTGTCAATGTATCTCTTTAAAGCAAATTTTTTTTCTCGTCTTTTATTCTGTCAATGACACTGATGTTGGTCTGATACTTTTTTTTTTTAATGTGTAGATGTTTGGCAAGTAATAGCATTCCTTTCCTATCAAGTTTTACAGCTTTTATATAGCCAGCATAACCCATTTAAACTCATATTCATTCTATACGTACTTGCTTTTAGTGATATTTCTTCTTTGTATGCCCTTTTATAATTAGGAATAAGGCCCCGAAGGGCCCAATTAGCCAACATGTGAATGTAATTATAATTCTTGACTTTTTTTTCTCTTTTTCTCCCCTTGTACATATGTCTGTGTAATACGTAGCATAACCTACTTATGGAGAGAATTCCAACCAGGAATAAATTACATATTGAGCTTTAAACTAGCTTATGGCAAACATTCATTATGGTTGCCTAAGAGACACCGTTTCCCTTCACTTATATTAAAAGCAATAGATACACTGAAGCCACCTTAGGTAGCAAGCTTCTCCTTCCATATAGAAGTTAAACTGAACAACTAAACTTCCAGTCAATTGTGTGCCTATCATCTGATCACCATGCAAATGCAGGATTGCCACAGGAGGGATTTTTAGGTATGTTAAGTTCAGATGTTGAAGATGTGTGAACAGCCAGCATTGTGGGATTTTTTGTTGTTTTAGTTTTTTGTTTTTGAGACATGGTCTCCCTCTGTCACCCAGGCTGGAGTAAAATGGTGTGATTTCTGCTCACTGCAACCTCCACCTTTTGGGCTCAGGTGATCCTCCCAACTTAGCCTGCTGAGTAGCTGGGACTACAAGCATACACTACCAGCCCCCATTAACTTTTTGTGGAGGGAGGGTTTCACCATGTTGCCCAGGCTGGTCAGCCAGCACTGTTCTAAAGAAGGCAATTTATAGCTGCAGGAAGTTAAAGCCTGAGTGCACCAAGTGAGACACTAGTGTTTAACAGTATTAAATCTAAGGGCCAACTTTTTAAACTATGTTCATCCAATTTTAAGTTTTGCAAGGGCTGCCACAGGTACTCACAGATGCCAATCAGATATGGTCCTCTTTCTCATGTGCAAGGGTTTTTTTCCTTTTGGGTCGTTTCATGTTGTTCTCAACACATGATGAACCTCCAGGGACCAGATTTGTCATTTTAAGTTAAGATATTTCTAAAATATTTGGGGATGATAAGGAATGTTTAGTCATAGTTCATACTAAACATGCAAATGGATAAATAGATAAATGTTTGTGCATATACCTTTGTTTTTACAACATAGATTCATAACTTATGTTGACATCAGCGTTTTGTACCAGGGCTACCACTGAGTACGACTATGCAAATTCCTCACTGAGGAAACTGAGTTAATCCAGAAAGTCTACTTCACAGAGAGTCTGATGTTAATGATACCCTTTGGAGGTCTGAAGTATGATTTTGGTTTCCATTCTATGAGCTTGCTTTCTAATTTTATTGTCTTTAGACCCAGTTAGAATAAACTACACCAATCTGCCAATCTCTAAGCTTATCTGTTCATATTTTGTTATTTTTTTCTGCCTTAGTGAGATTATTATTGTAATAACTAATAAGAACTAACATTATCTAACTGCATTATCATGTTTAATCCTCAAAACAACTCTCCAAATCAGATTTTATGACTACTCTCATTTTACAAGGAAAAAACAAAAGTTTTCAAGGATAATGACATCAAATTGTGTAGCAGAGATTTTTAACCCAGGCCTTTTTGACTTCAGAGATAGAGACCTTCATCCTTACTTTACTGGAAAACTACTATTACATGCTAAACAAATGCAGTGCATAAAGTGGATTTTTTTTCTTCTGTATTATTCCCCTGGCCTTTAACCATCTGCTTATCTCATTTGTTGCCCCACTGGAACTTCTACTATTATTACCACTCAAATTTCCCATCTACCTGCCTTACTCTACCAACCCTTAGTTGGGCATATTTTAATAGCTGAAGTTTTATGAAGATTAAAAAAAACATAGAGATGCTATTTAAGCTCATCCTGCCAAGTGAAAGATTCTAATCCTAACTATATCAGCGTTTATATTTTCCCTAAGACAAAACATGTACATGTTAAAAATTGTGGGTCGGTATTAAGGAATTAAATCTGTATTAATGCCTATCTGGAAAGGTTTAGTTTATTTTGCTTTATTAGCTCAAGAGCAGTTGGCTCAATTTTTCTTTGTTTCCTTGCTCCTCAGGCTGAGTGGTGTAGCTTCTAGAACTTTGTAAAGATTCAACATGAAGCTCTATGAATATTGAGTGTTAGCTTATGGATACTGGCTCCTCTTGAGGCCCAAAGTGAAATGGCTTTCAGAAGAGGTGTGTGAAATGAAAGGAGGATGTGGGAAATTCACAGAGATCTCAATCAGAGTTAAGAAATGTAACAACTGGAATAATCAAAGAAAACACACGCACAATAGAAGGAAAAAAATTAGTGACATTTCATGACTGACCACTAAAAATAATTGTAAGAAAGCAAGCATGTTGACCAACTTAAAAGGAAAAAATTGATCTGTTTGTGTGACAATACCTTTAGGTATAATTTTCCTTACTTTATATTATTGAATAAAACTGATTTAATCAACTTTTATTAAGCAATAGAGAAATACCTAGAAATCTGATATGCTCTGCTGCAGATTAGCTGAAAAAAGACATATATAGATGTACGTATGTATATGACATTTATATATATATATATATGTATGTATTTTTTATCCTTTGCCATTTGATATATATATAAAATGCATTGTTCTAACTATATATATATATTTATATATGTGTGTGTGTATACATACATATATATATATATATTCTTTTTATATGTACGATTTCCTAATGGGGATACTCAGTATTAAGCAAAGTCATAAAAGAAAGAAACTAATGAGACCAAAATAGGACCCATGGCACCATTTTATTTTTCTGTCAGGTAAAAAAATGCAAATGTAATTTTGTGACCTGCTAGATACAATTTTTTATGACATATAATACCTTGTTATTCCAATATTAATTTAATTAATTTTCTCTTTTATGCTTTTAAAATACCTACATATTATTTCAATTCTAGAGCCAGGTAAATATAAGCACCCATCTTAAACCCTTGTCCAGTATATTATAATATAGTCTACTCAGGCTGCAGTAAGAGAATACCACAGACTGGGTGGCTTAAACAATAGAGATTTATTTTCTTACAGTTCTGTAGGCTGGAAGGCCAAGGTCAAGGTCCTATCCAGATTGGTGTCTGCTGAGGTCTTTCTTCCTGGCTTGCATCTGCCTACGTTTTTCCTACATGGCCTTTCTTCCATGTGAACAAGAAGAGAGAGAGAGGGAGATTTGGTGTCTCTTCCTCCTTCTAAAATGAGAGCTATTTTATTAGATTAGGACCCCATTCTTAGGATCTTAATCACCTCCTAAAGACCCTATCTCCAAATATAGTCACATTGGGGGTTGGGGATTCAATATATGGATATAGGAAGGAATGCAATTCAGTCCATAACATCCAGGTCTAAAAGTATTATTGGAATAAATCAAATTGGAATGAATAGCATTCAACTGGCATGGTCATTTGCTACATTATTATTTCTTCAAAATACTGTATATTATTTATCTTTACCAGTGAAAATAACATGAAAATTAAGAGGCTATTTCAAATGGCTGACTACTTAAACTCTAAGACATTATAAGTGACATAAAATATGAATTTTTAAATGTAGCTTCATAGGAACCTGTACAACAATAACAGTAGATTTAGTAGAAATGACATAAAATATGAATTTTTTAAACGTAGCTTCATAGGACCGGTACAACAATAAGAAGTAGATTTTAGTAACCAATGAAGACAAAAAGCAAACTGGAATAGATGCATAGATAAAGGCACATGCATCTATGAAATGCAACTTCAGATAGGAGGAGAGGATGGTGCTTTAAGGGGACTACCCCCAGAGAATTGGTACCAGTCTGCTCTCCCCATGTCATAGCTTGTGTGCAACAGTAGGCAGCAAAAGTATTTCACTAAGAGGATACATTTGCATATGTAAACATTTAAGCTAGAAATGAAAAGGTGTGCACCCAGTAGCTAACGGCATTTTAAAAGGGCAGGAGATTTCTGCAACTTCAAGACTATTGCATACACCCCAGTAGCACTTATGCCTTTCCTTTACATCACTGTAAACATCATCCTATAAGCAGGGCTAGCATCCTTAGACATACTTAAATAGGTTTCCCAACACAGAAGGAGAGTGTGCAAGCATGAATCGCTAAAACAAATGTTACAAAATGTTTCCTAGGAAAATGAAAAACAGTAAATCAGAGAAAGAAGATAAAGATAATTATCAGTACACAAAAAGTCCAGTGAAACTTATAGTTAAGTCTAAACACTTGTTGGCAAGCAGTATGAAACAATATGAAATAGAAATACCAGATATTATCGACATGCAGGTGTTGTGACAACAGAAAGAAAAACTTGGAAGCTGTTTCCAAGATGTACGTACCTAGTGAAATAATAAGCTCTAAATGGTGATGACATGTTTAAATAAATGTGTTAAATATTTAAAGATGATCATTAGAAGAAATTATGTGCATATAATATCCTCACACATACACACATGTACGCACACATATCTCTAACTCCTGGAATAAAAATAAATGATTAAATAATTAAAAATAGAATAAATAAGCCCTAATTAAATATATCATTAATATATAAAAAAAAGAGTGGAAAAACTATTTGAAATGACAGAGCATCCTCGATCTTAAGTGGCAGATCAGGAGGGAGGTATAATCAATAGCAAACACAAACAAAGTTCAAATCCAATCATATGCTACTTGCAAGAGATAGACCTAAACATACACAAAACATTGTAATGAAAGATATGGAAAAGTATTTATCAGAAAAACAATACCTAATAAAGCACACAAAGAATTATATCAGGCAAAATAGAAATCAAGGTGAAATTTTGCATACTCTTACATGTTTAGTCATTACTTTTTATTTCAATGTTTTCATCGGGTTATTTTATTTCTACCTAAAAATGACCTTTATTTATTTATTTTTAGTGCAGGTAAGTTGGTGGCCTGTTTTCTCAGTTTTTACTTATATCAAAGTCCTTACTTTGCCTTTATCTTGAAGAGTAATTTTTTTGGGTATAGAAATTTTAGTTGGCAGTTATTTTC
This sequence comes from Sapajus apella, assembly GCF_009761245.1. Lineage (NCBI taxonomy): Eukaryota > Metazoa > Chordata > Mammalia > Primates > Cebidae > Sapajus > Sapajus apella. The sequence goes on from NW_022436976.1 coordinate 6,201,073, forward strand.
TTTCAATATGCACAAAACTCATTGCATTGTTTACTGGCTTCCTGAGTTATTGTTGATAAGTCATCTTTTAATTATGTTGTTGCTCCTTTGAAGGTAATATATGCTATTTTTCTTCCTTTTGCTGTCTTTTTCTCCTTTTTTAGAGTTTTAAGATGTTTTGTCATTATATGTCTAGATGTTATTTTCTTTGTATTTATACTGTTGAGATATATAGAGCTTCTACGATCTCTACTGTAATGTCATTCTTAGTTTCTGACACTCATAGACATTATTTGAAGCAATAATGCCCATTATTTGACACTCTTGCCATTATTGCTTCAAATATTGTTTCAGTCACATTCAAAAATGGATTCCAAATGTTCATATGGTAGACATTTTGAGAATGCCTTGCTTATCACTTAGGCTCTGGCTATTTTATAATTTTCTCTTTTAAAATTTATTTTTCTCCTCTTGACTTCAATTTTGATATTCCCTATTGAACTGTCTTCCAGTTAACTGATCTTGTGTTCTGTTGTTGTGCCTAATGTGGTGCTAAATCTTTTTTTTTCAGTTCTTAATATAATATTTTATATTTTTTAACTCTAGAAATTCCAATTTATTTTTTTCTAGATGTTCCATCATTAAATTGATATTCTTTTCCCAATTTCTCTCTCTCACACACACACACCATATTTCTCTAGTCTTATCTCTTGACTTTTTTGGTATTTCTTAAATTATTTTAAAGTGAAACATAAATGTACATATTTATGGGGTAGAATATGATATTTCAATACACGTGTACCATGAGTAGTGCTCAAATCAAGGTATTTAGAATACCCATCTCCTCAAACATTTATCATTCCTTTGTGTTGGGAACATACAAACCCCTTCCTTCTAGTTATTTGAAAATATACAATGAATTATTGTTAACTATAATTACCCTATATTGCTATATACTAGCACCTACTCTTCTTATCCTACTTTTGTATGCAGTGACCAATTTCTCTCTATCTCCCTGCTGCCCCTACCTTTCCCATCCTCTAGTAACCATGAATCTGTTCTTATTTCTATGAGAGCAATATTTTTAGCTTCTCCCTGTGATTGAGAACATGCAGCATTTCTCTTTCTATGCCTTACTTATCTCACTTAATATAATGTTCTCTAGGCTTATTCATGTTACCACAAATAATAGGATTTCATTCTTGTGGCTGAATAGCATTTTATTATGTGTATATATATATATATGTATATATATGTGTATATATATTATGTGTATATGTGTTTATATATGTATGTATGTGTGTATATATATGTGTGTGTGTATATGTGTGTGTGCGTGTGTGTGTGTGTATATATATATATATATATATATATATATACACATATGTGTTTCATTTTCCTTATTCATTTGTTGATGAAGACTTAGGTTGATTCTATATCTTGGCTATTGTAAATAGTGCTGAAATAAACATGGGAGTGTGTTTATCTCTTTCACATACTGATTTGCTTTCCTTCAGATATATACTCAGCTGTGGGTTTGTTGGATCATATGGTAGTTCTATTTTTAGATTTTTGAGGAAACACCATACTATTTTCTATATGTACTAGTTTACATTCTCATCAACAGTATATGAGTTCCCTTTCCTTCACATGCTCACCAGCACTTGTTAATTTTTTGTCTTTTTGATAATAGCCATTCTAACAAGGGTGAGATGATGCCTCAATGTGGTCATGATTTGCATGGCCATGATCATTAGCAATGTTGAGCATTTTTTCACATGCTTGGCCATTTGAATGTCTTATTTTGAGAAATGTCTGTTAGATCATTTGCCCACTTGTTAATCAGATTATTTGGGGTTTTTGCCCTTGATTTGTTAGAGTTCTTTATATAGTCTAGAAATTAATCCCTTATCAGATAAAGAGTTTGCATATATTTTCTCGCATTCTGCAAATTGTCTCTTCACTCTTTTGATGGTTTTCTTTGCTGTGCAGAAGCTTTTTAGCTTGACAGAGTCTCATTTGTCCGTATTTGCTTTTGATCTCTGTGTTTTTGAGATTTTATCCATAAATATTTTCCCACACTAATGTGTTGAAGCATTTCCTCTATGTTTTCTTCCAGTACTTTCATAGTTTCGGATCTTACATTCAAGTCTTTAATTCATCTTGAGTTGATTTTTGCATGAGAGATAGGAGTGTAAAAGAGAGGGTGTGATTTTGGTAAGAGATGGGGAGTCTAGTTTCATCTGCATACAGATATTGAGTTTTTCCAGTACTATTTACTGAGGAGACTATTGTTTTCTCAATGTATGCTCTTGGCTCCTTTGATGAAAATTAGTTGATTGTAAATACATGGATTTGTTTCTGGGTTCTCTATTCTGCTCCATTTATCTATGTGTCTGTTTTTATGCCAGTAACATGCTGTTTTATTTACTGTAGCTTTGTAGTGTATTTTGAACTCAAGCAGTGTGATGTCTCCAGCTTTGCTCTTTTTGCTTATGATTGTTTTGGCTTCTCTGGGTCCTTTTTGGTTCCATATAAATTTTAGTTCCATACAAATTTTACTATTAGTTTTTCTACTTCTGTGGAAAATGTTGGTATTTCAGTAGGGCTAGCATTGAATCTGTACAACCCTTTGAGTAGCATAGTCTTTTTGACAATATTAATTTCTCCATTCCATAAACATGGGATGTCTTTTCACTTTTTTTTTTTAAAGTGATTTATAGTTTTTATTGTAAAGACCTTTAGCCTCTTTGGTAAATTTGTTCCTAGGTGTTTATTTATTTTTTTTTTTTACTTTTTATTTTTTGAGACAGACTCTCGCTCTGTCACCCAGGCTGCAGTGCAGTGGCATGATCTTGGCTCACTGCAATCTCCACCTCCTGGGTTCAAGCTATTCTCCTGCCTCAGTCTCCTGAGTAACTGGGACTATAGGCGCCCACCACCATGCTCGGTTAATTTTTGTATTTTTGGTAGAAACAGGGTTTCACCATATTGGCCAGGCTGGTCTTGAACTCCTGACTTTGTGATCTACCCGCCTCAGCCTTGTAAAGTGCTGGGATTATAGGCTTGAGCCACTGCACCGGCCTGTATTTAATTTTTTTGTAGCTGTTGTAAACAGAATCAGTTTCTTGATGTTACTTGAGAATCTACTAAATTGTGTATGTTGATTTTGTATCTTGCAATTTTTCTTCTGGTACTTTTTAAATTAAATTTTGAATATTATACATAAAAACTACAGAGAATCCAGATAATACCATTTTTCTCTAAAGAGTTTCTACCCTTTCTACTATTAGGCAGATTCAGGGCTAAGCACCTGAAACCAATCAGAGACTGAGCTGAGGTAAAGCTGGGTTGTGGTTGGGTTTTGAGAAGGTCCCATCTAACTCTTGGGAGCGTGCACTCCCAGGTCATAGTTGTTCAGGTCATTCAACTGAGAACCTTTTGTATTCACTGGAGCTCCCCACTTGGATGCTTTTAAACTCCTTCTTAGAAGGGAAACAGTTTTCTGATTAGCTTCTTGTCCTGTTGTGTCTCTGGTGTTACATTTTGAAAAATGTCTTTTTTAAAAAGCCACCTGTGTGTCAAGCTCAGTGCTCTGTCTCACCATTCTCACTGGCATTTTGACCTTTAAATTTCCATTTTGTATTATTAGCATGGAAAGGTCACCATCTATTGTTTTTTCCCCTCCCAGAGTGGTTGTTTACTCATGCAAAGCCCATATTGTCAGGTTTTTAAACTGCACTTTGAATTGGCAATGTCCCAGAGGAAAATGCAGCTACAGAAACTTGGTTCAACTTATTCAGCTCCCTTCTCCTCTGGATCTTGGCTCCTCTGGTCCTTATTTTTTCCTTGCAGCAATGCTTTTTGCATTTTTATGGGATTACTTCAGTTTCCTCAGTTTGAATGTTTGTCTAATACAAGCTCCTTTATCTTTTCTGGAAATCGATCATCTTGAACAAATTTTCTTTAAAAAAAAATCTATGTAAAGAAATATTTGTTAATGCCTACTGGGTTGTATAATATTTTATTTGTTCCTCACAGTAAAGTTTCAGAGTATGTATAGTCTTTTCCATTTTTAATAGATGAAATTACTCATTTATAGTTTCTAAGAAGTAGATTATAACATCATCTTGTTTTAAAAAGAAAATCCTATGCTTTTACTACTATATCATATTTTCTGATGCTCATGAAAGTGAGGAAAAGCTAGAACAGCTTCAGAGGCTTCAAGTCAGAGAACCTTGTGACTCTCCAAAAAATGTGGACTTGCCCCATGAGAAAGTTCTGGGGTGCCACTCTTGGTACTGCCTGTACAGGTAAATATGCTGGAGTTGTTATGGTCAACCAGCCTTGCAAAAAAAATTTGTAGAAAATAAATTTTCATAATGGTGTTAAACCTAACATGGATTGAAAATTATTTATGTGCCAAATTCTTTGTTATTTATTTATTTTTTAGTTTTTTGAGACAAAGTCTTTCTCTGTCACCCAGGCTGGAGTACAGTGGTGCAAGTTTGGCTCACTGCAACCTCTGCCTCCAAGGTTCAAGTGATTCTCCTGCCTCAGCCTCCTGAATAGCTGGAATTACTGGCATGCACCACCATGCCTAGCTACTTTTTGACTTTTTTGTGGAGACAAGGTTTCACCATATAGGCCAGACTGATCTCGAGCTTCTGACCTCAAGTGACCCACCCACCTCAGCCTCCTGAAGTGCTGGGATTACAGGAATAAGCCACTGTGCCTGGCTTTAGGTGCCAAATTCTTAAATGTGTATTAACATGTTTAAAGCTCTCAGCTACCTTACGGCCTACACTCCCTTTTTATCCCCATTTTACTTATGTTGAAACCAAGACTCAAAGAAAATGGTAAGTTAGCCAAGGCCTCATAAAATAGTAATTAGTGGTTTAGCTCCAAAGCCCAGCATTATGCCTTAGATATATTGCCTTATAGGAACATTACTTGAGCCCAGGAGTTTGAGTCCAGCCTGGGCAACACAGCAAGTCTTGTCTCTAAAAAAACAGATTAAAAGGTCCGAGTGTGCTGGCTCATGCCTCTAATCCCAGTACTTTGGGAGGCTGAGGCGGGCGGATCGCCTGAGGTCAGGAGGTCCAGACCAGCCTGATCAACGTGGAGAAACCTTGTGGCTACTAAAAATACAAAATTAGCTGGGTGTGGTTGCACATAACTGTAATCCCAGCTACTTGGGAGGCTGAGGTAGAATTATTGAACCTGGGAGGCAGAGGTTGCAGTGAGCTGAGATCTTGCCAGGTCCAACCAGCCAAACCAACAAGCATAAAAAGCTGGGATTAAAAAAAAAAAAAAAGATGGAAAATAAATATTGGCTGGGTGCGGTAGTTCATACCTGTAATCCCAGCACTTTGGAGGCCGAGACAGGAGGATCACTTGAGGTCAGGAGTTTGAGACCAGCCTAGCCAACATGGTGAAGCTCTGTTTCTGCTAAAACTACAAAATTTAGCTGGGCGTGGTTGCCAGAACCTGTAATCCCAGTTACTTGGGAGGCTAAGGCAGGAGAATAGTTTGAACCAGGGAGGTAGAGGTTGCAGTGAGTCAAGATCATGCCACAGCACTCCAGCCTGGGCGTCAGAGCCAGACTTTGTTTCAAAAAATAAAAATTATATAGGTGCCTCAAAAGTGAGAAGCCATTCTCCTTCTCTTTTTGAGAAACCAAAATATTTCAATTTAAAGAGCAGAACTATGAAGACAAATTTTTGTCGGGATCTTACTGTGACGCAATCCCCAAAAACTTTATATCTGGAAATGCACATTAAGAAATTATTCATTAACGTTTTATTCTTTTCTTTGTTTTGGATTATTAATTTCAAAGTATTTATTTCAAAAATAAAGATTTCAAAAATACAATGTACTGTGTACATTTGAGTGTGAAAATATGGTTGGACACAATATGTACAGATTTTTATATCAATTTGTAAGAAACTAATATATTTTGCAGAATACAACTCTAAAGTGCTAGAAAAATGGCCTATTTATTGCTGATATTTTTCCATTTTCTATGATTGTGACTATTATGAGTAGCTAACAATGAATTCATTATCTTGTGAGTGAAAATTATTCTGTTGCAAAGATCTCCTCTGAGGTACAACAAATTAGAATTATAGAAAAAGACCTACTGTATTAGAGACAGTTATAACTGCCCCTTTTCATTTTCATTAAAAATGAAGCTCTGCAGCAGATGGGCTTCAAAGATATTTTAAAGATTTAAGTGCTAATGCATGGGAGAATTCCAATGCAAACAGTTCCTTTAAAGTACTTTAGTGCATGCTGGGCTGTGGGAGGGACCTGGAGAGGCCTCTTAATCTTGCTTAGATCTTTTCATTAATAGAGTGTTATAAAAATTACCTTTGGCATGATGAGAAAGGCAGTCTTACTGGGACAAGCTTGGCTTCTTCCTGAATTATCTCCCCCTCAACTAAAGTTTAGTAAACCGTTCTAAATAAAGAATCAACTCCAGCTGCAATGGATGAGTTTCAGTTTGGAATTATTTTATTAAATATTGAATATTTTATTTTCGAAAGCATATGGCATACAAATGTTGAGAATTTCCAAAAAAAAGCTAACTTTTCAGTAAAATAGTATTTCATATTTTAAGTACATAAGCAATGGGTTAAAGTTAAGTATTTAAAATGGAAATATGTTTTTTGAATTTCAGATGAGATTGGGTGTGTTCAGGGTGGTATGGCCATAGACGTGTTTGAATTTCAGAGCACAGTTGAATCACCAGAAAGTTTCAGTCAATGTAAATGTCTATAGCAAGTCAATACAAGCTCACCATAGTCATATTAAGAATCACAGTGGTTCCAATTACAAAGTCATTAAAGTTAGTAATTACATTAAAGTATTACATGTGACACAAGCTTATGGGCATTCTGCATGCTACATAAAGAAAAGGTCTAGAGGAAGGAGCATTTAGGTCACAAATTAGCTGATTCAGCAAAACTAATAAAAACTGCTAAAGAAAAAAGGAAAAATTCTGTCATCCCTAGAAATGCCCACTTGTTCTATAATAAAATTCCACTTTACTTTCACCAGTAGAATTTGGCCTTACCTTTTTAGTTCTGTAAAATACTGCAACATAATTTTATATGTTAATTTGCCCCTAAGATGACACTTTACATATAAGAATTAGATTTTTAGATCATGCTGTCTTCTATTTTTGTATATTTTTTTTTTACTCTCACCTAGCATTCCACAGTTTTTAAGTATGGAAAAACCAAATGATGATAAGAAATGGAAATAAACAATATAGTTTTCATTTTACAGGGAAATAAACATTCTTCTGGTTTTCTCTCTCATTTCTAGTTCATCATACTTTATAATAGAGAAAAGGTATCCTCTAAGTTATTAGCCAGGTCTCAGTAACCAATGTGGAAGCCAGAAAAATTATGTTTGTTATCTTATTGTAAAATGTTCCTCACTCTATTCATGCATACAGGGCTTGATCAGAATGATAAAATAAATTCCATCCTGGGCTCAGCTACTGACAAGGTAACTTTTATGAGTAACATAATTTCAATGAATCATCTCTTCACATCTGCAATATGAGGATAATAATATATATACTGCAGTATATTTGATGAGAAAGTTAATAACATTTTGAAGTAATTTTTACATAATAAAGTCCTGTACAACTGTTGTTAGTAACCATTACACCATTGCTACTATAAAGGCTTTGCTCATACTGGGTCATGGGAAGCTATTTTCTTTTCTTCTCTGGTTTACAGCTAGACAACTTTACTCCCCTTCACTTTGTTTTATAGAGTAGGGAGTCCAGCTGTGAAAGCCTACACTAAATTAAATGACTAGAAAAACAAAGCTCTGAATGAAGTTCTCATTCCATTGTTGCCACCCACCCAAGTTATCCCCACCATCACCCTATATTTATCACAAGAGTTTTACTTGGTGAAGTATACCATAAATCAAATCGAGGATTTACAAGAAGACTTTTTATTTCATAGATTTAAACATAGATTGAATGCTTGAATAAATATTGAACCATTTCAATAAAATACTAGCTTAACTGAAATACCATTAAATAGTAGAAAACCAATAAATAAACCAGCATTCCAATCCAGGCGTATTATTAAGGCAGGAAGCAATCAGATGTATAAGGAAGAGAACTCTTACAAACCAGATGTTCTAATTTTTGTTCCGCCTTTGTATAGCACAGTATGTTCTAAGGTACTTTGTAATCCTTAAATAGAAAAGTTTCATTTAACCCAAATATTTTGTTTTTTTTCTAATTCAGAATGATGTGTGCAATTTTAAATGCTCTTGCGTCTGTCTCTCATGGCCTCAAATGAATATTTTCCATTTGATTTTGATGATTTCTTTGGATATCAACAATGTCCCTAAAGTAAAACGGCAACACATTTTGCTCTTGCTTTTTATGTGCCGATATTTTGTTTGCCTGATGTAAATTGGAATATTGGAATTCTTTTAACATTTTGATCATCTTCTAGATATGTTGCTATTTCTAATACTTTATGAGGAAAGCTTGCTATCAACCATCTTCAGATATTATCTTTAATATAGTTTTACCTTGTTTTGGGATCTTGTTAGATGTTGGGACTGATTCGTGAGTAAATAAAACAGGATACAGAGCCCCAAAAGCATCAACAAATATTTGCTGAGGGTTTCTTCTGGGGACTTACGAAGTAGGAAGTATGATGGCTTCTGCTCTGGGAGTAGTTATGACCTGAAGGCACAAATGATTATGTATGAGCTCTAGACAGTGTGAATTAAAGAGCAGTGTAAAGAAAACTGGCATTTGAATCTGTTAACCTAGTTTAGAACCTTCACTGCACCTGTTACTGGCTCTCTGACCCTGGTAAACTATATAATATCTCTAACCATAAATTTCCATAGAACAAATAAAATAATAAATAAAATAATAATGAACAGTTCTGAGTACAATTAATGCTTTTTGTCTTAACCATACATATGTTTGTTGCATACCCTGTAACAGAGGAAATCATCCATTCACTCTGTTTCACTATCAGTAAAATGCTATGAATTCCCTTGAAGGAGCTATAAGCCTGCATGAAGGAAAGTACTACAGAAATCCAATTATTGTGTGGAAAATGGGAAGGGAGAGTGATGTTAAAGTTCAATTATTATTTAACAGTAAGTGTGAGCTTTCAGAGAAGCAGGATGGCTTAACTGTCTTTTCTAGTTATGGAAATTAGTAAGAATTCGAGAGAAACTTCTGCTAAGTAAACAAAACTATACAAACAAAACAAAATACTACAGACTAGGTGGCTTAAACAACGGAAATTTATTTTCTCACAGTTCAGAAGGCTGGGCAGTCTAAGTTCAAGGTGCCAGTGAATTTGGTTTCTTCTGAAGCCTCTTTCTTTAGCTCGGAGATGGCTTCTCATTGCATTCTCATATAATCACCCTTTGGTCTGTCTATGTGTTACCTGCATCCTACTCTCCTCTTCCTGCAAGGACACCAGTAATATTGGTCAGGGCTCACTCATATGACATCAGTGTACCTTAAATAACTCTTTAAAGGCCCCATGTCCAAATACAGTCACATTCTGAGATATTGGGGTTTCGGACGTCAACATATGAAATTGAGAGGACACACCTGAGGCTCTAAGAAATTGATTTTCACAAAATCCTAAGGCCAATGTTACGGCGGCCAAACTTCTAAGAAACCAAAGGCAGAATGAGAGTGAGTCTGTGTGTATGTGGGTTGGGGGAAGGTTGCAGGAGAAGGCAGACGGTTTAATCAGAGATCAGAGTAAGCACATTTTGTAGGACTTTTGCTTTCTTATATTAATTCAGCCATTTATTATTGAGCTCATATTTATATTTGTCCATCATGAGATGTTATTCTGTTTATCCTTGTAACTCGAGGCTAACAGACATAAATACAATTAATACAATACTTGACATGTCCCTCCCAGAAAAAAAAATGTATATGGAAGATGGAAAATAGTCCAAAAAATATGTAAGATCAATTAATTTTTGCAATATGAAAACATGGATTTTTAGTAAATGTTTAAAATGAGAACAGTAAATACATCTTAGTTGTTTGACACACATGACTGTGAGAAGCACTTCAAAAAACACTGCAATTTAGGCTGGACAATATAGCAAGGTGTCATCTCTACAATAAATTTAAAAAGCTGGATGTGGTGGCACATTCCTGTAGTATCAGCTGCTTAAGAGGCTGAGGCAGTAGGCTCACTTGAACCCAGGAATTTGAAGTTACAGTGAGCTATGATCACACCACTTCACTCCGGCCTGAACAACAGAGCAAGATACTGTCTCTAAAACACATAAATTAAAAAAAAATCTGCAATTGGTTATATCTTGTGGGATTATGAGATCATAGATTTAAAAATAAAAACAGAAAGTCTCCCAAACTTATTTTCTTTAAATTGACCAGCTTTGATTGGGTCAAATACAATTTTTTTTTCTGTATTCATAGGTGATTGCATTACTTTTAGTCATGGATTTATTATTTTGTACAAAAAAAATGGCAATGTCACTCTTATAGTGCTGCACATGGTGCTGTTATGTTCTTCTATAAAGGATGAGAAACTAAGGTCAGCAAATTAATCTGCTGGAGGAATTTATTTTTACTATGTTTCACACTATCTATATAATTATAAGATGTATAATGTGTCTGTGATTATTGATATGTTTCAAGTCTTTGAAATCTAATTCAAAATAAATACTAAAAGCATTGAGAAAGAACTTTCATTATAAAAAAAAGGTATGAGAAGGAATGTGTATAAAGAGAAGATGAGTTTTATGTATTCATACACCAATATAAAATTTTAGAATATTGTTAGGTATTTGTTCATGGTAGTAAGTAATTAGAGATATAAAAGCTCTTTAGTTTTCTAGCTAAGTAAAATATCTTTGCTTAATATTATATGTGAGTTATTTGTTTTTAAGATTTTTTCCATATATTATTTTAATCAAAGACCAGAATAAACTCAGTTCAGTGTAGCTATTTGTAAAATGTAAGACAAGAACACTTGGACTATCTAGATAACAATTTATAAGTCTTATAAATTATTCTTTTGCATATCTAAAGATGAATCTTAGGAAATGTTTTAGAAGATATTGTGAGAAATTTACTTTTCGTAAATTTAAGGTTAATACTTTATTATAAATCTCCCTCAAAATGCATCACGATTTCTCTGAATGGGACTTTATGACTGTAGCCCTGTGGTTATGGGTAGAATTGTGTCCCCACCAAATTCATATATTGAAGTCTTAACCTTTAGCACCTCAGGTTATGACCCTCTTTGGAAGCAGAATCATTGCAGGTGTAATTAGCTAAGCTGTGGTCATAGATGAGTCAAGTAGGTCCCTAATCCAATATGACTGATATCATTTTTATAGAAATACATTTGGACACTTGTATGTATACAAAGAGGATGTTATTTGAACATGAAGACAGCCATGTGGAAGCTAAGGAAAAAAGACCTGAAACAGATCCTTCCCTCACAGGTCTCAGAAGGAGCCAACCCTGTCAACACTTTGATTTTAGACTTCCAGCCTGCAGAACAGTGAGACAATAAGCTGTTGTGTAAAGTCACTGTTCGTGGTGCTTTTTTTTTTTTTTTTTTAATTTTTACAGCAGGCTAGAAATCTAATACATCAGGTCTCCAGTCTTATGATGTTGTTACTGCCTTAACATAAAACATGAAAATATTCACCAATAATATAGTCTTTGCCAAGTTTCTGAACCATTGTGAGGTCTTGCGAGTATGTCACAACATGTGAGTATTTTCTAATGAATATTCAGTTTGGAAGAATAGCTCTTAATTAATATGCCAGCTCTAATGACAAAACAAATTAAACTAATAATACTGAAGATGTAAAAAGTTCAGCCAGGAAAGACTCAATTATGAGTTATTAAAAAATACACTTAAAGCGATATATGCTAATAGAAATGCTTCCATTTCTTCTTTATAGTTTATTTTTGTAAGGAGTCTTGAAAAGTCAAACTTCAGAGTCAAACAGAGTTGCTTAGAAAAGTGTCTCTGATGTTTATTAGTGCTGTGGTGTTAGGTAACCACTTAACGTCCGTAAGTCTAAGGTTAAAAAATGGGAATAAAAGTGCTTAACCTGAAGAACAAGTCAGATAATAAATCAGATGATTAAAGAAAGCATCTGCCTTTTTTAAATTGAAGTAGTTTTTAAAAATTGAAGCATAACTTTATATAAAATACAAATCTTAACTGCACAGCTTGAAAAGTATTTACATGTGAATATATACTTGGTGCCAGATAAAAGTATGTAACTTTTCCATTAATTCATTTTGAAGCTTGTTTTTCTTTCCTCTCAATAGCCTCTATTTTGCTTTTATAGTAATAGATTGTCTGATCATCCTTGAATTTAATACAAATGAATTCATGCAGGAAATACATACAATATGTAGTCTGTTCTTGGGCTCCTTTGCTCAACATAATGTCTATGAGATTCGTTTTGTCATTGTAAATTAGTAATTTTTACTACTGTATAGTATTCCTTTATAAAAAATGTCAGATATGGTTATTCACTTGCATGTTAATTAATAAAATTCTAAGAAAGAAAAGAAATATAGCTTCATGGTTATATAGTATGAATAGACTCCTTTAAATGAAGAGAAGAAAGAAAATATTAAACATTTTCAAAATTACTCAGATTTAATTAAAATTAAGATATTCTGTTTACCAACAATGCATTGTTTAAAAAATGAATAAACAAGTCACAGTGTGAAATATTTCCGCAATATTTATTACTAAAAAATAACTCACAATATATAAAGAACTCTTATAATTAATAAGAAAACAACAAATGACCTAATTTTTAAAAATGCCTGACTACTTGAGTATTCACTTCTCAAAAGAGGATGTTCAAATAACCAGCAGGTACATAAAATGTGTTTGACATCATTTCTCAAGAAGGAAATGTGATATAAAATCATGGTGATATACCATCACATACTTATTAAAATGGACAAATTTTAAAAGACTGTTGATATCAACTATTGTAGAGAAACCGTAATTCATATACATTACAGATAGAATATTAAATTGATTTAGAAAAACATTTGGTATCACATACTAAAGTTAAATATATGCGTATCGTATGATCCAACAATCACATTTTTAAGTCTTTTTCCAAGACTATCAGAATATACATTCACCAAAATATATGGATAGAAAAACTTATAGAATTGTTATTGACAACCCCAGTCTAGAAACAAATCAAGTATTTATTCAGGGAGAAATGGTAAAAAGAAATATATAGCACATGATAATTGTTAGCAATAACCACTACTATTATGATTGTGTTTTTCTCCAAATGCATAGTGTCTACGAGATGTGATGTTTTTGTTTCAAGTGTTTACTTTTCCATGTTTTTTCACTGGGAAAGCTGAATTTTAGAAGACAATGAATTGTTTAAATAGATTATTCTGTTGGGATGGGAAAAGGACTTTGATAAATAGATAAATATCTACACATCAAAAAGAATAGCTAACCTCTTTGCCCATACCTTTCCTACCTAAATGTACTTTAGTCTGTTCCTTTCACAACTCATTAACTCTATTCCTACTAGAGATTTATAATATGCTTTTGTGTACTTATAAAATCTTTTGCAATTGGAATTGCTCTAAATTTTAATCCTTCTATAGATAGAAGTAGAATGAGAGCAGGAGAGAGAAAAGAGCGTTCTTAGTCACTAATAGTATTTGTTCAGCTATCTCACCATATAATTAGTTGCTTGTTTTAAAGGAGGGAAGCACCAAACTAGTATATACCAGATGTCTGATGAGGTATCCTCTTTTTCAAATTTTACAAAATTCCTCTAGCTGATGTTATATGAGATATCCTATGATCTCCATCTCCATTTATTTTTTGAATTTCTTTGTCTTATTTCAGGTTTTTCCTCCCATGAACTCAAGATTTTATCAAAACATCTCAATTTCAGTTATTATCTTCTTTTAATTGTTCATTATTGACACAGAGAAAAAATTCAGACACTATTCTTGTTCTTCTTCCACCTCTACCGAAAAACATCTGTTAGGCAAGTGCTGTAACAGGATTTTACTGTGGGTTTTGAAGCACGGAATGGTTTTAGATGGAACCAGTGCAATTAACTTAGAAGTGAATTTTAGACATTCATATCCTGAGTGCTCTTCAGCCACCAGACAACAGAAATTCCTTACTGGGTAACATCATCTTCCAGCTTTGGCCTCTTGTCATTTTTTAGGTCTTTCTCTCTGTGTCCCTTCTCTCTTCCTTCTCAGTTTTCTCCTGTCTCCAATCCTGGACGCTTGCTCTCTCCATGCTTAGTAGCCTTATTATCACATTGTCAAATCTTTTCACTTTCAGTGCATGCCCTGTTAGATGCTTATCAAATGAGTCATTGTAGTCAATCTTTTGCTAAGGTCTTGATGTCGAAAGTTTTCTCCTTTCTTTATGTCTGACAAAGAAAGACATTCTAATAACTTCTCTGAGTTCCACAATGTGTGACGACTGTTCTCTCATTGCCATGATAAACTGCCAAAGCACTGACATATGATTATCTGGATGGTAGGGAAATAAATGAATAAAGAAATTTCAAGTCTTCAGTTTAATTGATAAAGTCAATCACTGCTTCTAGCATGTTTTTAAATCTACAGAGATAAAATAATATGGGCCAACTTAAATTGTATGTTTTGTTCTCCTATGTCGTGACAGGAAGACACCTAACTCTGTAACCTGCAGGGTTTCAGAGAGATTCTAAATTGAAGAAGATAGGTACAAAACCTGGATAATCAGCCACTAAGTGATTCCATGATTGTTGCTTGAATAAAAACATATGGAATTCAGAGGAGAAAAGTTGAAACTAGCCTAAGGGATAGCTCTGAAAAACCTGTGATAAAGGAATTTACTTGCTGCTGCAGACACCATTTGATGCTTTGTGCCATCTTTTCTTACAATTTAACCTTCTGTAGTTGTATTTTTCCCTTCTGTACATTTTGAAGTTAGCATTAAAAAATCATGGCATAGTAAATGGTTTTAATGCAATATTAAGGAAGGTTAAGCTATAAGTTATGGTTGTTTAAAAACACTAGAACTTAAAAAATGTGAGAAGGGAGTGGGAAATCAAGATTGCTAGAGGCCATTACTTTTGTGCTATTTACTTTGTTCTAACAGGGTCAGCTCTTGGCAAAATCTAGAAGGAGGTATACAAGTTCCTTCACTTTTCTGATCAAATTGCCTTAAGCATTTTACATGTAATTCACCCAAATCTATGAAGTAAATATATTGCTATATGATTGTATTATAAGTGAAGAAACTAAGATTTGGAGAGGTTAAACAAATTGCCTGAGGTCAGAAAGCTAGTTAATGGCAATGTTGGGTTTAACAACTATTCAGCCAACTCACACTACTGGAATTCAGAACACTACCTCTTCTGGTTGCTGGTAACTGCAAAAGAAGTACTCATTCAAGAGATTGTGTGTGTGTGTGTGTGTGTGTGTGTGTGTGTGTGTGAGAGAGAGAGGGAGAAAGAGAGAGAGAGGGAGGCAGAGTGTGTGTGTGTGTGTGTGTGTGTGTGTGTGTGTGTGTGTGTGTGTGATCCAGGATGACAGTGTTGGTGATCCAGAGGAAAAATATTTGTAGTAGTGACATAATACATGGTGGCATTTCGGAATGTTGGCAAATGTGGATGATATAAGAGAGGGGCTGGAGTGGCTGCTTTTGTCATCCCACACCCTACGCCACTCTTATACTTGACATAGACTGCTTTAATACATAAAACGTTTACTGAACAAGTGAAAATGTTTCATTATAAAAAAGCAAAAGCACATGTTGACATTTATTATAGTAAAAATTATTTGTTAAACAAGAAAACCCAATAACAACCATGGTGAAAATATTCATTCAATAAATATTTATTTAGAGCCTACTATCTGCTGGGAACTGTTTCAGAGCTATAATGGCAAAGACTGACATTTTCCCGGACTTCTCAGTGTAGCCACTTTTAGAGAAATACAAACAAGAAATTTTAAGGAATGAGAAATAAAAAGTGAGATGTGGGGAAATTTGAAAAAAATTTAAAGAATACCTTTTCAAATCTAGTAAGGTTTATACAGGCTTCTTACAAAATGGATGAATAGATTAAGTTTAGTAACTTAAAAAGAGCAAGACTTATAGTGAAATATGATGCAGTAAGGACATTCCATTCCACTTCTTTCTTCAAAATCAAATAAAAAATCAAGAAGAAAATTAACAAGAAAAGAAAAAATCAGCACCACCAAACGAAAAGAGGAACTAGTCACAACCCTAAATCTCTATTTACAAAAAGTAACTATCAAAGACTAAATGAAGGACAGGTGCAGGGAGCAGACACAGACTTCTCCAAATCTTAGGTACTTTATTCCAGAATTAGAGACTTATGAAGGGGGAACTAAGTCCCTTGTCTGGAATAGCAGTGTGCTTGGCAGGTCATAGATAAGTCACAAAATTATAAATACACACAGAAATACTTCCTATTTGCAAGTTGGGAAAGTTGGGAGTGAAGGGAGTTCACTGAGAGGCATGCAGACCTCTGCTCTTCTGAAAGAGGATAACACCAATTTCAAGGAACTCTGCAAATTTGTTGAGAAAGGGCTCTAAAACAAGAAGAAAAAATTATAGATATAAAAAGTAAGAAAATCATGGAAAAGTCATAAAGAGAAAATTCAAATAACAAAAATTTTTAATTAAATTTAAGTTTAATATTTTTTTGAATTTTTTGAAACTGGGTCTCTGTCACCAAGGCTGGAGTGCAGTGGCATGATCTGGACTGACTGCAGCTTCTGCCTCGCAGGTTCAAGCGATCCTCCCAACTCACCCTCTCAAATAGCTGGGACTAGAAGTGAAGGCCACCACACCTGGCTATTTCTTTTTTTTCTTAGTAGAGATAAGGTTTCACCATGTTTCCCAGGCTTATCTCCAACTCATGAGCTCAAGCAATCTGCCCATCTCGGCCTCCAAAAGTGCTGGGATTTACAGGTGTGAGCCACTGCACCCAGCCCCAACTAAATAAAATTTAATAAATTCTAAGAAATGAATGTTTATCTAAAAAAATGTCAATTTCCAGAATTGTTTTCTAAAGCAGTAAAGCACCAGAATTAAACCAAGTGAGATAAAAAATATGAGAAAATATCACAGAGATGCCAGCCCCAAAGTAACAGGTTAAAATATTTATAAAGAATGCTAACAAATATCTACAGGCAGAAATTTCTAATGCTGTTCCTTGTTTTCCAGAACAGAGAGAAGAAAAGTTAACCCACATTTTTTATAAAGAGATAGTGACATTAATACAAAAAGCTGAGAAGGGTAGTTTAAAAAATAGAGAAAAGAAACTAGCTGCAGAAAATTTAAATTATGAATACATATTCCTAAGAAGGTGTAGAACAATCAGATGTTCCTTTCAATAGATGCTGAAAAGAAATTCTTCAAAGTTTTAAATATATTATTCATCAAGACTTCTACATGAAATTCAACTAGATAGTAATTACTTAACATTACATAAGAACACATTAAATACTACCAATAGAAATCATTATAATGCTGGTAACTAACACTTATGAAGTGCTTACTGTTGTGACTGAGACACCTTCAGCCACTCTTTTCTTATATTGTGTACTAGTCCACAAGGTAAGTACTACTATTTTCTCTATTTTACAGATAATAAATCCTGGCACAGAGATGCCAAGTAACTTTTCCAAAATTAGTGATCTAGTAACTGGTAGAGCTGGGTGCAAACCAAAGTAGTCTGACTTCAGAACTCATATATGCTATATAAATCATGTTTTAAATGGAGTGGCCCAATAACACTTAATATATGACTTGTAGGAAGAACACTTCAACTCTTTCCTGAATAACAGTACCAGGTTGAAGGCTGAAGAGGGAGGACTGAATAAATGAAAAAGGTGTTTTTTTTTTTGTTTTGTTTTTCTTTTTTTCAGGTAAGAAGACTGAATATATTCCATGCACACAAATTATTATAGATACTATTTGTTACACCAACGTTTTCAATAGCAATGACTGAGAATACCCTGAGATTCCATCTGTAAAGTGGAGAGTATAAAAAAATGTGGTATATTCATATAAGAGAGTATTTTTTTTAAGGTTGATTAATATGTGCTAATATAAAAGGATGGACGAGCTCTATTAGTGAAAAAAGAAAGCACAGAACACAATACTCCCATTAATCTAAAAAAAGGAGATTTCTAGTTTAAATACATATGAAAATTTCTGTAAGGGTATAAAAGGACCATATTGTTCAGCTCTGAAGAGTCCATCTGGGGTTTGAGTGGCACAGCGAGTGGAAATTAAGCAAATTTCTGTAATTTAAAAAATTATATTATTCTATTTTAATTAGTATTTAGCCTTCCATCTGTATCCATGGAGAATTGGTTCTAGGGCCTCCTGAGGATACCAAAATCTATAGATGCTCAAGTCTCTGGTATAAAATGGCACAGTATTTGCCCATAACCTGTGGATATTCTCTTGTATACTTAAATAATCTCCAGCTTATTTAAAATCCCTAGTACAAACTAGATGCTATGTAAGTAGTTGTTATACCGTAGTGTTTAAGAAATAAAGACAAGAAAAATGTGCATCTTCAATTCACAGGCAATTTGTTTTTGAATATTTTTGATCCTTGGTTGGCTAAATCCATACATGGGGGACTCATAGATATGGAGGGCCTGTATGTATCATATGTATGTAAGTGAACTGGCCAGATGAAAGGCCAGGGGTAAGACTTTGGTGGAGGTGCAAAGAAGAAGCAACAACAACAACGAAAAACGATCTGGAATGGCCCTGAACTGAAGGATACTCAAGTAAACTGTAGGAAATAAAGAGGTTGAGAAAGATGCCTAAAGTAGTTTTCCAAATTGAGCAGCATTTGACCCCATTGTGGCTAAAATAGTTCTGCAGCTTCAGAATAATCTTATCCTTATACTGTTCCTAAAAGAGAGGTGACAGTGTTTTCATAATGCACCACTAGTATTATAATTTTTAAAAATTATACTTTCATGACCCTTAAAGGTAATTTTAACATAAAAAACTCTCCTGAGGGATTCAAAAGTCAATGAAATCTGTCGACTATTTTACTATAACTGGGAAACCACTATCTGTTTTTCAGAGCTTTGATTTTATACAGACTACTCAATCTAACATAGAGTTCACACAGAGCAAAACTTTATAAATTTAGACTTAGAGGAATATATACAATGTATTATTTTATTCGAGGAAATTCTGATTTCAAAGTGATAGAAAGCACATACAATAACTGGCTGTAGATCAATAAAATGTTGCCTGCAAGAGATTTTAGTGAATACATATGTTTATTCTCTGAATCCATTTGTTAGAACCTTCTTAAATAAATTCCCTCTTGATAAATTTCCAAAATCAGTCACCTAATTTATGAAGGGTCTTCTGAATTATGAAACATTTAGTATTGCTCTATTGTTATAAATTTTATTCTGTATGAATACTCAGGGGATTGTTAACTTATGCTAGCCATATATGTTACTTTACTGAAAAATCACTTTATTAAATAATCAAATGATTAGTCCTTCACATATTACAGTTAGCTTTGTGGTTATATATATTTATTATATTGGAAGGGAAATGCATAATTAAAAAAATTAATTACCACCTTTCAAAACTGAGTTTATGTTACTTAACTGAATTGTTTGATAAAATGTAGTTTAACTCTCAAATACAGAGAAGATAATTATAAAATTTCATGTTTTACATTTTTTTCTATATTAGTCTAGTACAATGGTCAAAATAAACTAGGATCTCTAGTTTATTTGAAACACTGGCAATCACTGCATAGTTGTGTAAATGTAGATGTAGACATTGGAGAAAGGTGGGAATGTGTTTTGACAGCATAATGTAGTCTGGAATATATTCTTCTGAATAAATTCCAAAAATTGCCCAGGGATATTTTTGCCGTTTGCCTCTTTCTTCTAGAAAATGATGCTGAATAAGCAAAATAAAATCAGCAATCACAATTCCTAAGACCGAGTATGCTGAGAGTTTAAGGTTTTGTAAATTGTGGTTTTACAGGGCTTGAAGCTGATTTGTTTAAAAAGAAATAAACAGGCATGTCATTTGGATTTTTGTTTGCAAGTTCACCTTTTTTTCAAACCCATTTTTACGCTGTTTACAGCAAACAGAAAATGTCAGTCCCATCTCTAAGTTCTAAGTAAGTGAATTCTGAGAAATAGTATTCTAGTATTTCTCTGCTAAAGTAAATTTAAAATTTCAAGACTTTAAGTTACCTAGATTATCTTTAGTACTATTTTATTCCTAGCATATAAATCTAAGAAAGTTTTGAAAATATGGAATATATAAAGTTTTGAAAATATAGAATATATATATATATACACACACACATATACACATATATAGTCACGTCACTTAAAGATGGAAATACAGTCTAAGAAATGCAT
Organism: Sapajus apella; assembly: GCF_009761245.1. Taxonomy (NCBI): domain Eukaryota; kingdom Metazoa; phylum Chordata; class Mammalia; order Primates; family Cebidae; genus Sapajus; species Sapajus apella. The sequence goes on from NW_022436976.1 coordinate 6,221,540, forward strand.
TGTTAGACAATTTCATTCTTGTCTGAATATAATAGAGTGTACTTACACAAATCTAGATGATATCACCTACTACACACCTAGGCTACTCTTATAGCCTACTGCTCCTAGGCTACAAACCTGTACAGCATGTTATTGTACGAATACTATGGGGAACTGTAACACAGTGGTATTTGTATATCTAAACATAGAAAACGTATACTAAAAATACAGCATAAAAGGTTAAAAAAAAAAAGAGGTACACTTTTATAGCGCACTTACCATAAATGGAGCTCGCAGAACTGGAATTTACTCTGGGTCAGTCAGTAAGTGAGTGGTGAATCAATCTATAAGTCTAGGACATTATTATCCACAACTGAGGACTTCATAACCACTGTACACTCAGGCTACACTAAATTAATTAAATGTGTTTCTTTAGTAACAAATTAACTTTAGCTGTAACTTTTTTCTTTTATAAACTTTTAAAGTTTTTAAACTTTTCATCTCTTTTGTAATGACATGTAGCTTCAAAAACATTGTCTAGCTGAACAGAATTATTTTCTTTATATATTCTGTAAGCTTTTTTCTACTTCTAAATTTTTAATTTTAATTTTTGACATTAGTTAAAAACTAAGGCACAAACACACACATTAGTGCAGGCCTACACAGGCTCAGTATCATCAGTATCACTGTTTTAACCTCTGCATCTTGTTCCACTGGAAGGCCTTTAGGGGGCAGTAACATACATGAAACTGTCATCCTCAAGGCCTTATCCGGTGTACCACTTGAAGAACTTGTCTAAGGGGGTTTTATAGTTAACTTTCTTTTTATAAAAAGAAAGATTACAATCTAAAATAACAATAAAAACTGTAGCATAATAAATACATAAACCATATTCATTTGTTATCAAGTATTACATGTCAACTATTATGTACTCTACATAATTATACATGCTATACTTTTATACAACCGGCAGTATGGTAGCTTTGTTTACACCAGCATCACCACAAAAACGTGGGTGATTCATTTTGTTGCAATACTAAGATAGCTATGATGTCACTAAGCAACAGGAATGTTTCTGTTTCATTCATACAGAATGGGAGGACCATTCTGTATGCTCTCCATTGTTGGCTGAAATATCATTAGGTGACAAATGACTGGTGAAGGGTCTTGCTTCCATGTTGATGGCTGCTGACTGATCAGCATGGTAGTTGCTGAAGGTTAGGGTGGCTGTGGCAATTTCTTACAACAACAATTAGTTTGCTGCATCAATTGATTCTTTCAGGAAAGATTTCTCTGTAGTATGAGATGCTGTTTGATAGCATTTTAACCGCAGTCAAATTGCAAAATTGGAGTAAATCCTCTGCCACTTTTTTATCAACTAAGTTTATGAAATATTCTTAATCTTTGTTGTCTTCTCAACAATGTTCACAGCTTCTTCATCAGGTGTAAGGTTCATCTCAAAAAACCACTTTCTTTGCTCATCCATGGAAGTGACTCCTTATCCCTTCAAGTTTTGTCATGCCATTGCAGAAATACACTCACACCATTAGGCTGCACATCTAATTCCAGTTCTATTGGTATTTTTACCATATTCTGCAGCTATTTCCTCCACTGAAGACTTGAACCACTTTAAGTCATCCATGATGGTTGAAATCAACTTCTAACAACCTTCTACTAATGTTATTTTGACCTCTTTCTATGAGTAATGAATGTTCTTAATGACACTTAGAATGGTGAATCCTTTACAGAAGGTTTTCAATTTACTGTTCCCAAATGCATGAGAGGAGTAACTAACTATGGCAGCTATAGCCTTACAAAATGTTTTTCTTAAAAAATAAGACTTGAAAATTGAAACTATTTCTTGATCCATGTGCTGCAGAATGGATGTTGCATTAGTAGGCATGAAAATGATATTAATTTTTTTGTACATCTGCATCAGAGCTTTTGGGTGACCAGATGCAGTATAAATGAGCACTAATATTTTGAGAGAAATCTTTTTTTTTTTCTTTTCTGAGCAGTAGATCCCAATAGTGGGCCTAAAATATTCAATAAACCATGCTATAAACAGTTTTGTTGTCGCCTAGGCTTTGGTGTTCTATCTATAGAGTACGGGCAGAATAGATTTAACATCATTCTTATGGGCCTGAGGATTTCCAAAACGTGCATTGGCTTCATGTTAAAGCGACGGGCTGCATTAGCCGCTAACGAGAATCAACCTGTTCTTGAAGTTTTGAAGCCAGGCAATGACTTTTCCTCTCTAAAGGAGTCCTAGATGGCATCTTCTTCCAATAGAAGCTTATTTTTTCTACACCGAAAATGTGTTGTTCAGTATAACTACTTTCATCACACATGATTAGTCATTGCGCGACTAATCATGTGTGACACAGTGACATGAAGTGAACACGTGATGTTGGAAAAATGGCATTGATAGACTTGCTAGTCAGGATTGCCACAGATCTTCAACTTGTTTAAAAAAACACAATTATTGTGAAGTGTGGTAAAGCAAAACACAGTAAAATGAGGTAAGCCTGCATATGTAACCTTTTAAAATATTAAAAAATGTTTATTCATGGACCCATTCCTTCAACCAACAAATTTTACTTTGTGCCTTACATTAGCCAGGCAGTTGCCAAGTACTGGTTAGACAGAGTTGAGAAAATAGGCATATGTTTCTGCCATCTTGGAGCTAAGAATTCAGAGGGGAAAGTAAAAATTACAAAACTAAAGTCCAACAAATACCTCATTACACATTGTAAGTTGTATATACTGCTTTTTAAACTGCTTATATTCCACTTAGCATATCATGGAAGTATCATTTTCAAAAGTCAGATCATTCCAGTCCTCTTCTCAGAACTCTGCAGCGACTCCCCATCTGGCTGAGAATGGAGACCTGAGCCCTTGCCCTTGGCCTATATGTACTAAATGCTGGTGGCTGCTCTCTGATCTTTCCTTTGATTGACACCTCCTTCCTCACCCACTGTAGTAGCCTGGACTTCTTGCTGCTCTTACTCACTTTAAACTGATCAGTGTCTACCTCAGGCTTCATGTTTCCTAATCTCTCACCCTAGAATGCCCTGCCTCCAAATGCCTTAGGGCCTGACTTGTTATTTTCAACTCTAGAAGTCGTCACTGTCTACCATCTGGATAGCCGTATGCCCAATTCATTTTCTATGTTTACTTGACTGTTTTTCATAGCTTTTAATCTGTCCTGGAACACTGCATCTTCATATATTTATTGTCAGGTTTCCCCTTCTAGAATGCTAGCTTCATGAAACTAGGGGTGTTGCTTTCTTCACTGCCCTACCTTCTAGCACTTAATATGCATTTGATGAATATTTATTAGATGAATGAATGAATAAATAAATGAAAAAGTAGATGAATGAACAATTTTCTAGTCACTGCATGTTCTTATTTGCAGCATTAGAATATTCAGTGATATAAACAGATCGTATTTGTTTAACAATATTTTTATCTATTGAGCTAAATTAATTTCTTCTTTTTTCCTTTTAGAAATCATGCTGTCATGAACTCCACTGTGGTTAGATTACTTAGTGTTATTTCCTTAGGATAAGTTCAAGGAAGTGGGATAAACTGTGTTATTTTTCAGGCAATATTAGATAATGAGAGAGTATCTATTATTGCTAGGAAATGTGTATGTCTGAAAGAAACTGAAGTTCATTCAGGAGTTAGCTTCTGAACTCTGTTCACCAGCAAACTTCAACTGAAATTATTTTGGGACCATATTCATGCCTGTAGTCTTGGTTTCTGTTGAATTCAATTTTATTAAGTTTTCTTCAGTCACAATTTTAAACCACAGTTTGTCTAGGAAGGAAACAGAAATGTGGATTTTAATGTGTATAATATACAGGCCTTAGAAATTTTTAAAATCTCACTTCTAAAAATCCCATAACTTTACTTTAAGAATCAGAATAGGAAACATAAATAAGAACACATATAGTGATCCATCCACAACTATTTGACTGGGAAGTAGATTAAAATCCTAAATTATTGCTGAAGTTTTCTAAGTTAAAAAGGACTCAACTATAAGCACTGAAACCAATCAGAGTTTCTCATGTCAGCTGTACTATTTCCTATGGAGCTAATCTATGCAAGTAGTATTTATCATTTAAACCATCCTGGTTCAAAGACCATTGATGATGTTATATTGTCAAAAGAAAGAACTTGTAACTGACAGTTTATTCAGCATGAGAAAGAAAGAATGAAGGAGACTATTTGCATTTAGCTTACATTTTAAAGTAAAGAAAAAGTAAAGAGAATAATTTCCAAATTTGACATCATCTCTCCCCCCTCCTTTTTTTCTGAAGCACTGTTTTAGTTTTTAAAGAAATTCTAAATTGACATTTAAATGGTGGCAGGGCAATTCTCCGTCTCTGCCTTGTGAAACGGTCTCTGGAAATGTACAATTATGCTGTCATCTTTAGCACTCCACATTGGACAGAGTTTAATTATTAATGTGTTTCCCTCAGAGAATGACTCGATCATGTCACAACTCTAGACAAATACAGCTAATGCAAAATCATAAAATATTCACTTGAATACTGCTGAACTGACAGGAAATTAATTCTATGAACACTTTTGATATTACCAGAAAATTAGTTTCAAATGCATAAGACTGAAATAAATGTGTTCATAATTTGCTCAAGGGTAACGCTCATCTTGCAATCAGTTGGTGTCTTTTTATAAATGTTACAAGTATTCAACATGGCTTTATGATAAAGAGGACAGCTAATGTAATGTATTATTTGTAGACAGTGTTTTACTTGTAAACAGCAGGGAGTGAAGAATTGCTCTCTCAGAAATATTTAAACTCCAGTAATATTCTGCCATTAATCATTTTGTAGAACTGAAGAAGTACCATCAAAAAAAAATTTTTTTTTCCGTTAAGACTGAGAAGCTTAAGGAATGGTAATGGGATTTCAAACTTTTCATTTCAGATTACTGTCTCAGTTCTTATGAAATATTTGAAAGTGATTGAAAATGATTAGGATCTTAAGGCTACTTGATGTCCATCATTGGAAAAATTAGTGATCTTATGAGTTTTGAGAGTTGAAAGTATACCTCAAAGAAATTTACTTTCTTTTTTGCATTTTCCCAGACATTTCCATGAATTTTATTGTAATATTATGCTATAAATATTTCTGTCCATATTTTTTACATTGTGCCCCTACACTTACTCAACTAAAACCTCCTTGAAGGTTAACACTTTTGTCGTTGATCTCTATCCCTAGAGCCTAGTCAAGTGCGTAATGCAGAGGCTACATGCTTGAGTTGCTTGGTGTATAAATTAATAAGTGAAAAAAATAGATAAATGAGATGAGTTCTCATTAAAAACATAAAGAGGGAAGTAAAATAAGTCAACATATAGTACATTTACTTTACAATTAAAAATATCTTATAAAAGACTATTTTAACATTTATTTCTAAAAGTGGCTTCTTTCGCTATAACTGATTCCTGCTTTTATAGAAACTACTCCTGACTCACAAAGGTAAACTGTTAATGGACAAAATTTGCTATCTTGCTATAGCTAATCAGTCAGAGCTAAGCTAATCAGATGTTTTTGAAACATCTGAATGTGAAATTGTGGCATTGCTGGAGTTGAATCATATTTGACGGTATTCTAGAGAAAAAACACAGCACCATGTGAGTCAGGTCACATTTTCTTACCATCGTGAGTTCTAGCTTCTGTTTCCTTCTAACAAATATCTCTTTTAGAAAGCTGACGTTAGCCATAGTCTGCTTCTATTACTAGAAACCAAAAGAAATTTGATTCACATAATTATGTATAATAAAGCATGTTTAGACAGTGTACTTTTGAACAATTTTGTTTTTAAACAAAATTATCTAATTAATATGACTAGAGTTTTCAGATCTTTTATGCTTCCTTTAATCTATTTATTGTATATATTTATTTAATGTAAAAATTACAATTGTGGGAAATTAAATTTATGCCATCTGCACAGAAGTTGTAATAAAATATTAAAATAAACATGATTATTAATGAACCATATCAGTGAATTTTAGTTTAATAGTTTTAAGTTATTTTAAAAATTGCAGGAAATGAAGTTGTTCATTATGCCATACAACTACTTCTTGTAATGGCAGATTGAATGGGGGCCTGAGTTAAACATAACCGCATAAATGCGAAAAGGCAAAAAGGATCTAATTGAAGATATCATTAGAAAACAAAATATAGCAAATTAATTAAACAATGAAAATCTCAATAACAATGGCTACATGTTTTTAAAACTTAATGTTTTAATATTATCCTTACAAAGATTAGTCAAAACACATACTAAATTTTTATGCCAATTTTTTTCCAGGGTGGTTATTTATCCAGCAAATAGAAACTATAATGAATGTTTACTCATTTATCTGGCAAACAAGTATTCAAAACCTACTTTATGCAAGGCATCATACTAGGTGATAAGAAGAATACAATGATGATGAAGAAAACTTTCTTGCCTTTGAGAGATGCAAATTAAAATTACAATAAGATATCATGTTATACCACTCAGAATGGCTGTTATTATAAAGTTAAAAACAACAGATGTTGGTCTGGATGCTGAGAAAAGGGAATGCTTATACGCTGTTGGTGGGAATGTAAATTAGTTCAACTTCTGTGGAAAAGGGTATGAAGATTTCTCAAAGAACTAAAAATAGAACTACTATTAAGTCTAGTAATTTCACTACTGGGCATCTACTCAAAGTAAAATAAATCAATATACAAAATGACATCTGCATTTGTATGTTTATTGCAGCACTATTCACAATATCAAAATCATGGAACCAGTGTAAGTATCTATCACTGGTTGACTATAAAGAAAACACGGTAAATATATACCATGAAATACTACATATCCATAAAAAAGAACAAAATCGTATTATTTTGCAGCAACTTGGATGGAGCTAGAGGCTATTATTCTAAGTGAACTGACTCAGGAACAGAAAATCAAATGCGTTCTAAGTGGAAGGTAAACAACAGGTACACACGGGCATCTGAATCTAAAATAAAAGTTGAAATAATAATAATAAAGAAAAATTTCCTGCCTTCAAATACCTAGGAGGGAGATAAGAAAAGAAACAAAAAGTAGCAATATAGACTGAATGTTAAGAGAGATATTATAAATTCAAAGTAATATGTGACTTAAAGAAGGGGGAAATCAAATTAAGATAATTACGAGAGGATTAATTAATAAGATGGCTTTAACAAGATGAATTGAGTAGGAAAGGATATTTTGAAAGGTAGAGATCATTCTAGTAACCTGTAACTGTATGAGCAACAAACTTGTTGCTGAAGTATAGAGTATTCAGAGACCAGCATCCACTGAGAGTTTGGCTATGAAGGAGGTTATTCCCTTCCACCAATAATCTTACGTTTCTGATGAAATTGATTATCTACATGATGTTACAGCAAAACTAATAGAGTTGTTTTCATTCACTCTGTATATTTTCAGTCTTCCCATGATCTCTTAACATCATTATAAATAGGATTTAGTCTCTATCTTGTAGCCAGGTTACAATGACATCCACATTGTTAAATCCAATAAGCAATTATTTGTTCATAATTAATTACTAGCCACATTTGAACACTTGACCATCTCTCCTCCTAAAAATCTCTTGCTTCAGTTGGCCTCCAGGTAACCCCCATATCTTACTTTTTTTTTCTCCAACATCCAATGTGCACTTTTCCTTGTCTTTTTTGGCATTTTCCCCCCCAACCATTTATCACTGAAGTATCCCAGGACTTAGTTCCTAAGTGGTTTCCTTTTTGCTGACTTCCCTTTGTGATACCATCAGTGTAATGGATTAAAAATGTCATCTGTAAATTTTGGACTCCAAAATGAACATCAAATTATGGATCTTTAATTCTGAACTCATATATATACAATGGTCCTCTATATTTCAATTAGCTATAAGACATTTCAAAGCCATACCTCTGATTTCTTTCCCAGTCCAAACCACCTTTAATCAAACTCTTCCTCATTGTAGTTAAAAACAATCCCATTCTTCTAGTTATTCATGACAAAACTCATTGAAACCTCTTATGACTAGTCTCTTTTTCCTAGTCCTCCTTTCTCTCAGATCTTCTTGATAGTAGCTAAAAAATATATCCAGAATTTGAGAATTTCTCATCACTATTACTGCTGCCACCCTGATCAAAGTCTATAATCTCTTACCTAAGTGTTTTCCTTGTTTCTGTGCCTGCTTTCCTTTATTCTGTTGTCAATACCACAGCCAAACCGATCATGTTAAGATATAAGTCAGATTAATCATAAGCTTATTTTGGTCGAAAAGCATGCAATAAATCCCTATTCCTTCACAGTGAGAACTAAAGTCCTTATAACAGCTCACCTGCTGTTACTCTATCTGAAATAGTCTTTTTGCAAATACTTTCAGATCTTCAGATTTATTTCTGATGGTCAATTTTATGTGTCAACTTGACTTGGCTACAGTACCCAGTTATTCAACCAAACACTAATCTAAGCGTTGCTGTGATGATATCCTCTAGATATGATTGACATTTAAAGTCAGCTGATTTTAAGTAAAGGAGATTGCCCTAGCCAGCCCCAATACCTTGTAAGCAATTGCAACTGCAATAGCAACACACAATCTCTCTCCCCCCACCTATATATATATGTGATGGTTAGTACTGAATGTCAACTTGATTGGAGTGAAGGATACAAAGTATAGATTCTGAATGTGTCTGTGAGGGTATTACCCAAGAGATTAACAATTGAGTCAGTGGGCTGGGAAAGGCAAACCATACCTTAATCTGGATGGGCACAATCTAATCAGCTCCCAGTGCAGCTGGAATATAAGCAGCCAGAAACATGTGAGAAGAGAGACTGGCCTAGCCTCCAAACCTACATCTTTCTCCCATGCTAGATGCTTCCTGCCCTTGAACATCAAACTCCATGTTCTTCAGTTTTGGGACAATGATACAATGATGAAGATACAATCTAGAGTAAAAAACATACCACTATGTGAGTCACGTCACATTTTCTTACCATCATGAGTTCCAACTTCTGTTTTTTATATATCAACTTCTGTTTCATATATATATGAAAACAGATATATGTGTGTGTGTATATATATATATATATATATATATATATATCTCCTATTAGTTCTGCCCCTCTAGAGAAGCCTGACTAACACAATATATATATATATATATATATATATATATATATATATATATATATATATTCAGTTTTTGTTATTCATGGTGGTGGTGCTCTATAAAGTCACCATGAACACTGAATTAACCAATACTAAACCATTGCTCCTATGGGAAATACAAGGTTAAGTATTAGTCACAACATTCCCATCAACCGATCAATTCATACCTTTATTTTATGTGTGTCCCTGTTTAAAGACACCTTTGAAAATATACATGGATTCACTGCTGTTTGGTTGGTTGGTTAAAACAAAGATTAAAAAATTAAAAGCAAATAAAAATATATATTGTTGATTCATTAAGGTTGAATTCACAGCTAATAGCACTATAACTCATGCGTGAATGGGGCTTATCTAATACTCATTATCTCCTCAAAGCATATCATAGACATTTTACACTTAGGAGTACTAGACAGCACCGTACATTGGGGGACATTTTAAACAGTGAAATTGCCAGCAAAAAGAGGACAAACATATTTTTTAAAATGGCACTAAATATACCATGAAAAGGATACTTTTTTATAATAGAAGAGCTAATAGAAGAAGACATAGTGTTGCCTTGTTTGACCTCACCTGGGAACATTCTTGTTGGGTGACTCAAACTTTTTGCGGCTCTGTGCATTTCCGTGAATGACAACAAAACTGCCATTATTATTGATTTTTATTATATTAATTTGGCGATTACAAGTACATTTTATTGAGTAGGTGAATTCACAAATCTGTAATCTGCAAATAATGAGGGTCAAATACACACAGACACATACACATCCACACACATATACATCTATTTATCTGTCTGTCTCATCATATTCTCTCTCACTCTTTGCCTCACTCTCATAGAATGTTTAATAGCCAATTTATTCTGTTTCTTTGATAGAAATCTGACTGATACACTCCTAATTCACCTTTTTCAAGTCTTTGCTCAAATTTCACTTCTTAATGAGTCCCACTCTCAGTTCCCCAATTTTCTTTGGCCTGCTTATTTACTTTTTATAGGACTTATCATATTCTAACATTATATAGTATGTTTATGTGGCATATTTATTCGTTATTTATTCTGTTTATTTTTTATTGTCTGTCTCCCTTGATTCAATGTAAACCTCACAAGAAAAGGATTTATGTCGGTTTTGTTCACTGATATATTGTCATAACTTGGAATGACGTTTGTAATGTAATAAGTGCTACTAAATATTTTTCAGGAAATGAATGAGGTGATTTATATGAATGTTGAGCTTGAAAATGATTTGCTGTTGTTTTCCATGAACTTAAAACCAGGTTGTTGCTTCTAAGTTTACTCCTTTTAGAAATATTGAGGTAGGCGGCATGAAGCCTACTTAAATCTGTCCAGTGGCTATCCCTAACAAGTATATCTCATTCCCTGGCAGCTAAAATTTGAGAAACTGGTAGTATATCCAGGTGGGGCATTTAATAAACAAGATTTACCATCAAGAGTGGAACTAAAAAAAGAGAAAATGTTAGAGATAAAGGATTAGAAATAGCTTGTATAAAAATGATTTGCTGAGATTATGTGTAAGATCTCTGCCTGAGAAATGATGTAGAGACAATTTAACAAGAGCAGAGAAAAAATAAAAGGGAGCCTAGATAAATTCTAAAATCAAATGTATTTAAAGGATAGGAGAGAAATGAGACAAAGATATAGTGAAGAACATACTATGGCTATCTATTATCTATGTATCTATCTATCTACGTATCTATCTATCTATCTATCTGTCTATCTATCTATCATCTATCTATCTATCATCATTTATCATCCGGTAGAGAAAACAAACTAATTTCTGTTTACATAGAGTGTTTAGCCTAGATGGAGAAAAATATTTCTTCCCTAAAAACATTCTATATATTGATTAAAACAATTATCACCTTTAATGTTCTCACAGAATTTATAAATGTATTGGAAATGAAAGGAGTGCCCCCAAAAAGCTGATTTGCTTCAAGGGACATTTTTAAATTTGGGTAGTTGGGAAGTCTAGGGGCTAGTACAGAAGCCAAAGCCATGCTGCTGGGCTGGATACGCGGTAGCCTGCTTTAAACACAGTCTCTCTTCGCAACACTGACATCTTTTGGACTTTCATAAACTGAGCACTGAAGAAGCTAGAAGTTAATGGGCAGAAATTTTACTAGGTTTTTACTGAAAACGGAACTAACCCAGTCCTAACCCAGGTCAGTTTTCGATTTGATTGCAATAGTCATCCTCTCATACTATTTCACTACAAGAGGAAAGAGGAGAATCTTTATGGGTAGAAGATATTCTCTTACTACATACAGAGTTTTTAAATAACAGCTGGCTTGAAATTAAAAAAAATACTAAACATGTGTCTTAATCCATTTGGGTTTCTATAATGATATGCCAGAGACTGGGTAGCTTATAAACAATAGAAATTTTCACTCACAGTACTGGAGGCTGGGAAGTCAAAGATCAAGTTGCTGGTAAATTAAATATCTGATGAAGGCACATTTTCTGGTTCATAGATGATTCTTTCTTGCTTGTCTTCACTTGGGGGGGAAGGGAGGAGCTAGCTTTCTGGGGTCTCTTTTATAAAGGTATGAATTCCATTCATGAACGCTCTGCATAATCACCACCCAATGGCTTCCTAATATAACCTTTTGGGTTAGGAGTTCAACACATAAATTTGGGAGAGAAATACACCAACATTCATTCCGTAGCAATATGCCAACATTGAAAAAATGTGATTAATAAGAGAAAGAATAAACAATTGAAGCATAACCTAGCATGATCCAGAGATTAGAGTTTGCAGCGATAACTAAAATAGCATCATTAATAGATTAAAGACAGGAAAAATGAAGAAAATGGATGAAGTGTATGGAGAATAAAATGTATCAATATGAATCAGATGAAAATTCTAGAATCGAAGTGTTTAATATCTAAATTTAAGAACTCATTGGATTGATTTAACAACTGATGTAGAAAAAAATGAATGAACACACAAATCAACAGAAAACATCCAATGTGAACTACAAAGTGAAAAAAAGGAGAATAAAAAGGAGGATGTAAAGTATAAAATATTTAGAGCACAGATAATTTTATATTTTGCTATGTAACCTACTATAGCCAAACTTACCATTTAAAACAACAGCCATTCATTATTTCTTTACAATTATGTGGGTTGACTGAATGGTTCTTTGAGTCTGGGCAAGCTTGAATGATCTCTCCTGGGCTAGATGTTATGCATCTGAATCTAGGACAGTTTCTCATGTCTGGTATTTGGCTGGCTGGTTGACGGTGAGTAGCCAAATATTGGTTGGAGCATCTTGTGTCTCCTATTCCTGGCCTTTTCTTCTCCATGAGATTAACTCAGATTTATTTACATGATGATCTCAGGATTCTAAACATGTAAGAAGAAAAGCTCTAAGTCTCAAGTGTTTTCCAAGCATTAACTTGGACCAAAATTGTCCAACGTCTGAAGTCACTCAAACAGCCAAGTCCAGATTTAAAGAGAAGAGAAACAGATTTCACTCTTAGTGGAGGAACAATGAAATCTTCTTGCAAACAGTGTGAATGACTTGCACGAATGTACAGATGATAAAAAAAGATGACTATTTTTTCAATCTGCCACAACCTGCAATTAAAATCTTGGAAGAGGGAAGAAATTAGATCAAATGTAATATTTAAAGAGTTAAAAGCTGAAAATTTTCTAAAAATATGAAAATATATTACATTCCAGATTTAAAAGACCAGAAAACCACAAGCAGAATAATTTTTTAAAAGTTAATTAAACAAACCAAAAGAATTATCTAAGTACATGTTAGTTACCCTGTTGGAAAACAGAGACAATCTTAAAAGCAGCCAGAGAAGTGAGAAACATCACCTTCAAATAAACAATAGTAAGATTATGACTAACTGAATCAATACTGTGAAAGCCATAAAATAATGCAGAATATTTTTAAAGCATTTAAAAATAAGTATCTGTCAAAAGTAGAATAAAGAAGTATTGATAAAGATGTGGAACAAGTAGAATACTTTCATATTGGTGGGTGTGCATATTGCTAAAATTACTTTGAAAAGCTATTTACCAATGCATACATAAACCAAATATGTAACTTCTCTGTGACCCAGCAATTTTGCTTTTAATCATATATCCCTCCCGAAATGAGGACATATGATCAACAAAATATGTGTACAAGAATGTTCATAACAGCTTTTTTCCTAATAGTTACAAATCTGAAACAACTTAAGTATGCATCAAAAATAAGATGGCTAAATATATTATTTTTCATATAATGAAATACTAGTGTTTGGTTTTCAATATTTATACTTATTAATTTTAGCCTATATGCCCACAAAAGGTGTGACCCATATACAAATTATCATTAATCACTTAAACAATGAATTTTCTCTGCTTTTATACAGGAAAAAAAGGAAGCCACCTCCCTTTCTTCTTTTAAAAAGTGGGAGAATAAACTTTGAACCTTGGAGAAGAAGTGGAAAGGATATTGAGTTCTTATTCTAATTTTTAAAAATACAGTTCTTTCTTTCTTTCTTTCTTTCTTTCTTTCTCTCTCTCTCTCTCTCTCTCTTTCTTTCTTTCTTTCTTTCTTTCTTTCTTTCTTTCTTTCTTTCTTTCTTTCTTTCTTTCTTTCTTTCTTCTTTCTTTCTCTTTCTTTCTTTCTTTCAGATAGGGTCTTGCTTTGTTGTCCAGGCTAGAGTACAGTGGGTGATTAAGACTGATTGCAAGCTCTGCCTCCTAGGCTCAAGTGATCCTCCCACCTCAGCCTCCTAAGTATCTGGGACCACAGGAACATGCCACCACACTTGGATGATTTTTTTTTGTAGAGACAGGGTTTCCCCTTGTTGCCCAGGCTAGTCTCGAACTCCTGAGCTCAAGCAATCTACCTGCTTCGGCTCTCCAAAGTGCTAGGATTACAGATGTGAGTCATCATGCTCAGCCCTGGAATATAATTTAAACTTCTCAAAGGCCCAGATGTCTTCAGATTTTAAACCTAGAGAGTTTGCCAAAGTTTTGTGCTTCTTCTTCCCTTGATATGTAAACATATACCTTATGAGCTAGGTAAATGTTTCTGGAGTTCTCTATCTATACAATTGTAAATTACCGTCCCAAGGCTGGGTCTCAGCCCAGAATTCTGTTTCCAGGTAAAATTTATTCAGAAATTTCCCACTCTAGAAATACAAACATTTTTTTTTTCTGTAGACTTCACAAATACACAGCAATATGAAAGAATAAACTACTTCTAAACTCAGTTTAATAAATAAATCTCACAGACATATGAGAAAAGAAATGAGAGAACAAAGAATATGTACTTTATGATTCTACTTATATGAAATTCAAGAAGAGTAAAGCTAATATATAGTGACAAAAGTCAGAAAATTCTACTCTCTGGAGAGAGAGGTAAATGAGAAAGCACACATAAAAATTCTGGTGCAGAAAATTTTTAATATGTGTGGTGGTTGCTTGGTGTGTGTATAGGTAAAATTCAATGAATTTTACAATCAGAATTTTTGCACTTTAAGTTATATTTCAATAAAAATATTCCTGGACAAACTAATGTTTTAGTTAAAGTAAGAGGTCATGTCTTCTTGTAGAATGAATCAGTATAATTTTGTTATTTTTGTCCAATAGTGCTTGTTAATATTAGTAAAATACTTTTTAAAAAATGAGAAGTTTGATTTACCTGAGGATGAGGCTATGAAAGATGTGATCAAGAGTTCTTATTTATGATGATTGCTTTTGGTTTAAGTTCAATCATGTAATTCAGGGTAGATGAATAAAACAATGGTAGAAGACGAAAGAGGGCTCTATAAGACAACTTTGACAATATTAAGATAATTTTTTTGTTGTTTTTGTTTGTTTTTTGAAACAGAGTCTCACTTTCTTGTCCAGACTGGAGTGCAATGGCGAGATCTCGGCTCACTGCAACCTCTGCCTCCCAGGTTCAAGCAATTCAACTTCCCAAATAGCTGGGATTACAGGCACCTGCCATCACACTCAGCTAGTTTTTGTATTTTTAATAGAGACGGGGTTTCACCATCTTGGTCAGACTGGTCTTGAACTTCTGACTTCGTGGTCCACTCTCCTTGGCCTCCCAAAGTGCTGGGATTGCAGGTGTGAGCCACCACTCCTGACTAATATTAAGATAATTTTTTTAAGATTAGCTCAATCTTCTCAAATACTGATACCGAGAAAACATTTCACATTTTGAAAAATGAGACCAATGATATTGTAAGACTTAAGTGTTGAAATTACTTATTGATGGCTATAGAGCTAGGATGTAGTCTGAGGTACAGTAACAATGCCCTTGCCTAGAAATGCTAAGAGTACCAAGATCCGTAGGACAAAAATTTTCAAACAGCGTAAATTATTAAATAAATTATAACACATAGAGAATACGTAGTACTAGGTAGAAAAAAATCAGATTTGATATAAAAAGATTGTCACCAAATGATAAGTCTAAAAATCAGTTGCAAAGTTTCTTAGGTTGAATTTCTTAAAATGAATGCTCAGGAAGAGCTTTGCATTCAGAAGGCTTTAAGAATTGCACACAAAAATGACATTTTTAATAAATCGTGGGTGCAGGGCCAGGCCAAAGGGAAAGTTGAACCATGATACAGTGCAATAGAAGAATTAGTTGATTCCATAGGGAGTTCTTGAGCTGGAATGGTTTTCAGAGCTTCCAAATCAAGACAGGAAATTCAATATTTTGTACCCCTACATAGACTAGCTATTGAATAAAGGCTGTCCCAGGGAAGGGAGTTGAAACTCAGGCAAAGAAGATCCCTCCAGTATGGTGGACCATTAGGAGGGGTGTTGTTTGGACTTTGGTGGTAGGTTTGCATGGACCTTCTTACTCTGGAACAAGGGGGACCTCACAATAGCTGGGCTGAATGATGCCTCAAAATCTTAGAGGGGAGATCTGCATAACAACACTGACTCCATTACAATCCACTCATCGGGACACATAGATCTACTTGCTTTTTAAAATCTTAGCCTATATAGACAAGGATTCTCCAAGATCCTGATTTGTCTCCTTTCCTGGGGAAACATACAAGGAAGATTAGTGGGACAAACTAGAATCATGCCACTGCTGCTGACCTTGGGGCCAAAACTGATGTCCACCATCTGCCTCCTTTACCGTCCATGCAGAGTTCTCCATACCTCATACAGCACTTCTGCTAGTCAGTGTGACTCACTTCAGGGAGCTACTCAGACTGTGTTCTCTGAGGGTTGAATCCTCTGGTCACCATGCCTTCTCCAACTGTGTGTGCTACCTATTCCAATTTACTACCAAGATCAGGCAAGGGAATTGGCCGAGTTTGTTAACACTGGAGTCTAGAAAGTCCAAAATTAAGGCACTGTCAATTTTGGTATCTCATGAGGGCTGCTCTCCCCAAGATGACACCTTTTTTGCTGCATTCTCTGGAGGGCACAAATGTTGTATCCTCACAAGGCAGAAGACATTGAAGGGCAGATGGAACCAATGCTGTGTCCTCCAACCCTTTTATGAAGTTGCTAACCCCCGACATGACTCAGTTGTCTCCATGCAAAGTCTCAGGTACCACACCTTTCCAATCAGGGCTCTATTCTTGGGATAGGAAGACTTGACAAGGTTGATAATACAACTCATTAGAGCATTTTTATTAAGACTTGGGCCTAATCCTTACTCTTTTCTGTCCACCAGATTTATATGCTTTCTTGATAGGCTGCTAAGGGAGCCTTTGGCTTTCACACACTGATTAAATGGATTATTGATTCTCAGCCTTGCATTGCTTTTTTTTCTAGTGTTTTAATAGTAGCCACCAACAGCCATCCAATTTCAGTCTTTATTACTACTCCTTCCTCTGTACTTTTCAAATGCCTGAGTTAATGTACCAGCCAATGCATTCTCTTACACCAATATTTTATTCCAGTTTATAACTAGTGAATGTTTTAACAATTGTTCTGCTAAACATGACATGGGCTAAGTACTTCATCTATTATCCACTAGCCACCAATAATGAGGTCTTCACTGATGGCCAAGTCATTAGTAATCCAACTTCAAAATCCCATTTTCAAATCTGTTTCCTACAATTATTCCTGCCTTGTAAAACTTTAAATGGCAGACACAAATATGTAGTATTACTAATGTAATAGAATTTACTTTAATATAATGAAAACCTCTGGGTATACAAACATAGGCAAACACAGCTTTTATCCTCAAGTCACTTGTAAGATATAAGGTTTGATAGACAAATGAACAATTGTAAGTCAGAATGATAAACAACTTAGCATAAGCTTAAGAATATTAAAATTGTTATTATTAGAAGCTACTGTTGCTTCTAATAATAATGTTAGGGATAATGTTAAAAGCAATTGGAATTGGTAATATACTATGTACTGTAAGGCTGGTCTTTTGTGCTTCCATATTTATGGTAAAATAGATAAGAAAAAATAGAAGCTAACCAATACTTGGAAAGCTCTCTACTTTAGGAGATCCAGTGATCAGGAAAATACTAATGTGTTGTTACTCCCTTTGAAGAAATGACAACCAACTGCTAACTTTTATTCTTCCTTAAACTAGGCACTAGCTGGTAGAAGAGAAAGTAGGATGAAACAAACCAAGTAGGGATTGTCTTAAATTTACACCTAGGAAACCACACTGTTAACTTACATAAATTCCAGGTGTAGAAGCAATTCTATTGTATAGGATTTAACAGCAGTAAATCTATTAGCTTTAATATAATGAAAACCTCTGGGTATACAAACATAGGCAAACACAGCTTTTATCCTCAAGTCACTTGTAAGATATAAGGTTTGATAGACAAATGAACAATTGTAAGTCAGAATGATTAGTAATACTACATATTTGTGTCTGCCATTTAAATCTTTGAAGAGTCAGTTAAACATCTTAAGGAAGGTAACCAGCTTTGTGTCTGCTCCTCAATTGGAAGGAGAATAGTTGATATAAAAAATAAAGGTTGTTATTCTCTGAGCTCATTTATAAAATGCTTTCACACAGCAGATATCTTCTAAAGGAGTTGTTAAACATGCAAATACTATAAAAGACAATATAGTCCCACTTTTCATCACCCTAAGGGTGGCTCAGTTACTGCAGTAGATGCATACTGTGTAGATATTTCAGTCCTGTTCTTCAGACTGCTTAATTTTGCTTGTCATTTTTTTTGATTCCCAGGAAGCTATTGGAATTGGTAAATTGCATGTTTATTACTTTAAGAAAAATAGATAAAATGAAGATATAATATAATTGGAAGGGTTTCTGGTTTCCCTGTTTTCTTTTTTGGCTTTGATTTTGAGTAACAAATCTAATTTTCAACATGTAAACTTATCATTATATATTGTGTATGAGTTCATGAGTTTAAGTTTTAAAATTATAATTTTGCACAGCACAGGCTTTCAGTTACAAAGAATGTTTTACTATATTTGTTAGGCATTCCTTTGTTTTGATGTTGTAACAAAATCCCATTTCTCTGCTGTTTCCCGTTGCAGTATAGTAAACTACTTCATTTTGGTGATTACTTTTTCTTTCTTGTAACTGATTACAAGCCAAATTATAAAATGCTGGAAGCATTCAGGCTTAAACCAGATTTCAACTTTAAAGCATGAAAAGCCTGTAGTAAGGATTTAATGAATTTCCTATTCTTTTCTTTATATTCTATACTAGAAGTTGAGGTCTGTAGCAGTTCTTGTTTGTCAGGTGAATTTAATACCAGACTTGAGATTATGACATAAAATTTCTGAGATTCATTTATGAATTCCAAGTATTTCTATGGAGCTTCTTATTGTCAGACTTAAAATGTAAAAGCAAAAGAAAAACGAATTGAACAACACCAACAAAAAGCAAGCAATATATTACCCTTGCAAATGTGAAAAAGAGACTATAATTATTTCAGTAATAAAAAAGATAAACAATGTATAACTGCATGAGTATATTGACGCTTTTATGTTTTTTCTTTAGATATAATCAAAATGGCGATCATGCATCAGCAGTCGATAGCATCAGTACAAAGAGTTGTTTTTGTTCTTGTTGTTGTTTTTAAACTTGGGCTTTTTTGGACACCATAACATAGTGGTTAAGAAGAATCTTAAGAGTCAGACTATCTGGGTTCACATCTCAGATTTTCCATTTGTAATCTCTGTGACCTTGTGCTAACTATCTTCTCTAAATCTTAGTTTCATATTTGTAAAATAAAAGATATTAGAAATTATTAATAGCAATAGTTGCCCTGATCTCACAGAATTGCTGTAAAGTTTAAATGAGCTCACATACTAAAGCACTGACCAAATAATTTGCACTTAATTTGAGTTAAAAAAAAATACTGGAAGCTCTGTAGTTTGCAAAAATGGCTCTTTTTCTTCTCTGCACTCTACCTTTCCCACGTAACTTTACATTTCCACTCTGACTGTGGCCATATGACTTGTTTTGGCCAATTGATGCTGGCAAGTGTGATATAATAACAGGCTTGAGAAGCCTTGTGCAATTGGGTTCTCTCTCTCTCGTGTTTCTAACTTCATCAAATGAACATACCTGGACTAGTCTGATGAAGAAAAAGAAAGGCACAGAACAGAGCTAAATTGCTCCAGTTGATGTCACTGTAGATAGCTGATTGCAGCTTTCAGACATGTGAATAAACTGGGTCAAGATCAGCAGAACCACCTATTCATCACTTACCAGTAAGACTCTTTGTTGCAGTACACCATTGAGTATTTAGAATTTTGTTTTTCTCTTTGTTTATTTTGTTTTTCTTTGAGTTTTGGACATACCCCTTCTGGGATACAGATTTATAATATTTGTCTTTATGTTAGGATCTAAGCTAAATATCTCCTTAATAAAAGAGTAAGTTTTAGCTATGATGGTAGTACTCTTGTTGATTGCTTAGATTGTGTTCACATATTTTTTCAGTGCAATCCAGTCTGAATTTAACTATTGAGTGTGCATGATAAATTGCTTACATTTATTTTTGCAGCTAGCATTCTCATAAGGATGTAAGCATATCCAATTGCTATATTATATAGCACAATAATAGGTTAGTGTATCTCCAACTATAATTTCATTTTCTCAAAAAATAAAAACAGACCTGTATAAAGAGAGAGTAGTGTGGAGTTTACAAATCATTTTTATTTCTATTGTTTCCTTATTTCTGAATTTTTATACCAGCATAAGTGCCAACCAATCAAATATAATCCAAAATGTAAATAATACACTAGAAAATTTATTAGCAGACATGTAAACACCAAGATCAACATTTTTTTTTCAAGATGTAGTCTTGCTCTGTCATCCAGGCTGGAGTACAGTGGCGCAATCTCTTCTCAATGCAACCTCCGCCTCCTGGGTTCAAGTGATTCTCCTGCCTTAGCCTCCCAAGTAGCTGGGATTACAGGTATGCACCACAGTGAAGATGGGGTTTCATCATGTTGGCCAGGCTGGTCTCTAACTCCTGACCTCAAGTGATCCACCCCCCTCAGCCTCCCACAGTGCTGGGATTACAGGTGTGAGCCATGTGTCCAGCCAAGACGAATATTGATTACAAAATATTATCATTCAATATCTCCCCAAAGGATGATTTAAAATACTTGAATTTTATTTTTGAAATATGATGAACTCATTATGAAAAAGGAAGAAAAATACAAATGAATACTAAGTTCATCTTTTGGATGGCTGAATAAGAAGTTATTGTAGAATATACAACAAGAGACCCTGGTTGGTATATGAATCTGGAGCTAAGGAGAGAGAATTGACTTAACTGTGCAGTTATCATGTTTACTATAGATCTTAAGGAGAAGGAGATTGTGGAATATAATTGAAAATAATAAAATGCAGAACTCTAAAACACAACAATTCTTAAGAAGCAAGATGAGAAAGAAAAGCCAGGCAATGAAACTGAAGCTTAATAATCTAAGAAGTAGAAGAATCATAGAAACAAATTTGGAAGAGATTGCTAAAACAGTTGTTATAACCATAACTTGGCACATTGTACAGCAAGTTAGGCTAAAATTAGGAATAAGACATGACCACTGTGTTCCCACAATTAGGGTAGTGACTTCAGTGATATCAGGTTTGATGTGAAGAATATGGATTTGTCTGAAAGCAGGATGAAGCAATACACAGAGCAAAAGCAAATGAAGACTATAGTAATCATGCGTATAAAGAAATGTAGTTAATGCAGACAAGAGCTAGAGTGCAATTGTATTAGGGAAGGATTTTGTATATTGGTTTAGTATGAAAGATGTTTGATCAGCTTTCTTTGATTTAGAGAGCAATTAGTGGAGAGATATCATTGCAGACAGAGAGAAAAATAGAATTAATTAATAGCAAGATTTTTCCTCAAGAGATGTGATGTGATGAAACTAGATAACACTCAGGAAAAAGATTTGAATAGGAACCCAAGATAGGACAACAAATCATTCTACTTTCTTTATAAAAAGTAAAGAGATAAAATTGTAAATATGAATAAAGATTGAGAGATATATAAGCAGTGGGATAAGAATTCATGGGAATTAATATCTAATAGGCAGAATTTATCTAGGGAGCTGACATAAAGTCATCAGGAGAGAGAGAGACAAGGAGAGAGGAGGAAGAGAGGAGCAGGATGAAAGAAGAGAGAAGGATGAGTAGAGAAAGTAGAGAAGGGGAAAATGGGAGAGAAAACATGGTGGGGAAGAAAATAGAGACTAGAAATAGAATGTAGAAAAAACTGGTAAAGGTTTGGGAACTGGTCTTAGGGGAAGAAGAGTTGCTGAATATCTGTGATGTCTCATTTAAGGTTTAAGAATAAATAGGTCAAAATATATAAGGTCATATAAACATGCCATATTTCTTAAATAATAATCTCCATTATTTGTATTATTATTTCAACCATGAAGATGAGAATCTGAAAGTTTTTGTTTGATTGTTTTCTAGATATTTTATTATAAGATAGTATGGTCTAAGGCCATACCACCCTGAACGTGCCCGATCTCATCTGCTCTCGGAAGCTAAGCAGGGTCGGGCCTGGTTAGTACTTGGATGGGAGACCGCCAGGGAATACCGGGTGCTGTAGGCTTTTTTTTTAAAAAAAAAAAAAGATAATATGAAAGTAGTTTTAACAACCATGAATGAGTCACAAAACATAGCCAGATAGAAAATAATCAGCTGTTATATAGGCATAATTAAGGACCATATTTATCATAATAAGAAAGACATCTCTGGACAGATTTTTTGAAAGTGATATATATCCATGTATATAATTGTACTTTTGAAGGCAATTTGAATCTATAAATGAATATTTTTCCAGCTATAGTTATAAAAATTATACTTACCCATACAATTTGTTAGGCATTGTAAATCATGGGAATTTGATTTTAGATGATATGCATAGCATATACTAAAAGACATATATTATAGTTCTTATTTAAGGATAATAAGGAACTATGAAAGTCTTGTTAAGTACCAAAGAAATATTACTTTCCTTCAAGTAATGAGAGGCCAACACAGAATACAAAAACATCTGCTTAAACAAAATGGCAAACATCTTTGTATTTGGCAATATAAACTAAACTTCTCTAATCATAGCACAAAATATTTTCATTTTAACTCACACTAACACAATAGTGAAAGCATTCTGAATGGTTATGTTTATAAAAATCTATGCATTTTTGAACTTACTGCATAAATGAGACCACGGTTTGCTTCCCATCTAATGTGTTCATTAGTTTAGTTTCCATTTTTTATCCAGAATTATAAAACTTCAGCTAATCATAAAAAAAAGCATAAACATCTATCTAAATGATGTTCTTAATTATTTTTGTTTATATAGAGAGATTCTGGGTGGTATGTTGGCTGATCCTATTGCTTTGTAAATGATAGAATTCTTTTATTAATTTGCAGCATCTTATTCACATGGCTTAATTGGTTTCCAAGGAAAGCCTTTCTTTAAAGATTTATAGGAAGAAAACAAACTGATGAACAAAGAAGGTCCAAGCTTTAAAGTCACATATTTTATCAAATGCATTATAAAATCATTCGAACAAAACGCAGTTTTGCTCCAGAGAAAGGTCACGGGAAGAAAAAAATGTTCCTATCATAATCTCTCCTTTCTACGTGCGTTTTGGGGATTCATGAGATAAAACATTACTGTATGCAAAGAAGAGAAGAAAAACAAATCTTGGTTCAAAAGAAAGAAGTGTTTCCCAAAGTAACAAACGCCAAGAAAAGAACAGGGGAGAAACTGTAGACGTTGGCGGGAACATACGCCGCAGTCAGGTTTGTTAGCAGAGGTAATTCTGTAACTCACTTCACTACTCACCGCTGGAGTGTGGTCTGTAAAAGGGACCCTGGAAAGTTTTGTCATGCAGAGTTGTGACTTGGTTACTGAGAATGAGCCTGAGGCTGGGACTTGCAAGTACTCAGTGTACTTTGAGGGAGTAAGTATCTCAAGGAACTCACTTCAATAGGCCCAGAGACCAAAGTAGGCAGGGCTTCAGAAGCCACTTTCTTGTGTTCATTTGATGCTTCAGTCAGGCAGCCACTTATTAGGCAGCCGCTGAGTTCAGAACACAGCGATAGAGAATAGCTGTTAATGTGACCGTGCGGGGTTTGGCCCCACTGCCACTCATCCCTGTGACCATAACCTCAATCAGAGATACAGCTACAATCCCCATCTCATGTATGATCATAGGATGACTCCTGGCAAATTGGATGGAAAGGGAAAAAAAAGAAAGGTTTTTCTTTTGCATTCAATTTTCTGTGGTTATAGAGACCCAATCATTGTATCTTTTATGATTTGTTGAAAGGATTCGCGGTACAAGGGCTATTGTGGCAGATGTCATACAGTATTCATAAGGCATCATATAGGGAAATAGAGAGAGAGGCCCAACAGTCCAACCAACTTGCTTGATCTCTCTACCCCCCATCACTTTCGATATGTCGAGTGTCTCTGTCCTGGTGTCTCTTCCTCGTGAGAAAACACAAAAGGCAATGAATAACCTATTATCCACATAATAAATTTTAGACTCAGTTTTTGTCTGTGAAAATGAATAGCTATCTTTGGAGCCAATTTTAGAAGTCATAAGTTCCAGGCCCTGTTGCCACTTACTATCTGAACTTGGACAAGTCATTTAACCTCTCTGAGCTCAAGGTGCCACATCTGTGAAATTGAAATAATAATAGCTAACTCACGGGGTGCTGGGGGTCAAATGCAATACTGTAAGTGAGCAGGTTTGGGAAGCTGTAAAGCATAGTACAGTTTAAAGTATTACTTACTGTCCGTAGTTTCTCTTAGCTGGCACACCAGGTAAGTAAAATTGGAATTATTTCCATATGCTCCTTTTAATGAGTCAAAATAAAGTTTATCCATGGAAAAGATTGTCCTTAAGTGCTCGGAACTATAGATGGATAACTATCTTCATGACTTAAATGGTTCCATCTCAGTCTTTAAATAAAATACCCATAAAGAGAGAGACATTACTGACTACAATGTCTAATGGGCTTCATTCATTTTGAAGAAGAGAATCTTGTTAGCTGTAAAAGCAAGGTGTTAAGCACTAGATAGCAATATCACTTTTTTTCTAACCTAAGTTTAAGACTGATATTTGAGGTCGGTTAGGCAGATTCATCTGAGACTTTTGACGATGTTTGTTTGCAACATGGGCAAAAGCATTTAACAGGAAAATATTTACAGACATTTCACTCTCACCACCAAGATTCTTCGCCCTTTAAAGACAAATCTGTCTTTGCCTGCAGAGATTCTTCTTTCCTACTCTCAATAAAGAATTCTGCCATTGCCAGATCCATTCCTGGAAGTTTGAGAGAGAAAATTGAATAATGAGGAGAGAGAGTAAAAGGAGAAGGAGAGAGAGGGATAAAGAAGTGAGAGGAAGAGAAGATAAAAAGGGAGGAGAGTTGAGAAGAGAGGAGAACTGGAAAGGCATGAATGGGTAACCTTTATCTCAAGATTAACTTGTTGGAAAAAGGAAATAATAGACATAAAAGGAAAGGGAAAAGGGCTAGAAGGGAAATAAAAAATTACTCAGCTTCTACCAAAATTTGAATTGGTTGCTGAGAATGAGGAGAAACGATAAGTTAGAGATAAGTAACTGTCACCAATTTATACTATATTGAAAGAGTAATAAATAGGAACAGAAGATCTATGGTATATATGGCTCTACCTTGTGGAGCAGAGGTTTGATTTAAATTGCATTTATTCATTTATATTTCCTGGGCTATAGAGTACAAAGATGGGATATTATTTGATCCTAGATATATTCAGTTGATATTTTAATATTTTCAATAATGCCATTTAAACTATCGCAACAGAAAATCTATCAGAGGATATTCCCTAAGCATTTAAATTAGTCAAAATCAGTCAAATTTATACTGCAAAGCAAATATGTCTCATGTAGGCTTGTTTTACAGGTCTTTATGTTCTTATATGCTTTGCTTCCTTACTGTGTTAATCTCATACTAAAAAAAAATTAAAAACAAAAAACACAAGAAACAAAAATGCCTCACCAAAATTAACAGGGACTAAAAGTATGTCCTATTTTATCTAAAATATATTTACCTAAAATTCACCATTTTATATACAATGTCTGTTTTTAGTATTTTATTATATACTATTAATTATTCTCTCTCTCTAAAGATCAATATCTTGTTACATTGCATTAAAATTTAGCTTATTAGTCTGGGAAAGTGACAACACTTTGAAATTTCTTTTTCAAATGTAGTAATATCCAAAATTTATTTAGCACTTACTGTATGTCAAGTACCATCCATCCAATACTTCAAAATCATGTTGTTGATCACTAATGGTCTGTTTTTTAATTTAAACTATGGTTTGGCCACAGGGTATTGGTATAAACAAAAACACTTTTAAGCTGAAAAGTAAAGTGCTATAATTAAGAATGGTCCTCAGATATAATTGCTTCTCTTTATTTTCCAAGTCATTTAAAAGATATTCCATTAGTCATACTGTAAGTGAAGCAAATAGAATTATTTTTTTTTAGCTCTGAAAACAGGTGGGTCTGAAATGCCAATATTTTGTTGATGCTGCCACTAATTCAAAGCCCAGTATTTAATTAAATCTGAGAAAAAAATCTGTTGTTTATTCAGTGCTAGGTACCAGAGGTAAAAATGACCAATATTGTTGGAAAAGTGTGTTTCTCATTATAATGACTCATGCTTCTTGGGAGATTAAGTGGGTGGATCACAGAGAGATGAAGAACAGATAGATAGCATTTTCTAGTCAATGTTATGTGCTTTACACCTTGTGTAAAAAGAATAAGCATTATTTTAGTGTAAATATCCCATATCTGGAGAAAATAAAATCAGCTGAGAACTATATTTTCATACTAGAACTCTATCTAGGCTATCTCTCTAGAAGTAAAAGAGTATCATACAGACAATTTGGC
The DNA here is from genome assembly GCF_009761245.1 of Sapajus apella. Classification (NCBI taxonomy): domain Eukaryota; kingdom Metazoa; phylum Chordata; class Mammalia; order Primates; family Cebidae; genus Sapajus; species Sapajus apella. Next base: position 6,248,099 of record NW_022436976.1, read on the forward strand.
CTAAGAAACTAAAAATATTGATCCCCTCAGAACTTTGATACTAGGGACGTTTAGAAGGCAAATTTAACCTTAACTAAAACAAACTTTCTTTTGGAAAAGTGACTTGATTTTTACTGACTTATAACTTACTTTCATTGCTTCTAAACAGTTTTCATCTTAACAGGTTATTAATATTGCCAACACTGTTTTACTCAGAAAGAAAACTGGTGTGAACATGTTATAAAGTGAATACTATTCAGTTAATTGTCACAGAAAGCTACTGTAGGTGAAAAAAGCTATCTGGAATATTATTATTCTATTTTCTAGACATACAGGACTTTGTTGTTCTGCTAGTATTAAACATTTCTTTCCATTCTTCCTCACAAGAAGGCTTTTTCAGTTTATGTGGTCAGAAGGAAATGATCTGACTATTGCAACAAATGTGAAATGGAACTAGTAAAAGCAGAAAGCATGGTTAGTATTAAGAACAAAACACTATAAATTCCATTCGTGTGTATTTTCTGAAAAAAGAATTTTATAAACTTCAAAAGTCGGTATCTGAGTATAAAAAATATGACTGAGTAATATGAAGATCCTTTGAACTGGATTTTCTTTATCAATGGTTTGAATACTTGCCCTTTGAGCCCACTTTTGAGATCTCTAATGCTATGTGAATGACTGTACAACTCTCCTTGACGGAAATGTGCTTACGAGTCATTGAAATCCAGGAATTTTTACAAATGTTCAAGATTAGCTTAACTCTAATATTAACAACCTTGAATGAATTCATGTAAGTTACAGCTAACCCTAAAATGAAACAATATTTAGAGATAGGTATAGTCACTTTAATGAACAAGAAATTAGTCACTCTATAGTTTTCCACATTTTAATCCATAGATTAATAGTTCAAGTGGACTGAGTTCTGTATTAAACAAAGTACTACCACAAATTCAATCTCCATCTTTTTATTGAAAGAAAGAGGTACATTTAAAGATAGTAATATAATACTGAATGGAATTGGTCCTGTTTTTAAAGATAATAGGTAATAAATGCCTTCACATGTTGAAGAAGATGGTACCTAAATATAGACTCTTCTTATTTCCCTCCAGAATGCCCCAAAAGACACCAGAAAACAATCCTATGTGCCTCAACCTTAATGCTCCCTGCATATCCATATACGATAATACTGAAAAATAAGGTTGAATAATTAAGATAGTGGAGTTGGATAGGCCTATGAGAGAAAGCTTTGGGATTTCTCCTCTTCACTCAGTGGAGTGAGCTGGCATGCCTGACCCCTCAAGCTAAATGTGTGGGTATTGAGACAATCATTTGTAAACACTGAGGATGTTTTCTAAAGTAAGGGATTTGTATCTTACCTGCTTCACAATAGGTGTTTGCTGAGCTATGGGGACTGGTGGGTTTGTGGAAGTGCACGGGAGTAGAGCTCTGTGAGAATTCTTGGAAGAAATTGTCAGGTGCTACCTGAAATTTCGAGAGCATATGAATAGGCTGTTGCTTGCCTCTCAACTGTATAATTCTGAATAGGTGCAAGACTGGCAGCTACAGCTCACAATATTAGGTTATGAGGAATGAGGGCAAAAGAAGAGCGAGGTAATTTCCACTGTTTGTCATGACAAGGATGTGTTGGTTTCCCTTGTATCAGCTGGGTAAAAGAAGGCAGGTGGTTCTAAGCCATCTTGAATGGTATTGTGCCATAGAAGGTGGACTATTGGGATGAGGGATTTAAGCAGAAAGCTTTTTTTTTTTTTTTTTTTTTTTTTTTTTTTTGAGACAGAGTCTTTCCCTGTTGCCTAGGCTGGAGTGCAGTGGTGCAGTCTTGGCTCACTGCAAACTTTGATTCCTTGGGTTCAAGCAATTCTCTTGTCTCAACGCCCAAGTAGCTGGGATTACAGGCACACCACCATGCCCACCTAATTTTTATATTTTTAATAGAGACAGAGTTTCACCATGTTGGCCAGGCTGGTCTTGAATTCCTGACCTTAGGTGACCTGCCTATCTCACCTTCCCAAAGGGCTGGGATTACAGGCATTAGCCACCGCACCTGGCCAGGAGGCTTTCCTTGAGTAGGTACTCCAGGAAGCACAAGCTGAGGGGATTGGATTTTAAAAGTTCATGGCTTAATCAGGAAACCATAAACTACAAAATTTCTAAAGGAGTTCCACAACTGTACCCTGTGAAAGATCTAAAATGTGAAAACTTGTTCCACAGAGCACCAATTATAAATATCTTTTGCCCACCCCCTTTTGTAAAATTATACTTTAAGTTCTGGGATACATGGGCAGGATGTGCAGGTTTGTTACATACATATACATGTGCCATCGTGGTTTGCTGCACCCATCGACCCGTCATCTACATTAGGTATTTCTCCTAATGCTATCTCTCGCCTAGACTCCCACCCCACGACAGGCCCCAGTGTGTGATATTACCCTCCCTGCGTCCATATATTCTCATTGTTCAACTCCCACTTATGAGTGAGAACATGCAGTGTTTGGTTTTCTGTTCCTGTGTTAATTTGCAGAGAATGATGATTTCCACCTTTATCCATGTCTTTGCAAAAAACATGAACTCATCCTTTTTTGTGGCCGTAAAATAATCCATGGTGTATATGTGCCACATTGTCTTTATCCAGTCTATCACTGACGGGCATTTGGGTTGGCTTCAAGCCTTTGATATTGTGAATAGTGCTGCAATAAACTGTGTGTCTTTACAGTAGAATGATTTCTAATCCTTTGGGTATATACCTAGTAATGGGATTGCAGGGGCAAATGGTATTTCTGGTTATAGATGCTTGAGGAATTGCCACACTGTCTTCCACAATGGTTGAACTAATTTACACTCCCACCAACAGGGTAAAAGCATTCCTATTTCCCCATTGCCTCAGCAGCATCTGTTATTTCCTGACTTTTTAATCATTGCTATTCTAACTGGTGTGAGATGATATCTCATTGTGGTTTTGATTGGCATTTCGCTAATGACCAGTGATGAGCTTTTTTTCCATATGTTTGTTGGTCGCATAAATGTCTTCTTTTGAGAAGAGTCTGTTTATATTCTTTGCCTACTTTTTGGATTATTTTTTCTTGTAAACTTGTTTAGGTTCCTTGTAGATTTTGGATATTAGATCTTTGTCAGATGGATACATTGCAAAATTTTTCTCCCATTCTGTAGGCTGCCTGTTTACTCTGCTGAAAGTTTCTTTTGCTGGGCAGGCACTCTTTAATTATATCCTTTTTGTCAATTTTGGCTTTTGTTGCCATTGCTTTTGGTGTTTTAGTCATGAAGTATTTGCCCATGCCTATGTCCTGAATTGTATTGCCTAGGATTTCTTCTTTGGTTTTTATGGTTTTAGGTCTTAACATTTAAGTCTTTAATCCACCTTGAGTTAATTTTTATATAAGTTGTAAGAAAAGGGTCCAATTTTTGTTTTCTGCATATGTCTAGCCAGTTTTCCCGACACCATTTGTTATGTAAGGAATCCTTTCCCCATTGCTTGTTTTGTCAGGTTTGTCAAATATCAGATAGTTGTAGATGTGTGGAGTTATTTCTGAGGCTTTTGTTCTGTTCCATTGATCTATATATCTGTTTTGGTACCAGTACCATGCTGTTTTGGTTACTGTAGCCTTGTAGTATAGTTTGAAGTCAGGTAATGTGATGCCTCCTGCTTTGTTCTTTTTACTTAGGATTGTCTTGGCTATGTGGGCTCTTTGATGGTTCCATATGAAACTTAAAGTAGTTTTTTCTAATTCTGTGAAGAAAGTCAATGGTAGCTTGATAGGGAAAGCATTGAATTATAAATTACTTTGGGCAGTATGGCCATTTTCATGATATTGATTCTTCTTATCCATGAGCATGGAATGTTTTTCTATATGTTTGTGTCCTCTCTTATTTCCTTGAGCAGTGGTTTGTAGTTCTCCTTGAAGAGGTCTTTCATGTCCCTTGTAAGTTTTATTCCTAGGTATTTTATCCTTTTTGTAGCAATTGTGAATAGGAATTCACTCATGATTTGGTTCACTATTTGTCTCTTAATTGTATACAGGAATGTTTGTGATTTTTGCAGATTGATTTTGTATCCTGAGACTTTGCTGAAGTTGCTTATCAGCTTAAGGAGATTTTGGGCTGAGACAATCATGTCATCTGCAGAAACGATTTGACTTTCTATGTTCCTATTTGAATACCCTTTATTTCTTTTACTTGCCTGATTGCCCTGGCCAGAACTTCTGATACTATGTTGAATTGGAGTGGTGAGAGAGGGAATTCTTGTCTTGTGCCAGTTTTCAAAGGGAATGCTTCCAGTTTTTGCCCCTCAGTATAATTTTGGCTGTGTGTTTGTCATAAATAGCTCTTATTATTTTGGGATACGTTCCATCCATACCCAGTTTATTGAGAGTTTTTAGCATGAAGTGGCATTGAATTTTATCGAAGGCCTTTTCTGCATCTATTGAGATAATCATGTGGTTTCTGTCATTGGTTCTGTTTATGTGATGGATTGCATTTATTGACTTGTGTATATTGAACCAGCCTTGCATCCCAGGAATGAAGCTAATTTGATCATGGTGGATAGCTTTTTGATGTGTTGCTGGATTCAGTTTGCCAGTATTTTATTGAGTATTTACATAGATGTTCATCGGGTATATTAGCCTGAAATTTTCTTTTTTTGTTATGTCTCTGCCAGGTTTTATTATCAGGATAGTGCTGGCCTCATAAAATGAATTTGGGAGAGTCCCTCTTTTTCTATTGTTTGGAACAGTTTCAGATGGAATGGTACCAGCTCTTCTTTGTACCTCTGATATAATTCAGCTGTGAATCTGTCTGGTCCTGGGGTTTTATTGTTTGGCCAACTATTAATTACTGCCTCAATTTCAGAACTTGTTATTAGTCTATTCAAGGATTCAATTCTTCCTATCTTGAGAGGGTGTATGTGTCCAGGAATTTATCCATTTCTTCTAGGTTTTCCAGTTTATTCACAAAGAGGTATTCATAATATTCTCTGATGGTAGTTTGTATGTTTGTGGGATCAGTGGTGACATCCCCTTTATCAATTTTTATTGTGTCTATTTGATTCTTCTCTCTTTTCTCTTTGTTAGTCTGGCCAGTTGTCTATCCATTTTGTTAATCTTTTCAAAAAACTAGCTTCTGTATTCATAGATTTTTTGAAGGTTTTTTTGTGTCTCTATCTCCTTCAATTTTGCTCTGATCTTAGTTATATCTTGTCTTCTGCTAGCTTTTGAATTTGTTTGCTCTTGCTTCTCTAGTTCTTTTAATTGTCATGTTAGGGTGTCAATTTTAGATCTTTTCTGCTTTCTTCTCTGGGCATTTATTGGTATAAATTTCCCTCTAAACACTGCATTTGCTCTGTCCCAGATATTCTGGTTCATTGTGTCTTTGTTCTCACTGGATTCAAAGAAAGTATTTATCTCTGCCTTCATTTTGTTATTTACTCAGTTGTCACTCAGGAGCAGGTTGTTCCGTTTTCATGTAGTTGTGTGATTTTGAGAGTTTCTTAATCCTGAATTCTAATTTGATCGCCCTGTGGTCTGAGAGATTGTTATAATTTCCATTCTTTTGCATTTGCTGAGGAGCGTTTTGCTTCCAATTATGTGGCCAATTTTAGAATAAGTACAATGTGGTGCTGAGAAGAATGCATATTCTGTTGATTATGGGTGGAGAGTTCTGTAGATGTCTATTAGGTCCACTTGGTCCAGAGCTGAGTTCACGTCCTGAATATTCTTGTTAATTTTCTGTCTCATTGATGTGTCTAATATCAATAGTGGGGTGTTAAAGTCTCCCACTAATCTTGTGTGTGAGCCTCTTTGTAGGTCTCTAAGAGCTTGCTTTATGAATTTCGGTGCTCCTGTACTGAGTATATATATATATATTAGGATAATTAACTCTTCGTGTTACATTCATCTCTTTACCAATATGTTATATCTTTTTTTGTCTTTTTTGATCTCTGTTAGTTCAAACTCTGTTTTATCAGAGATTAGGATTGCAACCCCCCCTTTATTTTTCCTTTCCATTTGCTTGGTAAATATTCCTCCATCCCTTTATTTTGAGCCTATGTGTGTCTTTGCATGTGAGATGGGTCTCCTAAATACAGCACACCAATGGGTCTTGACTCTATCCAATTTGCCAGTCTGTGTCTTTTAATTGGGACATTTAGCCCATTTACATTTAAGGTTAATATTGTTATGTGTAAATTTTATCCTGTCATTATGATGCTAGCTTTTTGCATAAGTTAATGCAGTTCCTTCGTAATGTCAATGGTCTTTACAATTTGGTATGTTTTCACAGTGGCTGGTACCAGATTTTCCTTTTCATATTTAATGCTTTCTTCAGGAGCTCTTGTAAGGCAGGCCTGATGGTGACAGAATCTCTCAGTAGTTTCTTGTCTGTAAAGGATATTATTTCTCCTTCACTTATGAAGCATAGTTTGGCTGGATATGAAATTCTGGGTTGAAAATTCGTTTCCTTAAGAATATAGAATATTACCCCCCTTCTTTTATGGCTTGTAGGGTTTCTGCCAAGATATCCACTGCTGGTCTGGTGGGCTTCCCTTTGTGGGTAACCTGACCTTTCTCTCTGGCTGCCCTTAACATTTTTCCTTCATTTCAACCTTTGTGAATCTGACAATTATGTGTCTTAGGGTGGCTCTTCTTGAGGACTATCTTTGTGGTGTTCTCTGTATTTCCTGAATTTGAATGTTGGTCTGCTTTGCTAGGTTACGGAAGTTCTCCTGGATAATATCCTGAAGAGGGTTTTCCAACTTGGTTCCATTCTCCCCATCACTTTCAGGTACACCAGTCAAATGTAAGTTTGGTCTTTTCACATAGTTCCGTATTTCTTGAAGGCTTTGTTCATTTCTTTTCTTTGTGTTTTCTCTAATCTTGTCTTCACATTTTATTTTATTAAGTTGATCTTTAATCTCTGATATGCTTTCTTCCACTTGATTGATTTGGCTACTGATACTTTATGCTTCATGAACACCACGTGCTGTGTTTTTCAGCTCCATCAAGTCATTTATGTGCTTCTCTAAACTGGTTTTTCTACTTAGCAATTCCTCTAACCTTTTTTCAAGGTTCTTAGCTTCTTTGCATTGGGTTAGAACATGCTCCTTTAGCTGGGAGGAGTTTTTTATTACCCCCCTTTTGAAGCCTGCTTCTATCAATTCGTCAAACTCATTCTCTGACCAGGTTTTGTTCTCTTGCTGGTGTGGAATTGTGATCCTTTGGAGGAGAAGATTGTCCTTTTTTTTAATGCTTCCTCTCATGACTCTTGATCCTATCCAAAAAGAATCAGAAATATCAGAAGATAGACCATGCCTTCTTATTTACAAAAGATTTGTAAGCCACTAATCACACACTAGTCATGGGGAGGAGGAGGGGTCCTCCTTTTCAATTATAAGAAAATTTTAATATGAACATAGCAAGCTTTGTTAATTTCTGAAGGTTACTAAAAAGCTGTGCAATTTTTCTGAGATGTCATAGGACAGAGAAGAGAGCAAATTGAGCATGTTGGAAGGCAGGAGTTGCAGAAGAACAGAGATGTTTTCTCCTTGTGCCCCCAACAAATTTAAGCCTCTTAATAAATTTGTTACACTTATATAAATCAAAGTATTTTCTAGATGGTCAACTCAAAATTGAGTGTCATTGGTCAAAATGGTGATTAAATGAGAGAAGATGGATGCTATTGTTAATTCATCACTGCTATAAAAAGGAAGATACACAGAAAACCCATAGTATATAGGCATGACTAGTTATTGCAGGTTTTTCAAGTATAGTCAAACAATTTTTGTTCATTCTTTCCAATTTTAAAATCGTTTTTCTTTGATAGAGAAAAAGAAGTTGAAATTGAATAGTTATATTTTCTCACGGTTATCCGTATATACTAATATTATACCATTTCACTTAGAAATATAACTCTTTCCCCTTCTTTGTTTTTGGTTTTGTATTTACTGCCAACATAAGTTAACGTTTATTTCTTGTTTGTTTCCTTAAGTATTTCTTCCCTCAGATTTTAGCTTATTCTAAGATATATTTTCCTTTCACTTTGTCTTACAAACTTTTGTTACTTTTTGGCTTGCACTGCAGTATAAACCTTTTCTTCTATAATTTGTACATGATCTAAAATATAAGCTTATAAAAATTGATATGTATCTGACTGTTTCTAAATGTCTGCACCTATTTTTCAGTTCTTTGTAATCATGAATAATTATTCCAACATATCAGTTCAACAGTTATTTTGATGCAATTTCCTCTTTGGCAACATGTTGTTATATAATTCAGTTATTATTTAAGTTTTTTCATAACAAGTTTTACTAAACTATAGGGTGTAGGCAATACCTAGAGATCTTTTTTTTAATTTTATATTTACAAATTAATATAATTAAGTAAATCTCTGTCAAATTTTTAGTCAATTTCCCTTCACTAAGTTCTTTAATACCAGATAAAATACAAAATCCTGCATTTTTTTTTTTTTTTTACAGAATGCAACTTGCAGAAGGAAAGTAAAACAAAAAGTTGAATTTCTTCATTTTTGTGTTTTGTTTTTTGACAAAATTCCAACCTCTGATCATAAAGTCTTATTCTCTATATGATTTGGTGGTCTTCCTATTTTAAAAGATTTTTAGATACATTTCACAGTTCTTTTTGTTACCCAAATGTTTATGCCTATTCTTCCATCTTCTGGTTTGTACATATTCCTAAGGGAATATGGTACACCTTTATGAAAAAAATTATACTAACTTGCATTTTCCCATAGAACATCACTATATTAGAATTCTCTTTCTTAATTTTGAGGTAGTGAATACATTTTTAAAATAATTTTATTGTTGTTGCTGATGTAATTTCTTCATTGGATATTGAGAGAATGTCACTTATAAAATGTCATTTTTGGAATAGATTATGCTTTTATCTGGGACGAAGTACTTGCTCAGTTTCAATGAGTGAGTGAAAAATGGATTTATACATTTATATTCTCTGCTTGTGGGCACACAGAGCTTTCAGACAAAATATACTTATTCTCATTGTGTAATTATTGCTGTGATGATTATATTATGTGTCAACTTGATTGGGATAAAGGATGCTCAGATAGGTGGTAAAACATGATTTCTGGATGTATCTGTGAGAATTTTGAAAGAGACAAGCATTTGAATCCATAGACTTAGTAAAGAAGATTATTCCCACCAATGTGAGGGGGCCTCATCCAATACCTTGAGAACAAATCCATTGAATAGAACAAAAAGGCAGAGAAAGGGCTGACTTACTTCTCTTTGAGGCTGGGACATCTAGGTTCTCCTGCCCTCAGAATCAGAGTTCCTGGTTCACAGGCCTTCAAATTCAGACATGGGTGTAAAACTTTGGCTCCTCTGGACCTCAAGCCTTCAGAATCCAATTGAATTGTACTACTTACTGGCCTTCCTGATTCTGCAGCTTTCAAATGCTAGGTTGTAGAACATCTTGCTCTCCACAATTGTGTGAGCCAATTCCTGTAATAAATATCTTCATGTACATATACAAGAGATCTATATTTTGCTAGGGTTCTCCAGAGAAACCTGTATATGTATATGTGTACACACACACACACACACACACACATATATACATATATACACATATATATATCTTCCTATACATATGTTTATATATATATGTGTGTATATATGTGTATATATATACACACACACACACATAAACACAAATAGGAAAACACACACATATATATAAACATGTATATGTATGTGTGTGTGTATATATATATATACACACACACACACACACACACAAACATATATATGCAAATAGGAAAACACACAAACATATATATATATACATATATACACACATATATATATAAACATATGTATAGGAAGATATATATGTGCATATATGTATATATATGTGTGTGTATATATACACATATATATGTGTATATATATACACATATGTATATATGTGTGTATATATATGCATACATATATACATACACAATCCTAGTTTTCTGGAGAACTTTGACTAATACAATCTCATTTTAATGTAAGCGTTATAAACTCTCATTACAATTCTTTTTTTTTTAACACATTCTACTTATATTTCTGGGACTCTTTATTTATACACAATATGAACTTTACAACTTCACAGCTTACTACTTGTTTCTCAAAACAAGTGAATTATTTCATATAATTATAAAGTAATTCAATTATATAAATACGACACATATTTAAATGTGTCCAATTACCCTACTAATGTCCTTCATAGTTTATTCTATTCAACATTTGACAGAAATAGTTCCTTGCATTCAGTTTTCATATGCAATTTCCTTTTGCATTCAAAATATTTGTGGAATTCTAATGTATTATCTCAAGTAGTCTAGTTCATGCCTTCCCAGTGCTTCATCTATGAAATATACATATATATATAACATTTATGTGTGTGTGTATATATACAGACAGTATATATACAAACAATACATATATACAGATAACATATATACAAAGAATGTATATATATTTGTATATATACAGAGAATATATAAATTATTTCATATATTTCATATGCATATATAGTTTATCTATACATTATCTTTGTGTTGAAATTTAGGCAGTTTCCCACTTCTTTTCATCATTATAAATCAAACTGCTATAATCTTAATTACAAATGTCTTTTTTATGCATGTGGGCATATTTTATTTCGTACACATAGCTAGAAAAGTAACTGTTGTCTATGGCAATAGACACATGTACATTTGCAATAGATACTATTAAATTATTCTTCAAGTCAGTCCTACCAATTTATATCTCCACCACCAATGTAATAAGTTCCATTGTAACTCATACCTGACAGTGGTTGGTATCTGACAGTGGTTGTATATATATATATGGATGTTAGTTATTCCAATGCTATCTGGTAAAAAGACTATTAGATTAAATTTTAGATTTAAACTTATTAACACATATTTACATAGTCTACTGTGTCACATTGTGATTTGATTTTGTTTTCATTATTATCTGAGATTGAGCTCAAATTGAACAGATTGTTAGCCATTTCTGTTGTATATTCTGTATTGCATATGTGTGTGTTTGTATGTATGTATATATATATGTATGTGTGTATATATATGTGTGTATATATATATGGATGTTAGTTATTCCAATGCTATCTGGTAAAAAGACTATCTTTGTCCTTATTGTATTGTTTTTGTTCCTTTGTCAAAGATCAGTTGAATATGTTTATGTGGGTCTTTTTCTGAGCTACCTGTTCTAGTCCATTGATTTTTTTGTTTATTCTTTCACCAATACCACACTACCTTGATTACCATAGCTCTGTGGTAAACCTTGAAGTTTGGTAGTATTTTTGCTCCAATGTCCTTTTTCTTCAATATTGAGTTGTATATTCCCAGGCAGATGAATAATTATATCCCATATTCATTTCTACATTCATATCTTTCAATCAAGCTAAAAGAAAGGAAATGTGTTTAACTTTTTAGAAAAAATAGCTAACATTATCTTGAAGAAAAGTCAATGGGAAATACATTTTGAGTAACTTTGAATGCCTGCAATTCAAGGAAAAATGACTATGATGGATTCACTATGAAACATAGTTAGAGAATAACGCAATTTTCTTTCTACTCAACCAAATAATTAATTCAGTTGCCTCTAGAGTAAATCAACATATTCAGACAAAGATAAATAATTGAGGGATTCAAAAAGAAATTTTAAGGATAAGGACAAATATCATCGAGTTACATTAATGTTTCTGTTTATAACCAGTTCTTTCTCTGTGAATATACCATCAATTTTCCTCATTCTCCAAGATTGTTACACTGGCATAAAAATATGTGAGATATTGTTTTTAGTTTTGCATTTCTAAAACCTGAATTTAAGAGGAAAAAATATTGAAACATTATTTTTAACCTGGAAAGTGTTTCCTTCTTGCTTTTATTAATAGTATGCATGATATATATGAGTCAAGCAGCTTGGGTAGAGAATAAAATTAAATAACAAAGGTACCAACAGAATTTGGTCATTGTTTTTTGAAAGACACTGGTCTAAGTTTGTAATACACTCTAAAGTTAGAAGCTATTCTATTTAAAATAATTTTTGTGAGATTCAAAGCATATTGCGTGTTTATTTCCCGTTATTTTATTATATATCTTGAGAGAAGGAAATAGTCATAGCTCTTCTGTAATTCTAACTGTAAGATACCAAAAAATTCCAGAATTTTGAATTTGGTCATGTATACAAGAAGGATAAGTAGGTCACTTATTTGTTTCAAAACAGCAATTTCATAGTTGGCATATAAGTGGGAAATCATAGAACTTGTTTACTTATTTAATTTCAAATCTAAAATAAATGTGGTTGATCATTTGAACATGTGATTCAGAGAAACAAATTATTTCTAGGAAATACATTGAGAAAAAGCATTACACTTATATTAAAAATGACCAGTGGAAACAACAGCAGTTTTCAACAGCAAAAAAAATCATACTCTCTAAACATTATTTGGATATTAGAAATTATTGTTCATTCAATGAACAGATATTTACTAAATGCCTACCAGATTCTAGACAATGTTCTATGAACTTGGAATATATCAGAAAAAAAGGAACTGTTCTTCTAAAGCTCAAATTATAGACAAGGGAGACAAATAATAAAGCATAAACATAACAAATGGGTAAATTTTACAGTAAGTAAGAAGGTGATACATGGCATGAGGATCAGAGGAGGAGAACAGACTATGAATTAGCTACCCAGGGGAAAAGTTTCAAGTTTAAATAAATTATAAATAGGATCTCAGATTAATTGAACTTCATAGAAAAACATCATTTGAATAAAGAAAGTGAAAGCATTTTCTATATTCAAACAAAGGCCCTAAGCAACAAGCAAACCTGGAGTAATTAGGAATAGCAAGGAGGCCATGTAGCTAGAATGGAAGGAGCACAGGGAAGATATGGTCAGAAAAGGAACAGGGGCAAGTTTAGGTGGAATTTTGTAGACAGTTGTAAGGATTCTTGACTCTGATGATACAGAGCCAGTGGAAAACCTTGATCTCTGAAGTGAATGACAGGACAGGTTTTAAAACCACTATTCTGGCAGTTGTGTTGAAAGTACATGATAGGCAGGCAAGAGTGGAGGTTGGGCAACACGTTAATGGAGGCAGTGGGTTCCTGAAATCAGCTCATTAGGCACTTGACATGTTGGTAGCTTGAAGTGGACCATGGTAGGAATATTTACATCCAGTAAATCAGCAAATACTCCAACTTAGGTCTTCTAATTAACCAATTTAATCATGATACTTCATCATTTAAAGTACATGAAAATGTTTTGAGGTTTGTGTGTGTATGTTTTTTCATTTGAATTCTTTAGCATAGGGTTACCTTTGGCATATTTCATTAGCTATTAATGTTTGTTTCTATTGCTCTTTGGAATTGACTATATTTGTAATTGACGAGTGAATCAATGAGTGAATCGTTTTAAATAGTGCTTTCAGGTTGGATGAAGCAGTCTACGTTTTTTATACAAAAATTCATTAACTCCCACACTTTCTTTTGAATGAGCTTCCATTTTACTAAGCTAGTCATAGGCATCTTGTTTCTTTTTTTAATAATGATTTAGGATTGGTCACAAGACAAAAGTCTGATAGATTAGTCCAAGATCAAATTAAATCTGTTGTAAATGTTGAGATCTAATTAGATCCATTGTCTATTCTTACAAATTGAGATGCACAAGAGAGATGGACTTAGATTTTATTGGATGTGGTCATATTTGGACATGGTAATTGGAAATGTGATAGTTACTTTGCACTGTTGTAGAGAGCTATCCTGAGGAGCACACTTCTATGCTAAAAATATCATGTTGAAAAAAAATGGGAAGAATATGGAACCCCAATAATGTCTCTAAGCAATTAAACTAACCAATCAAGAAAACTTCCTTTCTTTTTCTTGCTCATTATGTAAAATGATTAAAATTTTCCTTATGACTCAAGTAGGTTCGAGTCAATTTCCTATTTTTTTGCTATTGATGTCATCCCAACTAAAAAGAAGACAAAAAACTCAAAAGGAGTTTCTCTTATTTTTAAATATGTGATTCAAATATTAACACTGTCACTATCATTGGTAACTTTTTCATTTATGGTTGGGTTTAATCCAAAATGTAGAACAATTTGATATTAATTATTTTTAGATGATTGCAAATATTTTAACCAGGTAGATTAACACTATAATTCTTTTTGTTTTTTTTGAGACAGGGTTTCATCTCTAAACATGGCTCACTGCAGCCCTGACTACCCAGACTCAATCCATCCTCCCCTCTCAGCCCCTGCAAGTAGCTGGGACTACAGGTATGTGACATTACACCCCACTAACTTTTTTTTTCCCCATTTATTTATTTTATTGCATTTTAGGTTTTGGGGTACATGTGAAGAACATGCAAGATTGTTGCATAGGTACACATGTGGCTGTGTGATTTGCTGCCTTCCTCCCCATCACCTACATCTGGCATCTCTCCCCTTGCTATCTCTCCCTAGCTCCCCACCCCCCTGTCCCTCCCCTATTTCCCTCCAACTGACCCCAGTGTGTAGTGCTCCCCTCCCTATGTCCATGTGTTCTCATTGTTCAATACCCACCTATGAGCGAGAACATGCGGTGTTTGATCTTCTGCTCTTCTGTCAGTTTGCTGAGAATGATGGTTTCCAGGTTCATCCACGTCCCTAAAAAGGACACAAACTCATTGTTTTTGATGGCTGCATAATATTCCATGGTGTGTATGTGCCACATTTTCCCTATCCAGTTTATCGTCGTTGGGCATTTGGGTTGGTTCCAGGTCTTTGCTATTATAAACAGTGCTGCAATGAACATTCGTGTGCACGTGTCCTTACAGTAGAACGATTTGTAATCCTTTGGATATATACCCAGTAATGGCATTGCTGGGTCAAATGAAGTTTCTATTTCTAGGTCCTTGAGGAATCGCCACACTGTCTTCCACAATGGTTGAACTAATTTACACTCCCACCAACAGTGCAAAAGTATTCCTATTTCTCCACATCCTCTCCAGCATCTGCTGTCTCCAGATTTTTTAATGATCGCCATTCTAACTGGCGTGAGATGGTATCTCAATGTAGTTTTGATTTGCATTTCTCTGATGACCAGTGATGATGAGCATTTTTTCATATGTTTGTTGGCCTCATGTATGTCTTCTTTTGTAAAGTCTCTGTTCATATCCTTTGCCTACTTTTGAATGGGCTTGTTAGTTTTTTTCTTGTAAATCTGTTTGAGTTCTTTGTAAATTCTGGATATCAGCCCTTTGTCAGATGGGTAGGCTGCAAAAATTTTTTCCCATTCTGTTGGTTGCTGATTTACTTTATTGACTGTTTCTTTTGCTGTACAGAAGCTGTGGAATTTGATTAGGTCCCATTTGTCTATTTTGGCTTTTGTTGTCAATGCTTTTGGTGTTTTGGTCATGAAGTCCTTGCCTACACCTATGTCCTGAAAGTTTTTGCCTAGATTTTCTTCTAGGGTTTTTATGGTATTAGGTCTTATGTTTAAGTCTTTAATCCATCTGGAGTTAATTTTAGTGTAAGGTGTCAGGAAGGGGTCCAGTTTCTGCTTTCTGCACATGGCTAGCCAGTTTTCCCAACACCATTTATTGAACAGGGAATCCTTTCCCCATTGCTTGTTTTTGCCTGGTTTGTCAAAGATCAGATGGTTGTAGATATGTTGTGTTGCCTCCGAGACCTCTGTTCTGTTCCATTGGTCTATATCTCTGTTTTGGTACCAGTACCATGCTGTTTTGATTACTGTAGCCTTGTAGTATAGTTTGACGTCCAGTAGTGTGATGCCTCCCGCTTTGTTCTTTTTGCTTAGAATTGACTTGGCTATGCGGGCTCTCTTTTGGTTCCATATGAAGTTTAACTTTTATATTTTTTATAGATACAGGATATCACCATGTTCCCAGGTTGGAACAATATAATCCATTGTAGTACAACAACTAACCTGGCAATATAGTGCCCACTTTTGTCTATCAGTAACCATCAAAATCCAGATTCAATTTGTATTTATGTAGGGTATATTGAATAATATTATAATATTATTTTGGTTTATCTTGTGAGTTTGGTATTTTCAGTCCAATTTACAGATTACAAAAGTGAAGCTCAAATGGAAAATGTAATGTATAATTCAGTATTGATATTTGTGCCAACTCCATTAGTGGCATATGAGAGCCTAATGTGTTGTACTACTGATTCTTAATTTGATATTCAGTTATAGTCCTGTGTAAATATTTTTGTGTATTCATTGTATTCGTGTAAAATACAGTATGTGTACATTTTCATACACACACACACACATACACACACACACACACACACACACACACAAATCAACCTGCTATAAAAATATCAGATTTGGTTTTCAGCTCTTTATGCTTTATATAATACTTTTAAATTGTATAGGACAGAATATTTTAAAGCATTAAAAATCACTATCAAGACAATAACACCGTGGTAACTGGTTTTAGGATAATTTAAAAATATAGAGCATAAAATAATTATATTTATATACAGACAGTACTGAAAGCTAATTTAAAAAATTATTTGTCTTAGAGACTTAGAGTTTCTCTATATTTTCTTCAGTATTCCTTTTACCTTTCAACATTATCACTTATTTTAAAACTATAAATATGGCCTTAATTTTTTACTGTAGATAATTTCCAAGTAACATTGGTCTTACACTTCTACAAAAACAGGGCACTAAAATTCAGTAATCTCTCTTCCCTTTTAGAAAATAATTTTTATTTTAAATTTTAAATCTGAAGTGCTAGTTTGATGGTATCTGTATACTCAATGTTGAATGTAGTTTTTGGACTTTAATGGGAAATTTTGAACAACGTAACAGTCAAATTGAATAATTCAGGCCTCTATGTTCCAAATCTTGCCGTGGTTCCCTATGCTCTTTAGATGATCTCTATAATCACTTTAATTCTGCACTCAGTGTCTTTATTTACACATCATCATATTGATCAAATACTCTGGAAAAATTGGTTTTCTGAAAGTATGATCTTTTATATTTCACAAATCCTTTGAGATTACATTTATTCAGAGTAAAACCTTATACTGGAAACTACACAGTGCCAAACTGTACAAATTAGACACAAAGCAAAGAAAATAGGAGAATAGATAGATAAATATGATATTAATTTTCATGTTTTTTCCCTTCAGTCATTGGATTTATTGGCCTAATTGTTCCCAAGACAATGCAGTTTGAAAATTCACTTTCACTAATCAGTGTTTGTCAGAGATCAGAAGCTGTGACCTTCTAAAGTCTCCCAAGACCTTTGCTTATTACTGAAATAAACCATTACCCCATTTCTCCGTAGAGGATGCCAAATCGAATAGATTCCCAAATGGAAATGTGAAACAGGCAAACAAAACAACAAAAAACTTAGTCTAACTTTGAACATCCTCAGAAATGCTCACCTATATTGGCAGAGAACAGATATATCGGCATCTTTTGTACAATCAACAGCTTTTAAGTTTTTTAAGTACAAGTATAATTTTTACTTATGTTTTAATACTCTAATTATGTAGATAATGGGAACTAGTTTAACATAAAACATCAAACATCAATGAGTATTTATGATGCTCATTCCATTTCTACAGGTAACAAAAGTGAGCCTCAAAGAGGTAACCTAATTGAAATTTACTATTGACATTTGTGCCAAGTCTATTAATATATTATAATATGTAAATGTGTTTAATGTGTAACAATGATTCTTAATTTGATATGCAATTATATTGCTTTGTAAACATCTTTGGATATCTATGTAGAATACAGTTATGTAAACACATGTCTATATGCACACACACACACACACAGGCTTACAGGCTTCCAAAGTTTGATACCATTATGCATGTCAGAAAACATTTAAAATTACTTAAATATATAAAGTAAGTGGCCTGATGGTATAGTTTGCCTATCTTTGTTAAAAACTGTGAATGAATGTTGCATAGTAGTGTACAGTAGATTTGCCCTCAACAAGCCATAGGCTCCTCCAGGGGTGCTGAATATAGGTTATCAGTGTACACAAACAATGAAAAGAGAGCTAACTTCAAAAGTATGAAAACACTTAAAACTCAAGATGGCATGATGTTACCTTCTAAAATGTGGAAAGAATAGGAGATTGATTAGGGGGATTTGTAAGTGAATAATGTGATAATTTATACAATATGATATACATAAAATATACTATAATATACATAATGGAATGTCTCATATTTAGGGTGCTTTCTTCAGAATGAATACTGGTGAAGGAAATGTCATAATTCTTACCATTTTTTATTTAATTTTAAAAGGATAAATGTGGTAAATTTATAAAGGACATAGTGACTTTTCAACAAGTTGATTTGTTAGAAATATTTTGGAAGTGGAGATTTATAAGAGATGTGAGAAAAAGCTTTGAATGGCCTTCTGATCACATACAATGAAACAAAAGCATAATTTAAATTCCTGAATACAATTAGTCGCTGGCAATATAGAAATAAAAGACTAATAATAGAAGCCTAAGATTATTCTTAATCTTACTCTTTGCTAGTTTGTATTTCTTTACAGAATGCTTTACTTGTGACCACAGTATTGTACATTCTAATACCTTATTCACAATATATATTCATTTCTATTAGCTTCCTGTGTTGAGTCCATGAAGTTTCTGTTTTTGTCAAGGGATCTCACTTCCATATGAAATATATAAATCATCCCTGAGTAGTTGACAATATGCAGGTTTATGTGCCCTACACAATCAGTTAATTATATTCAACAAAATACTTGAAAAAAACATTGAAGGATGGTTCAGGTTATTTTAAGCATGGATACATATTTTCATTTTTACCTTTCATCTTACATATACACATATAAATACACACATATGTTTATTAATATATTAACTCATGAAGTTTATAAAATTATTTATGGGTTGGATAGTGGTTTAAAAACCCTTAAAACAACACTAGCAATCATATATTTTTCTAAACATATTTATGAGAGAAATGTAAAATAAAATATGTAAGATTTTGAAAATCTGAAGCTGAAGAATCGGTCTTACCTCTACCTATGTTATAAAAAGAGTTGAAAAACAACATAAACAAAAGCATTAATATTGTAGGCAGGAAAAGATCAGCTTTTAATAACTGATAATAAATTTTTTGCTATACTTTAATTTTATTCCTTTATTTAAGTTTTTAAGTTTCAAAATGTTATTAAGTGAGAGAAAATTTTGAAAAAATATCACCCATAATTTTAGTCTTATAGTAATAATTTTGGTTACTTTCTCTGCATAGTCTTTTTCACTTATTTATTTCATATATTAATAATCACAATATATGTATCTTTTTTTCATCTTACACTTATCACTTGTCATTATACTATAAGGTTGCCTATGCTGCATTGTGGCATAATCATAAGATCAAGTGAGTGAATAGATTTAATAATTATTTACAGAATAAGTTTATAAATTATTGATTATTTCAATCACCATTAACATGCCTGATCACATCTGATCTCATTTAATCAAAGCAGATTCTAGCTCCAGAATTTATAAAATTAGAGTATCTAGGAATCCCAAGTTCTGCAGGCTTGTCTTAAAATGCAGCATACCTCAAGGATTAATAATGTGGCTCTAGAATCATAAGACATAGGGCATTTTTAAATCTACTTTGTGACTATGAAATTTGCAACTCTTATTTATTTATTTATTTATTTTTTAAGATGGGGTCTTGCTCTGTCGCCCAGGCTGCAGTGTAATAGCATGATCTCGACTCACTGAAACCTCCCCCTCCCGGTTTCAAGTAATTCTCCTGTCTCAGCCTCCTGAGCAGCTGGGATTAGAGGCACCCACCATCATGCCCAGCTAACTTTTGTACTTTTTTAGAGACTGGGTTTCACCATGTTGGCCAGGCTGTCTTGAACTCCTTACCTCAGGTGATCCGCCCGTCTCAGCTTCCCAAAGTGCTGGATTTACAGGCATAAGCCACCGCGCCCAGCCTGTATCTCTTTAAAGCTTGGTATTGTAATATATAATGTTGAAAAATGACACCCCTATGACGATGAAATGTTACTGTGTATTATGGAATTGGGTTTTCATGTGCAACCTCTAGTCACAAATAGCTGGATTTGTATATTGGTTGCTCCACTAATAGTTTATTACATTGAATGAATAATTTTACCTCCATGAGCCTCAGCTCTTTCATCTGCAAGATCAGAATAAGATAACTAACACACTGGGGTTTTATAAGACAATTGGAGAGTACTACACATGATAATAGCACAATAGATTTTAGCAGCGGTTGTATTAGTAGCAGTAGTACAGTCAATGTTTGTGTGTTTATCTAGATTTTTTTCTTTTTTTTTTATTTGTCAATAATGCCTAAAGTAATTTTTATAGTATATAGACTATCTGGTTTTTTAAAATTAGCGTGCTTTGTTGTATAAAGTCTAACAAGTTGGGTTGCTGGATCAAAAATATGAATAATTTTAGGTTCTAGAAAGTATTCCCGAACTACTTTACTGCATAACTACACTAGCAGTGGCAGGATAATACAATATCATTTTACTGGCCTTTACTCACTAAATTTTAATTAAAAGACAAAAATGGCAGCTCATTGCTTTTTAAATATTAACTTCTTTGATTAATAATGACTTTAAAAATTTTATGTTACCACTTTTTGAGAATTGATTGTCTTCAACTATCCTCATTTTTATCATTGCATACTATTTAACAAACATTTTATCAGGATATTTTAAATCTTATCTTTCCCCCATAGCTGCTGACAGAAGTGATTCTAATTTGAGTCCAGATCAGGCAATAAAAATGAACTGAGTAAGTTTAAATATACAATGGCTAAATTTATAGTGGAATTATTTTTAATTCCACATTTTAGTGTACCATTTGCGACCTATTTATATGAAAACATCCATTGATTACGGAAATAATTGCGAAAAACTTTTCTAACAAATTGTTATAAGTAATGTTATTTTTGCTTATAAGCCATATAAGGCTTCATTATTCAACGCATATATTCATAGACTTGACCTCAAGTTAGTCGATATATTCATGAAATGAGAGTTGAAAAGATATCACAACAGCAACTCTACATTTGGAGTAGAAAACAGGTATCATGCTGAATTCTGAATCAAGATTTAAGTAAATGCTGTTCTTCAAACTGGGACGTGCATGGCCTCACTCCCCAAGGAAATCAGTATTTACCAATCTTATGCAAGTGCAATCCTTAGGCTACTGCAGGATTCCTCCAGGCAGTATTTTGTCTTCCTCACTCTGTGTTCTACTACCACCGTGTTCATAGCTCTTTCACAGTACTCATCTATAATTTTTGGTTTACATGTCTGAATCTTCTCTTGGACACCTAGCGCCTGGAGGTCAGGTCCTGTCTCTTTATTTGTGTAGCCTCTGTGCCTGGCATGATACCTCATTGGAAAATGAATCAATATTGAATGAATGACTGACCACTGAGATGGTATATAGACAGAAGATCTAATAAAAGAGCAGCTTGGGTAGGAAGCGTAATCATGTACCTAAGTCTAAAGCAAAGCTCTGTAAGACATCAGTGATAGAACCATAGCTGTTAATAGTGTTGGTCTAATTCTTTTTTATTTTAAATTCTCTTCTTTAAATATATGCATTTATACTTTTCCCCTTTTATTATACATCCTACATGAAAAATCAAATGTAATTGCAAACAAATGAACAAACGGAAGCTCTCTGGTCAAACTGAAATAATTATGCTTAATAACTAATACCATTTATTTCATTTAATGAGCTGCTTTGCCTTGCCTTGAGGCAAAGCTTTTTTGAATCTATAAATGCTCTAAGGTTTAAAGTGTATGATCAGAGGAGCTCCTGTATTATTGGAAGGCTTAATAAGGAAATGTAGTATATCTTCTTATTATACTTCTTATTATACTCAGTCACTGTAAAGGTAGGTGAAACCATATTTATTTATAGATTTTTTACATTGTGAATGACTTGTTGTACAGCTAAGAAAAAATAAACTTACAGATGATGGCTCTAATAAAAAACATAAGAGAAAATTAAATTCCATTTTCAAAATTATCATTTTTCCTCTGGCCTAAGACATTTTCAAAAGCAGACAGATTTGGGGGCACACAGTTTAAAGCAACACTAGAGGTATAAAGAAACCATAATGTGCTTTTATTACTTGAGTTTTTACAAAGAGTTTTGGGATAACTCAATTGTATTATCACCATTATTGAGTAAAACATGTAGCATTTTACCACGGCAAGAGGAACACCTGCTAGCAAAGCTGTTAAACTGTTAAGTTTCCCAATTGCTCAATTCAACTAACAAGCTGCTTTAAACTGCCTCCTAATGTCTGTGTAACATCAGTAATTTTATTCTTCCTGTCCACTCTTGGGGCATATTGTAGAGAGCTATTCATCAATTATCGAGATTCTTTTTTATTCTCCAGAGAAACCAAAAAATTGTAAGCTAGAGGACTTTAGCAGCAAAATTTCTAACTGTATTTACTGTCTTACACATAAGTACACATGATGTACTTAAGTGTAAGTACATCATTGTACATATATTTCACATTCCTTTGAAAAATACATCAGAAATCATAAATCTCTGTGAAAAACTGTCTTGAATGTTGCCAATATTATCTTTCCAGCATATAAAATGATAAATCTTCAGCTTTAAAAGCTGATAATGTCTTTGAAATTTTTTGCTAATTGATTATACTAATATTTTAATTTTAAGTAGTATTATTATTCATCCAAAGAATATTATTGCTGATCATCAGTTATATAGAATTAAAAGTCATTGATAAATTTCATTATGTTTAAAATCTTTGCCATATAGCTTCCCATGTTGACTAGGGATGCACTGTAAAGTTGAAATGCAGCATTTGCATACTGAGTAGTTCTAAAATATAAACCACATTCCTTAATATTAATGTGGTTT
The DNA here is from genome assembly GCF_009761245.1 of Sapajus apella. NCBI lineage: Eukaryota > Metazoa > Chordata > Mammalia > Primates > Cebidae > Sapajus > Sapajus apella. The sequence goes on from NW_022436976.1 coordinate 6,271,077, forward strand.
AAATGACACCAGTTATCTATGTCTATGATTCATATTGCCGAGATGTTCCCCTTCCCTAGAATGATGTACTGTCACTGTCCTATTCATTTTGAATGTTGTATTCATAAGGGTTTTGTGACTAGACATCACTGTAAATCAATGTTATTGGACTATATTTTCAAACAAAACATTTACAGAGACAGTCATCTCACATTCCACACTCAGAGTGCCACACTTGCATGAAGGTCAGATAAAGTCGCCATCAACTTATGGATTAATTTATTGAAAGAGTAAATGAAATCAACAATTTTTGCAATACATTAGTAACAGGTTTAATGTATTCACGCTTCACTCCAGAATTCCTGATAGTCTTAAGAGCTGTGCTAAAATTGTTAAAACACACACACACACACACACACACACACACACACACACACACACTAGGGGCATATGCTTGAGGTTGTCTTTTCTTAAGAAACACAGGAACTATTCAAAACACTTGGTTTATATCAAGACTTTAGGAAGTGTTTGGAAATGTTAGTAATGTAACGATTTACTTCAAAATAAACACTCATTTATGTTTGCTTACTGTTAACTGGATTGGTATTCATGGTTGATGTACAGAATTAACATTTGTTTGAATAAAATAACTTGATCAACTACTACTTTTTGATTTTTTTTTATTGTCATGAAGTTTCTGTCATTGAAGTAAACATCTTAATTTTCTTTTTAGAGCAATTTGGTGTATTAGAGATTACAAGCAGTCTGTGACTACCAAATATTCATATGTAATATTCTACAAGGTTTTTTCTATTTTCATTTTCTCTATTCATATGGCTTTAAAGGAAAACCATATGTATACTGTTAATATATAAAAGATATGCCCAAGTATTAACCTATAGCCACATTATAAAATCCTATGTAAGTATGAATAAACAGGAAAAGAAAACATATTCCCCATAAGAGACATGCATCATTTTGGAGTCATGAATATTAAATTTAGATTCCCTTGCATAATTTGGGTTTCTTACATTACCTTAGATGATTCTCTAAAGAGAAGAATAACATGTTTTGTTAAAGGTGTTTCAAAGAAACAAGTTTTTTCTCTAAACAATTAGTAATATTTTACATAAAAGTGTTAGATCTTTCTGAACGCCTATTATTGTCTTATGTTGACAGCAAATTTACAAGTTCTCAGAGAAAGACATTTAAAGTTAGTATATAACCAACCAACAACAGAGCCACAATCAAGAATCACCTTACTATCATTCAGAAAGTGTCTCCTTAGTAATAAAACGTGTAACATGCACAAATTAATAAATGTACAGTCATTTGGCAGATAAAATAAATTAATTTTGTATGGAAAATTGCAATGTACTACAGGTAGGCTAATTTATCTTAAACTCAAGCCCATAATTTAGACTATGATGACATCCATTTATTTTATATTCCAGTATGGAACTTAGTGCAGGGGAATGCTACACTCATTCATCATCCAGTACCATAATCTTGCTTCCCAATTATGCTTTTGGGGGGCTCAGTCAAGAGAAGCAGTGGCAAACGACATCAGGGCTTTAATTAAAGAGCAAAAAATATGAATGCTCTGGTGGAAATAAGTCTGTGTACCTTGCATTTTAAGGTAAGTTTGGCCAAGACATTATATTAATTAACATTTACTGGCCATACATTGCTTCTAGTCTTTAGTTAGATTAAATATTCTCAACAGTTTAATCACTTCCTTTTGGATGCTTCCTGAAGGGGTATGGTAGGCGGTTTGGGGGTGGAATAAACTAAATAGCAAAAACCGAAATGATCCTGTTCCCTCTGTTAACAGTAAACATTTTGAAGGGATAAAATGTAATCTGTCTATCTGTAGATACAGGTTAATTTTAACCATGTTACATTTTTTAAAATTTTACTCTTTACAATTATCATAAGGATGCCATTCTTACAGTGTACTTCACGTCAGTTCATTGCTATGCAGTACAACCACCTCTGGAAGGTAATGCTCACTTCACAGATGAAGAAAGCAAAGAATAAAGAGACTTGCTCTCTTGCCTAGGGTTACATTATAAGTTAGTGGCAAAATGTATATTAAAATTCAGGTCTCCAGAGTCTCAGTGTTTTAATTAGCTTAATAATCCATGCTAACTTTCATGATTGCTAGGGCTTAGGTTTTGGTATTCTTTAACACTATTCTCAACACCTATGAAAAATAGCTGCCCTTCATAAGGTTAATGCAAACTATGAGTTACACCAATTATGCAAATCCTAATCTTTGTAACTTATCTACCTCCAGGGTGCTTAGTGCACTGTGAACATGTACTTTATTTCTTATTCAGAGCTTTCACCAACTTCTATGAGCACTTTCCTTTTATACTATTAACAACAAAAACAAAACCATTAATTGAATTTACCACATTTAAACTTATAATGAAGGTATAATTATCCTAACTGTATCAATAAAAAAATTAATGTTCAGTGACTTGTCCATGGCTGCATACCTAATAAGAATTAGAATGATAATTTAATTCCAAGACTTGATCAAGTATTGCAATACATAATCTTTGTGTTTAAAGTTGATTGTTAAAAGAAATAATTTGATACTGCTAGGAAAATCAAATCAATAAATGGATTTGAAAATCTACATATTTCATCAAAATTCTTTATATATAAAATTTTTTCCTAGGCTCATCTTCGTTTAGTCATGATTTATATTCTACACCTGATTCATTCCTTCATTCATTCATTCAAACAGCCAACTGAAAAATATTGAGCTAATTGCTGGGGCATAAAGCCAAGGAAAATGATTTTAAGTGATGTTATATGGTCTTTAAAAATGGCTAAGATAGATAGTACATTAAAGTGAACTGGCTTCAGATGGAGTGGTCAGAAAAGACCTCTCCCAGGATATATTATAATTAAATTATATTTTAAAGAATAAGCAGGAACTACTATATTGAGAATGGGACAAGCACATTTCGGTAGAAAGAAAAATAGACAAAACCTTCATCATAATTGAGCTTATACTTAGAAGAGGAAACAAACGACAAAGAAAGTAAATAAGTAAAAATTATAGTATGTGACATAAAGAGAAATGACCAGGCAAGCCAGAAACAAGGAGGTGTAGAGGAGTTCTTTCTTTTGGATAGGATGTTGCAGAAAGACTCACTAACAAGGGGCCATGAATACAATCTGAAAGAAGTGAAGTGGAAAGCCAGGAGGAACTCTGGGAAAAGATGTCCTAGGCAGATTAGTAGTGAGAAAGATAGCTTTTGCTGGATTTGAAGAATGGGAGGGAGAACTCAATAACGGAATAGGAGAACAATACTGTCCAAAGTGGTAGATAATTATGACCTGAACAAGGATGGTAGTATTAGACAGAATGATGTGTGTTGAGTTGAGCTATATTTTGGAGTAGAATCAACAGAACATACTTTATAGTGAGATAAGAGGAGATAAATTATCAATAACTACTAAATTTGCACTGGTACATGGGATGCTTTTGACTGAATTAGAAAAGACATGACATCAAGTGTCAGGGTATAATATTCTAGTTATCTTTATTAAGTTTGTGATGCTTATAAAATTTTCAGAGGAGATTTCAAGTAAGCAGAGGTCCAATAATAGTTATTATAATTAAATTGATAGTCTCTCCATTTTTCATGCTTCTACTCAGCACAATCTTAGAACTCTGATGCATTGCTACTTATAAATTAAATTTAAATGTGAAATTCTAATGAGTGTTAAACAAATTTATTTAGAAGCAAAGGAATGGTTTTAGTCTTACATAAACAGATTCACAAAAGCGGTGATTTTGTTAGTAGTTAACAATTAATTCAAAATATCAGTGTAATAATCAACATATTTTGAACAGAAATATTACAGACACATCAAAAAATCAAAACTAATAATCTTTATTATTTAATTCCTATTTGTCTTGTACTTGGTAACTACACTTTGCATGCTTCTCAAGACATTATAATCTTGAACTCACTGACAAGTGTAATCTGAAATGCAAGTAAAATGACAGTATAAGAGATTGCTTGAATGACATGAAGATATATTAAAGGTTACACATCAGAACTGCTTCATGGCAGTCTGCGGATGTGTTTTGTTTGTCAGGTATAGTGTCTTACAAATGATGCATTGAATGTCATTAGGCAAGATATGTTCTTTCTAGTTAGCCTGAGATGCCACCACTTCCTATTGTCTTCACCATTATGCTGTTTTTCTGGTCCTTGACATGATTTTACCTTGTTAACCTGCTACAGTTACTTTAATATCTATCTAAATCGATATATGTTAAGACTATCTCACAAAGCATTGTGCATGATGATTTTTAAAAAGAAGACTTAATTTACTGTAGCCTTGTAGTATAATTTGAAGTCATGTAGCGTGGTGCCTCCAGCTTTGTTCTTTTTGCTTAGGATTGTCTTGGCTATACGGGCTATTTTTTGGTTCTATGTGAAATGTAAAGTAGTTTTTTATAATTCTATAAAGGAAGTCGATGGTGGCTTGATGGGGATAGCATTTTAATCTATAAATTATAGATTTATAGAAAACGACAGTATAGCCATTTTCATGGTATTGATTCTACCTATCCATGAGCATGATTTGTTTGTGTCCTTTCTGATTTCCTTGAGCAGGGGTTTGCATTTCCCCTTGAAGAGGTCATTCACATCCCTTTAAGTTGCCTTCCTAGGTATTTTATTCTCTTTGTAGCAATTGTGAATAGGAGTTCATTCATAATTTTGGCTATTATTGGTGTATAAGAATGCTTGTGATTTTGCACAATGATTTTGTATCCTGAGACTTTGCTGTAGTTGCTTAGCTGAAGGAGATATTGGACTGTGGTGATAAGATTTTCTAAATATACAATCATGTCATCTGCAAACAGAGACAATTTGACTTCCTCTCTTCCTATTTGAACACCATTTATTTCTTTCTCTTTCCTGATCGCCCCGGCCAGAACTTCCAATGCTACATTGAATAGGAGTGGTGAGAGAGGGCATCATTGTATTGTGCCAGTTTTCAAAGGGAATGCTTCCAGCTTTTGCCCATTCAGTATGATATTAGCTGTGGGTTTGTCATAAATAGCTCTTATTATTTTGAGATACATTCCATCAACAACTAGTTTATTGAGAGTTTTTAGCAGGAAGTAGTGTTGAATTTTATTGAAGGCCTTTTCTGCATCTATTGAGATAATCATGTGGTTTTGTCATTTGTTCCATTTATGTGATGGATTATGTTTAGTGATGTGCATATGTTGAACCAGCCTTGCATCCCAGGGATGAAGCCAACTTGATTGTAGTTGATAAGCTTTTTGATATGCTGCTGGAAAGAGCACGGTACTGGTACCAAAACAGATGTATATAGACCAATGGAACATAACAGAAGCCTCAGAAATAACTCCACACATCTACATCCATTTGATCTTTGAGAAACCTGACAAAAACAGACAATGGGGAAAGGATTCCCTATTTAACAAATGGTGTTGGGAGAACTGGCTAGCCATATGCAGAAAACAGAAACTGGACCCCTTCTTACACCTTATACAAAATTCAACTCAATATGGATTAAAGACTTAAACATGAGACCTGAAACCAAACAAACCCTAGAAGAAAATATAGGCAATACCATTTAGGACATAGGCATGGGCAAAGACTTCTTGATTAAAACACCAAAAGCAATGGCAACAAAAGCCAAAATTGACAAATGGGATCTAATTAAACTAAAGAACTTCTGCACAGCAGAAGAAACTATCATCAGAGTAAAGAGGCAACCTATGGAATGGGAGAAAAATTTTGCAATATATCCACCTGACAAAGGGCTAATATCCAGAATCTACAAGGAACTTAAACAAATTTACAAGAAAAAAAAACAAAGCAAAACAAAACAAAACAAAACAAAACAAAAAAAAACAACCCCATCAAAAGCAAGCAAAGGATACGAACAGACACTTCTCAAAAGAAGACATTTATGTGGCCAACAAACATAAGAAAGAAAGCTCATCATCACTGGTTGTTAAAGAAATGCCAGTCAGAACCACAATGAGGTACCATCTCATGCCAGTTAGGATGGCGAAAAAGTCAAAAAAACAACAGATGTTGGTGAGGCTGTGGAGAAATAGAAATTCTTTTACACTGTTGATGGGAGTATAAATTAGTTCAACCATTGTGAAAGACAGTGTGGCAATTCCTCAGAGATCTAGAAATAGAAATACCATTTGACCCAGTAATCCCATTACTGGGTATATACCCAAAGGATTATAAATTATTCTACTATAAAGACACACACACACACACACACACACACACACATATGTTTATTGCATCTCCATTCACAATAGCAAAGACTTGGCACCAACCCAAATGCCCATCAATGATAGACTAGATAAAGAAAATGGGGCACATATATACAATGGAATACTATGCAGCCATAAAAAAGGATGAGTTTATGTCCTTTGCAGGGACATGGTTGAAGCTGGAAACTATCATCCTCAGCAAACTAACACAGGAACAGAAAACCAAACACTGCCGGTTCTCACTCATAAATAGGAGTTGAACAATGAGAACACATGGACACAAAGGGGAACATCACACACCAGGGCCTGTTGGGGGCTAGGAGCTGGGGAAGGGATAGCTTAAGGAGAAATACCTAATGTAAATGACAGGTTGATGGGTGCTGCAAACCACTATGGCACATGTATACCTATGTAACAAACCTGCATGTTCTGCACATGTATCCCATAACTTAAGGTATAATAAAATAAAATAAAGACTTTATATAATTCCTTTTGCTGAATTGTGTTTTGGAGTTTCCATCAGTTTATGCTGAAATGTGTTCAAGGAACACACCTATAGATCTTATCATAGTGTCCAAGGTAAGAATGTTGTTGAGAATGTTATTCATTATAGTACACAGCATTCCTTTCATGAAATGATAATCAAATCTTTATAGTATTATTAAACTGTTACTCTAATTAATTGGCCCATTTTTAATCTCAGAATAGTGTTATTTTAGGAGCTGATTGTGCTCCATAGTTTTCACTGGTTGCTTAAAAATTTAGGTCAGAGGTGACAAACAAAACTGTGCTAGGAAGAATTCTAACATGACCCACCTTGACATTACCCTTGTACAATCTCCTGTTGAGTACAGGTGAAATTTATGGTTAAGGTATTTTTCAGATGTAATCAAGGCTCTAAATTAGTTGATTTTAAGATAAAGAGATTATCTGGGTGAATGTAACCTAAAAATATAAGCCTTTGAAATCTGAATCTAGAGATCAAAGGCAGATGAAGTGAAAGATTAAAGGGGTTAGAGGGATTCAAGTTGAGGTATAGTCTCTCCTCTGGCTTTAAAGATGGATGGGGCCAAGTGGCAATAAATATGGGTGGACATGGGAGCCTGAGGTATGCCTAGCAAGAAAACCAGTCCTAAGTTCTACAGTTGCAAGAAATTGAATTTGACCAAAAAGCAAATGTGTTAGAAAAGATTCTTCTCCTACAGACTCCAGAAATTAACCAATTCTGGACAACGTTTTGATTTTTGCTTTCTAAGATTTGAGCCGTTTTGTAAGAAATCTAGCCACACAATGCCTGAGCTTCAGACCAAAAGAATGTAAGCTAGTACATGGGCGTTGTTTTAAGCTGCTAAGTTGTGATAATTTGTTATATGGCAATAGAAAACTAACACGGGCTATGTCAAGAACTGTGAATACTCTGACATTATATACTAGAGGCAACCTAAGATTTAGCTTTACAGTTTCATATCTGTTGGTAGGAGACATGAGACTCCTGGATGAGAAATAAAAGGTTTTAATACTTCTAGCAATAGGAGAAGCCAGAGTTTCAGGACTTGTGCTGGTTCCCTAAACCCCGATTCTCCTAGAAGAATGCAGAGAGGGCCAGGTGATGCTTCAACACATTGGGGTTCCAGTATAGGGAAAGAACTTCCTGCGTAGAAAAAAAAAATATTTTACAATGGGTAGTAAGCCTGCCTGACTTTCACCCCAGAATGAGACATCATCCTTATTAAACTGGATAGGATATAAATATGCCCCTTCTTCCCCATGAGAGACACTATTTCTATCTTCCAAAGCTGCTTATTCTTCAAAGGCTATTGGTGATGAGTAGAAACATGAGAATCATCTCCCAATATTTTATACTTCCAGTTTCTTTATTGAACAGAAGCTGGTATCACATAAAGTGTACCATAAAGTATACATATAAAGTGTATATTCTTGAAGGTGGAGTAAAGAATCTTTATTGACAGGGTTCCATATGTAGACATCAACAAAGTATAAGTCTTCAAATTATATATATTAAAATAAAACTACTTTTCTGGCTTAAAATGAAACATAATCTACCCATAACATGTGTGTATAAATGTATAGTACGTTTTAATTACCTTACCAGTATCTCACATTCATATTGCTAACTTTGCTTTTCTCTTTCTTCCTTCACCATTTCTAATGCATATTGTGGTTTTGTATTTTCTGAATCCTTCAAGAATTTGGAGAATTGTGTTCAGTCAATGTCAATTAAAACAGTAATTTGAAAGGAGATAGTAAAATAGAAAAAGTATATTTGTAGCCTTCCCATGCCTATATATATTGTGCAGCCTGTGATTGGCAATGGGTTTGGATCAGTAGACTAGATTAATAGTCATATTCCTAGTAGCTTTAAGGGTTTTGTTGCAGGTATAGAGTGCTGTAAAGGAAAGAATTCTGAGACAGTTCGATACTGTTACTATTGTCCTGGTTAATTTAAAATCTCTGAATAACCCTTAAATCTTACCAAGCTTCAGACCTATGCAACTTATTATTAAGGAAAAGAGATGTTCTTTTCAACAAATTCAGTTTCCAAGTCCACCCCTAAACCAACTGCTATGGGAAAAATCAGACCTATTTACTTTGTCCTAAATTACTGTCATTTCTGGGAGCCAGTCTTGATAGCAAATGAGATGAAGCTAACTGATAAACTTGGATTAAGCAGGGACTCACTCTGGATCTGGGGAGGGGTCAATCCCACTCAAAACTCGCTGGCTTGAGCGGAGTAAGGGGAAAGAATACAGCAAATGTTGGAACTTAATCTACATGACTGCTGCTTGAATGAAGGCAAACATTCTTAGCCCTATACCATAGAATGAGAAACTAAGGCACACATCTCATAGTAAGTGGCAAGGTCAGATTCTTGGGCTACACATTTTGACCTCAGGTCCACTGTTCTTATCCCTATGTTCTGCTCTCTTGTGACATGATAAGTAAAATCAATCTAACCTTTTAATGAAAGCAGGATTAGAAGTATGGAAAAGGAGTGATAATGAGATGAATATGCTCTTGGGGGAATAATTATATCATCAAAGAGGAAAACACCTAGAAAGAGGAATTCTGGGTTGGGTTTTTTTGAGACAATATTTGACTGGTATGTGAATTTACCTAGTTAAGGATCTTCAATTACTCAGGAGACATCTACTCAATGGTAGATTGCAAAACCTGTGCTATGAGAGTACTTTTGCAGAGTCACTATCCCACTGTGACTTTTTCCAGAACAGCTCAGACTAAAACAAAGAAAACAAATTCCCATGAAAACTTAACTAAAAGGTCACAGAAAGGAGAGGCAGAACTCATTAATTTTTTTCAGGGCCTGAGGGTTCCTTCTTTAAAATCTGTGCCACATTTGCACGTGCAGTTTGCATGAAGATTTTCTTTTGTATCAAAGCGCACCCTCTCCAGGTTGCAATAACCTAATGCCTGGTTGCCTTTTGGCTGCATGCCCTGGGGTTAGCTGAGGCAGCCTCGTAAATTCAGGAACATCTTTCTTGTATTTGTAAATTATCCAAGTTAGACTTGCTTCATGTCGGAGTCTACTCCTTAAATAATCTTAAAATAGTTATTTCCTTTGTGAAGTACATACAAATGAGTTGAAACAGTAATATCCATGTTAATTGTTAAATTTTGTTATTTTCAGTGGCCGCTTGATGTAAAACAGAGCTATAGTAATGCTATTTTCCCAGAAAAGGTGCAAAAAAATTAATATGGCAAATAATAATCTCTGATTTTTATCTGTAAATTCAGGAGTTGATGTAAACCCAAAATTTTGAAGGTGTACATAATCTGGCTGCAATTAGTCTTTTTTCTCTCCTCTCTATCAGGAAACAAGGTGAAGTACAGTAAAAGAAGGGAAGGATTAGAAGCAGGTTAAGGAACATTCACTACTACTTATACTCTGCTCCTTGTTGGAAATCTGCTTCAGTTTGAAAAGGAGAATAGAGGGAACTTGTGGAAATCTTTTTTAGAACATAGAAAGGACCAAATTGAAGAGCCAGAGGCAGTTGTTTCCAAATTTTTTCTTTGTAGAAACAATCATTACTTTTAAAATAAAAGCCAATAAATTTTTCGATGCATAGTTACATGCTTATAAAGACCTTTATAAGGTAGGCATTTATGATTATAGCAATATTTTTTGTATTATGAAATGTATATAACAACATGAAATTAAAATGAATGGGATAAATAACATTTTTAGGAAATGTTATTATTGTGTTTATTAGTGGTGCTAAAAACTTAAACATTTTATTAAAATCGTTTGGTGCTTGCAGGGTGATTAAATACACATTATCATTGTGAAAATCTTCACTTAAAACTTCATGCTAGAATAACTTGCAGGTCTGGTTCTAAATGGTTCTGTGTATTGAGACATTCTGATGATTGGCTTAATAACTGTCATTACTGGAAAAATCAAGTAGTAAAAATGAAATAAGTCCAAGTACAAGAAATTCATGGTGACTGCAGTTGCAAAATCTTTGAACTCATATTTCAATCCCACTCACCAATAATGCAAATATTTTGTTGAAATGGGCTAGCAAGTTTTGAGCTTCCCTGACATTCAGTAGTTGTTCTTCCACATTAAAAAGTACTGTATTTTCATTTTCATATTTTTATAAGATATGGCCAAAGCTAGTCACAGAAATTTGCTTAGAAGGTTTATAATCAGATTAGAGAACTGGTATTCTAAGTTTTTAAAGCATACTGATATACAAATTTTTTTAGTTGGCACTATTTGTTTTCAGAAACAAATTTACCTAAAAATTGACATTATCTAAAAATGTCGTTATTGAAAAATATTCACCCAATTTCCCCTAATGTTAACACCTTACAAAATCATAGGATATTTGTCAAAATTGAGACCTTAACATTGGTACTATGCTATTAACTAAACTACATTTTACATACACATCATGTATTTTTTTCTGTAGTCCAGAATCCAGTCCAGGACACTACATTGTCCTTAATGTCATGCTACCTGCATTAGTTCATTCTTACACTGCTATTAATAAAGACATAACCAAGACTTGGTAATTTACAAAGGAAAGAAGTTTAATTAACTCATAGTTCAGCATGGCTGGGGAAGCCCTCAGAAAACTTACAGTCATGGCAGAAGGGAAAGCAACATGTCCTTCTTTACATGGTGGCAGAAGGAGAAAAATGAGAGCCGAGAGAAGGGAGAAGCTCCTTATAAAACCATGAGATCTCTTGCGAACTTATTCATTATCACTAGGGTAGCATGGGAAACTGTCCCCATGATTAAGTTACCTCCCACTGGGTCCCCCTTAACACATATAGGGATTACAATTCAATGTGAGACATGGGTGGGAACATAGTCAAACCATATCACCACCTTAGTCTCCTTTGATCCATGATAGTTTCTCAATTTTTCTTTTATTAAATAATATTGGCAATTTTGAAGAGTAATAATTAGGTATTGTGTACCATGCTCCTGATTTCAAGTCATCTGATGTTTTCAAATGTGTTTTGAGAATGCTGTAGAGGTTAGCTGCACTTCTCATCACATTATGGTACATAATATCAACATGACTGATCACTGCTGGTTAGCCTTGATTAATCACTTGGTTAGGATGGTGTTTGAAATATTTTTTCACTACAAAATTATTTTTTTCCTTTTATTTATTTTTGAAAGATAGTCATTAAATGCAATTCCCACTTATAGAGAGAAACATACTCCACTTTGAATATAGAAAAGCTTGGAATGTTACTTTGAGCTTTTGTGAGGGTGTCTCAGAGTTCCTTTGGTTCTCCAGAAAGATACTGTTATAGGTACTTGATGGTGAAAGTGTGTCAGCAAGTTATCATGGAGAACTTGTAAAGGTTAGGAGGATATCTATCCTAGGATACACCTTGTGCATTCCTTCCTGGAGATGGGGTAAGAACATAGTTAAAATACCACTGGATGGGCCATGGCATAGACAGCCAAACAAAAGCCAAAGTTAGGCCCACAGATGCTTCTGATATATCTTTATTACATTGAAAATGACCTGATAACTTAGAAACTGAAAGAAAGAAAGAGAAAGAAAGAAAGAACGAAAGAAAGAAAGAAAGTAAGAAAGAAAGAAAGAGGAAAGAAGGAAGGAAGGAAGGAAGGAAGGAAAGAAAGAGAAGAAAGAAGGAAGGAAGGAAAGAAAGAAAGAAAAAGAGAGAGAGAAAGAAGGAAGGAAGGAAGGAAGGAAAGAAAGAAAGAAAAGAAAAAAGATCAGGACAGAAATGAGACAGAGAAAGACAAAGATAATACTTCTATATTCAATCAAATTTCTGAAATGGCGTCTGCTCAGAATTTCTTCAGGGAGAAATACTCACTGAAGATAGAATTTTATCACAATCAGATTATGTAGAAAGACCATAATGATTGAGAAATCACTGGATTAGGTAATGAGAACTCAGAATTAAGTAGATAGAAATTTCTATTATTATGCAATACTAGCAGCTCATGTTAGAAATTAAGTTGAATTATACAAAAATTTTTAAAAACAAGATTTGTTTTAAATATCAGAGTTGTTACTATCAGGTTTGTACTCCTGAAACAAATTTGGCATGTTTACTATAGGATACAAACATGATGTCTGTTAGAGTAAGACTGGCTGGATGATAAGCAAATTAGTACAAGATATTAAAACCTTGCTTCTGATTAGGCTAAACAAAATATATTTTACATTCATTTATGATCTGGGAAGACATAAATGACATTTTATGAGACCCCACAGAGATAAAAGTCAATAAAAGAGAAAGAGTATAATTTAGTGTTGATGAGTCTAAGTGTTGGAGTCAGGGAAACTAAGGTTTCAATCTGGTTTTACTATTCATTAATGCCATAACATTGCTAACTTTACTTGAACCCTTTGAACTTCAGTTTACTCATTTCTTAAATAGAGACAACAAGGACTGCTTTACATGATTATTATGAGACTAAATAAGACCACATACATGATCATCAAACACAACATGCCACACTTAATAAGTAATCAATAAATCAAAGCTACTTATCACTCTTATTATTGTTATTCTGAGTATCTATTTCAATTCCTAAAATAATAAGAAATAAAAACTAAATTTGTGAAGTCCAGCCATGAGCAAAGATGGCAAAGGAGAAACAGTAAAAATAAAAATGAAAGTTCATAGAGTATGAGAAAGAAGAGGTCAATTGAGGCACAGAATTTTCATCAGAAAACCACTTCCAAGGAGAAGACCTAAGCTGTGAGAAGAAAATTGAGTGTAGGTTGACTGAGTTGGTCTGTACAGATACCCAGGCCTGCTCTTCTAAGCAGTAATTCACACTCAAATATAAGACAGCCTTTTATTTAATAGCTAAGGCAATTAGAATTTATTTTACCTTACATATTTTAACGTATAAGTCCTAATGAAGATTATTTTACAAATATAATGAGGTACTGCATGCCAACTATACATTCATATAAGTGCTTTCAAGATGTTTTTAACATTTTATTTCTCATGGCTGACCAAGCATAAAAGATTAGTTGACGTAAATTTTTAAAATAATGCTTAGCTATTATTTTTTCAATCTTTATTATTATTGTTTCTAGATAAAGAGTTGCCATTTCTATAGGAATGCTGGAAGGTGGTTAATTTCTCTTTATGCTGAGGGTTACAGGCTTTTAAATTTATAGGTCTATTTCAGGCCTCATTTAGCTATTAAGAAATTTACACTATTCCTTTTACTTTCATAATGGCCAGAGATGCTGCAATATAAACTGAGAAGAGAAGGATAAGAGAAAAAATCCTTAAATTTACATTACAGTTATGCTTTCCTCTCATCAAAGGACCTCAGAAACTCCCCTGCTGTATCAACATTGCCAGATAGTTAATTTCTCTGCCCAAGCAGGATAAACAGATGTGCTGACATAACAATACCCAATGTTTCAAGATTCTCAAGGATATTAATAAAAAGCTATTTCTTATGGGAACCTTGAATTTTTTTCCCCAGGAAAAATTACAGATCAGGATTTGTTATCTCCAAATATTAAGGTAATTAGTGCTGGATGAATTTTTAAAAATACAACGTTCACACTGGTCTAGATAAATACTGAAGTTTGGAGGATGCTTACTTCAACTTTATTGAAACTGTGAAAATTCTGTTGTTTGCAAATTTAAATTGCAAGTCTGTGGGGAAAATATTTATCTTGCAAGATTTTGAGAGCATCGTCTTGTTGGTTAAAATGAAAATACTACATTCATGGCCATTCCCTACTTTTTCAGCATTCTCTGGGTCAACTGAAAAAGAGATGGAAAAAAACCCATATGTGAACTTTCAAAATCTTCATCAGTGACGTGTTTTTTCTTTGTTTGTTTGTTTTACTTTTATTGAATGTTTTAATAGGGAAATGAATGTGAACCAAGTACCTTGCTCATGTATCTAGCCCCTCCTCTGTGCTCTACTTTCCATTCTTTAGTCTATTACAAGCATGGAGCCCCCTTGGAAGTCCACAGGAACTCCATGCTTGCATCAGCTCAGGAGGGATCCAGAGCAAGGTGAGAAACAGGCCTGGAGACTTCAATGGCAGATTGAGCAGATTGTGCAGTATCATTTCACATGCTATCGTATCCCCTTATGTCACATTTTTCTGGTGCTGACAAGAAATCAGCTAAGGGCAGAGTGAGAGAAAGCTGTTGTAGCAAATGGTCTTCTTGCTGGTTTTAACAAAACAGTCACACTAGTGAAGAGCTGCCTCCTCTTGCATTCTGCTTCCACTATCTTGAGTCCATTTCTGAACCCCAGCCAACTCCCAGCTGGTGGTACACTACAATGCTGTCATGTCATCAACCCAGTCAAGATGTTCCAGCGTTTGTGTGTGCGTTTTTTTTTTTTTTTTTTAATTTGCCAACTTGGCTGTTTCCCCACAAATTGCATGGAATAATAATTTTTTAAAAGAAAGCTTAGCTTCTATTACCCATGGGTGAGCAGGTTTTTGGAGACTGCTCGGTAAACAGAATTCAGGTCAAAAGAAAGTGACAATGAATAAGCACCTCATATTTAGATATTCAATGGGTCATATTTCCATACTAAATGTCCAAGGTAAGGTAAGTCAGAAAGAGCACCTGATATCACAAATAAACTCAAATATGTTTTATTACTTCACTGTATAGTAACACCTTATTTTTTGACAGTTTACTTTTTGTGTATATGTGTATGTGCATGTATATATGAGTTTATTTGATAAAAGCTCTTTTGGCCAAAGATCAAAACACATTCTGTGAAGTAATTGATGATATAGTGCCCACAGAAGAAAATCATTTTCTGCCCCACAATACAAGACAGTTTATTTGAGAGAAGCTTGGGTTTTTTAAAAGAAAAAACAAGCATTTGTGGATATTTTTAATAATTTGAACATATGGTCTGAGCAGAAGCAGAAAAGGCACTTTTTAAACTTGATGTCAGATCACATCACATTATGTTGATTTATACTGTATAATGTGATATGTTGCAGATTTTTAATAAATGGGCCTTCTTCATCATCTCAACTAGGAAAGATTTGGGGGGTGCTTATTCAGTGATACTCTTTGGAATTATTGAGTAGTTCTCCAATAACACCCTTTCAAGATCCCAACAGTCTTCTTGTACTTTACTTACTTCTTTTATCAGGTAAGGGAGCAGACAGATATAACAAAAATAAAATTTTAGCAGAAAAAATATTTATTTTTTATTTTTATTTTTTTACATCAACTAGGGGAAATAAAGTTTCTTTATCTAGGTCAGCAGTAGAAATTTGGCAATAGGAAAAAAGCAGGCTTTTTGATGGAGGAGTTGTAATGAAAAGGGTGAGAAGCTGTGGAATGAAAGGGGAAGGGAAAATAGAAGCATTGCTGTGTTGCAGTCCCAACCTGAATGCCATGTGTACTGAGTATGTACCGTGCCAGTGTGCTGATACGCCATATTCTTTCTGAGAACTCTCTCTGAAAGAGAAGCTGCTCAGATTTTTTAAATGCCTTTCATCTTTAATATTCAAACTGTTTTTCTAAGAAAAAAATAAACTTTCAAAGTCTGTTATTTTTCAAGGAGAAACAGTAACATAAGTAGATTAAGTCATCAATGTGAGATTTTGCTGGAATCTTCTTGGAAAATTAATATAAAACTACAACTTTCAGATCATTATTCCAACTTTCCCTTTCTCTCTTTTATTTACAGATTGTAATTCAAATCATCAGAAATCTTTAATTAAATGAGTATCTTTGAAGCACTATATCGTCACATACATATACCTAGAGAAATGAATTAAAACAAATTAAACAGTGATGCACCATTTACCTAGATGATTACCATGAGACAGTGTAAAAAAATGAAAAGAGACCTAAGAAAAGCACAAATCACTTGAGAGAATATTAAGTTAGTAATGCACTTGAATTATTTGGCTAGTGAATTTTATATGCAAACAAGCAAATGAGAAGATGTGATGGTGGGGCTAGGTTTGTCTGTTACACAGTACTTCCAACACCAGGCACAAAGATAACCTGAAAATATTTGTTGAATAAATGAATTTACTCATTTTAGAAAGTAGTTATTCAATGTCATCTGAATAAAAGTAAGGTAACGAAAGATTTTATTATCCTCTTTTAATAATGCAAAGTGAGAAAGAAAATCTGTTTCTATTTTCAATTAGTATATCTAGTGCATTTATTCTAACAGGGCCTCAGCTAATTGCTTTCTGTGGTTTGTTTAGTTTTATTTTCATTAATATCTCTATTTTAGAATTAAGAAAAGGTAAAGGGAAGTTTTAGAGTTGGTGAGTAATTCATCAAATCTCAATAATTAGTACACGGTGAAACTAAGGCAGCAAGAGCTCTGAGTCAACACACTATATTGCCCAAAAGCTTTCAAGAAGACAGCAAAGTTTTTTTTATAGTAGTAAAGTATAGATTGTTTCAGATTCCTTCGATGAATGAAAAGTGGAAATCTTTGATGGTATAAATTTCATGACCTGAGAGAAATAGGTAAAGATCAACTAGTAAAATAACTAACTACATTACATATGGTTTAGCTTCAGATGGTGTAAGCAAGGGCATTGAAGCATGGGAGGGTGTGAATATGCAAGCTCTGATCTACATTTTGTCAGTAACAAAGAACAAGATACTGTGGTATGGCAATGTAATGCCAAGGAAATCAACAAAAAAATGACCAAAGTAATTCATCAAAGAAATTGACTTAAAGTCAGAACAAAGAATATGTTTCTGGAAAGGAGAAATGTACATCAATAGCGAGATATTTTGTCAACATTTAACTCATTTCTACCTGCTTTTCAGGCTAGTGTTTCTGCTGCAGGTTCAACTTATCCTAAGAAAAGAAACATTAATCCATATATCACTTAGGATTCAGTCCGGTGATGAGAAACAGACCAGTTGCCTAATGAAGGAAGAATAATATTTCTTTCTCACATTAAAGTCCAGAGGATATAGTCTAGGGTCTAGATATGGTGACTTTGCTCCACAATGTCCTTTGAATACTGGGGCCCCTTTATCTTATTCTGTTGTTTTCCTCGTCCTCTCCAAAGGTCACTTCATAATCACCAAAGACCAGTCCTTTCCTGCTATCTTGCTTACATTCCGAACAATGAAAAGGAGGAAAAGATGATGAAGAGGAGTCAAGTGTACATTTAGCTGTATTTTAAAGAAGCAGGAAAAACACAGGAAAACTTTTTTCTTTATACATGTCAATGGCTAGTTCTCAGTTACATGACCTGGAATATTGGGTAATTATAAAATTACTGTTTTTTATGATAGTCAGCTAAAAATAGGCAATTTTAGAAATATCCCTATAGAAGGAGAGAGTGGTCGTTGAAAGATTATTAGCAGTGTCTGCCAGAGTTAGTATTTATTTAGAAAATTGAATTTCTTATTTTTGTTTTCACTGTCTCTCTCCTCTTTTGTTTTTTTCAAAATTAAGCTCACTTCTTCCAGAGCTACCTCCCATGCATAGGAAACATGGGGAATCTGCTGCTGTTTCCAATATTTGCTGAGGGTCATGAGAAATATTTGCCTATCTGAGCAATTTTTGCCTCAGAAGCATAAAAAACATGCCACAAGTGACCTTTACTAAGAGGTTCATGAAGCCATGTGAAATGACTTCTATATTTTTCTCATACATGATCATTTTTGTAGTATTCGTTTGTGAGTTCAACAAGACACTAAATGACAACAAACCCAGGCTGAGTTGTTATTTCTGAAACATTATTATTTGTGATCTAGGCTATTTCTTATTTTTAATCCAATATATTGAAATGCTGTTGACCACACTCCTTCACAGGACTCTATCTGTGTCATAGAGTGTAAAACATTTTCCAATTAATTTGTATCCATCCTTCACCACTCTAGCTTCAGTTCTGTTCTATCTTGACAAGAACCCTCTCCTCCTCTTAGAAAGCTAAGAAATTTCACCTTTATTATGCTTAAGGGCTGTTAGTATTGAATTTTCAGAAAAATGAGTAACCAAAATATTTAGCTTTGGGGTTCAAAAGCATAGAGAGTAGTGATAATTGTTAACAGGAAAAACTCCCTTGATATAAAGCATCTGTTTTTTGGAGTAACAAATACTTACCTGAATCCTGGCCTAAGCAGTAGGTATAGACAAATGGTGATTGTTTACATACTATAAAGCTTATTTAATCCAGGGAAGGGAATTGAACGGTTAAAGAGAGGAGCAATAACATTAGTCACTATTATGTGTCTCTGAAAACATATTCAGTATTCCTCCCGGTGCCAAATATACAGTATACTACCATAAAGATATTTGGGGATCCAAAAGCAAAGGGATCTTTTGCATCATTACCTTGTTGTAATCTAGGAAACTAAGACCTCTGGGCTTTTTCTCACTATTTTGGTTGTCAAAGAGTAAAACAGAAAGAGTGGTTACAGCAAGTCTATACAGATAAGCCATGAGACAGATCCTGGAATAGTCCAGTAGTGTAGGTGAGCATGCAAAATTCCTCCTTCTTTACTGAGAACATTATAGAATCAGATGAATGAGAGAACAGCCTGGGAGACTTTGTAGTTGCACAAGAGGTACCTCTGCTGCTATATGTTTGGACTGTGCTACTATAGAACACAAGAAAGTATATCAACAGAGCCCAGTGGAGATAACCATAGGAACACAGGAGACTGTTGCTGCTCACTTCATCACCTAGTAGCTTTGGAAACGTGGTGAAGGCACAGAGTAGGAAATCTATGGCTGCACCTGGAAAAGAAGTGGAATAGAAAGATAAGGCATTTCTTGGCCACTGAGGCCCCTGTATCTCTTCTTCCTAAACGACTTGCTTTTACGTAAGCACCAATTCCACCTTTCCCGGTATGCAGATACAAACCCCAAATCTGGGGCAAAGAGAGAAAGATCAGTTTATATTATCGACCTACAAAGTTAGGTAACATAGTTATATTTAAAACATTCAAAAGTTATATATATGAGGAGACCTCAAAAAGTTCATGGAAATGTATATAATGAAAAACTATGCATGAATTTAATTTTTTTGGTAACAAGCTCATACTAACTTGTTATAACATGTCTCAAAAAGGCCTAGTTTGAGGCACTCAGCAGGATAAGACATGGGTTTAAAAAGATCCTCTTTCAGAGCAACATGAATTCTGCTACAATTGAAGCAAGAAAAGCACCAAGTTTATGGGTGGAAGAATGCTGAAATATTTGATGCTTTACAGAAAGTTTAGCAGACAAGTACGCAAAGTAATCAACAGTTCACAAAGGAATACTTATCTTAAGAAGGGATGAAGTCATGCCTATGGTGGCAGGCTTCAATCCACTTCATTTGGTAAGGAAAAAATGTATCTTGTTTGCACCTGAATTGAAGAGGACCTACAATTATCAGCACAATCCATAGCCAACACCATAGACATCTCAACTGGTTCAGCTTGCACAATTCAGACTAAAAAATTAAAATTGAGCAAACTTTTCCAATTGATGGGGTTCAAAACTGTTGCATGCAGATTGGCTGCAGACGTGAGCAGAGTTTTCAATGGAAATTGAAAACAAAGTGGGATCAAAAACCTGAGCATTTTTGCAAAAAATGATATCAGGAGATGAAACGTAACTTTATCAGTACAATCCTGACGGCAAAGCACAATCAAAGCAACAGCTAAGTGGTGGAAATGGTCCTGTCAAAGTAAATGTAGACCAGTCAAGAGCAGAGGTCATAGCAACAGTGTGGGGGGATGCTCAAGGCCTTTTGTTTGTCGACTTGCTGGAGGGCCAATGAACAATAACGTCTGCAAATTACGAGAGTGTTTTGAGAAAGTTAGCCCAAACTTTAGCAGAAAAATGCCTGGAAAATCTTCATCAAAATTTCCTTCATCAGAGTCCTCTACATGATGACTTTCTTCATCAAAGAGTCCTTCTCCAAGACAATAAAGCTCCTACTGATTCCTTTCATTAATCAAGGGCAATTTTGTAACAGTTTCTATGGAAAATTACTAGACCTCCACTTATAGTTCTGATTTGGCTCCTTCTGACTTTTTGTTTTGTTTCCTAATCCTTAAAAATCTTTAAAGGGAACCAATTTTTCTTCAGTTCATAATGTAAAAAGAACTGCATTGGCATAGTTACATCCCCAGGACCCCCAGTTCTTTAGTGATGTGCTAAGTAGCCATCATCCCTTACAAAGATGTCTTGATTTTGATGGATCTTATGTTGGGAAATAAAGGTTACATTTTTAATCTTTTAATTCCAATTTTCCAATAACTTTTTGAAGTCTCCACATAGGTATGTATGTATTTATTACAATCAGGTTTGTGAAATAAGCAACTATTACCTATTCATTTTCCTCTCTGTTTATGACCTCTATCCTAAATCAGGTTGTCATCAATGTATCTCCCTGGGAGCACTGGAGTACAGCACACAGAGTTTTCCCAGTGCCTGACTTCACATGCCTCTTCACAGGTTACCAGGAAGAAAATAACAGGGCATATATCTTTTGACTCTTCTTCTGTGAGTGTTAGACTGCATCAAGTGATATCACTGGACCATTGCCCAAATCTTTTGCAGTAGAGTCGCTTTTTTTTTGCACAACACATTTGTTTTGGCTGCAATGGTTGCAGTTATCATGCTGAATTATAATGAATGTTAACTTATTAGCTTTTTTTCTGTGGGAGCTCTTTGGGATGAAGAAGTATGCTTTACTGAATTAATTCGATACCTGATATATAGAATATGATCAGTTTTTAGTAAAATAAACTAATGAATGAATACCTACTGTATTCTTTTTGACTTTGACTTTTAATAAAATTTTAGAGTAATTATCATAATTTAAAAAGAGAAGACTAAAAAAAGAGAAAACTTGGCTGAAGTTTAGAAGGAAAGGTATAGAGTTTATAGTAAGGTAAAAGGAAACTCTCTCTAAATCTATACCTGTACTTGCTAGCAACAGTAGAAAGAAAAATGAAACAGAAAGTGTTTCTGAATAATGCTGAATTTTGAACTATACATGTTGTTTAAAAATTTAGATTCTCACATTATAATATTTCAAATGCTCCATTTAAAATAAAAGTTTGAACATTTGTTTTACTCCATAGTCTTTAAGGAGGAGCATTAAAAATAATGCAAGATTCTTTTTCTAGCCAAATTCATAGCCGAAAAGCAGATCAGAAAAATAAAAAACAAAACTCATACAACACTTCTTCAAAGAGTAACATATTTTGTTACAGTTTAAAAAATTAAGAAAGATCTGTGTAGCAGTTGTTAAAAGATGTTAAAAATCAGATTGTTAAAAATGGTCCAAATGGTCCCCAGTGTTTCATCCCTTTGATTTGCCCTGGCCTTATAGCTTTTTTTTTTCCAACACAATTCTGGGATAAATGTTCTGGGACTCATGAGATCAAAATTCAAGAGATTTTCTTTCAGTTTCTGATTTCATACAGGGGAACCATAACCACTATGTAAAGGAGTTCAGGCTATCCTGTTATGGAGAGAAAGATCCTGGGGGTAAGAAACCAAGTGGAGAAGAAGGTCCAGTGAAGGCCCAGACACATGAGAGAGCCCAGCCAACACCAGAGAAAAGAGCAACCCACCTGTGCAAGCCAGCTCACATCTATTCTGTGCAGCACAACAAAGGTGACAGACATATAAGTTAAGCCATCTTGAATTCGTGCCTTAGTTATATCAGCCCTGACAAAGAGCCCTGGAGTAGAGATAAGCTGAGTCCTATAAGTCTTCTTGTCCCAAATAATTGTGGGCAAGAATGCCTATTATAAGCTATTGATTTGTGCAGTAGTTTGCTATGAAGCAGTAAGTAACCAATATAGTACCCCAAGGATTATCACAGTTGTATATACCTTTCAGAAGTAGGTGTGGGTTCATGATGTACAAAATGTACTGGGTATAGTGGTTAAGTATAGGTGTTCTGTAGTTTATTTTGCTGCTGTTTTAAATCTAAATAATTGTGAGATTTTGTTTGAAAGCTGATATTTGCAATATATACAAGTAGTAGTGTATCTCTTAATGTTGAGTCAAAAATATACCTAAACTTATAAAATTGCTATATGCATAGAACAGAACAAAATGATATTTAAATAAAACACAGAAACTATATTCTAAAAATTGTATATATAATAGTAATATATGAAATAAAAATTTGTAAGTACCATTAGAAAAATAATAACATAGTGTACCCTCATGTATAGTGTACCCTCATTTATATTAAGGAATATAGTTGCTATTTAAGTTAGATTTTCTTGCATACAGATTTTGTTATCTGATTTAAAATGACATGACCCATTTTTAGTATTTAGCTAAAACTATTTAAGAAGTTGGAAATGTTACATTTAACCACAAAAACAAATGCCCCAGTCAACTTAATTTAGCTCATTAGTGTTACTTGTCACATCAAAAAGAATGAATTAGAAAAATAGTTTGAATTAAGGCAAACAGCAATGTCCAGGTATGTATTACCCTTTCTAGAGTCATATGAAGGACTGTGTAATGGATTTTTTCTTTGAAGATTTAAAGATATACTACCAGAAAAATAGCTCAGGATGAGTAGAGGAAAGAAAATCAAATGAGACTTCAATGTTTTTTATTGTGTTTATTTGATATTTTATTATATTTGACCATTGATCATTTCATGTTTCAGTTCACTATTTTGGCTTGCTCTTCATGAGTTAAGAGTGAAGTGTTAAATGGTGTTACTCAAAGATTATCACTTAATCGACCTCGCTAAACACCACACTATAAATCAGAGGATCTTTCATTTCTGCATTCTACCAAAAGATGTGTCAGAGATAATCCCTGATTTTTACTAAGGCAGTTTAATTTAAAATCGCAAGTAGATATAGGGGATCTTACAAAAATGTTTTATAAAAGTGAATTTTAAAATGTTTCATTTTCTATAAAAATGTTTATAGATCTTTAATAGTCTCTAGAGAAACATTTTTTCTTGAGTCTATTACTTCTTATACTTTCAAGCATTATGGTGTCATTTTCATTCAATGTAAACTTTTGAGGGAGAAGTAATCATAGCTGAAGCCTCAGAAAAACCATCCAGTTGTTATAATTAAGCTGATTATCAGTCTATATTGTTCATATGAGAAGAATAAAATTCACCACTTTTTGAATAACGCAGCACTGATGAAAGATACCTAAGTTAGCATATGTAGTTTTAATGTTCACATAATGACTTTTTTTCTCCATGTCTAACCTTTATTTTGCCTAGCATTTGTGAACGAATTCGAAACAATCTCCAACCCTAACAAACACAAAGGGCGTGGTTTTGTGGCAGGAAAAAGTAAAGTAAAAGCAATAAATTTTGTCCAACCCATTTTTCTTGGGCTCATATTAAGGTCATGAAAATAATGAGGCCAGAGTTCTTACTTTCTGAATGCAATATTAAATTGGATTGCATATATCTTAACATTAAGTCCAGCTTAAACAAAAATAATAAGTAATTGGAGCAATGAAAAATGTCATCTTATAAAAACATATGAAGTAGAAATTTACAAACTATTTTAAGATGCCATACACATATAAAGAATGGACAGATGTCTGCAAGAGAGTTTTTTTCTGAACGGTCATTCTAGTCTTAATACTCAGAAGAGTTTCCTTCGGCTACTCCACAGTATTCCATCAAGTTCAGAGTATTGTTTGACTGTTTTCTTTTTATCTGTGCAATGGTTTTTAAAAAAGTGACAAAAGCACATTAGTTTGCATTTAATATGGAACAAAAGACTACTTCAATGCATTGGATGGCTTTGGCAGCGTAATTTCAAGGCTATTAGGATTTGTTTCAATAATTTATTGCTGTATAAGAAATTGTACTTCTCCCCATGTCCAACTTAGTGGTTGAAAACAGCAATTTATTATCTTTACTAATTCCGTGGGTTACTGGACTCAACTGAGCAGTTCCTCCACTCTCCGTGAAGTTTCATGGGGTTGCCATCATCTAGAGCCTAGGGCTGAATTTCTGAAGTTGCACACACACATGGCTTGGCAGTTGATGCCGATTCCTGACTGGGAGCTACTCTGGGGATATAAATGGGAGCGTTTCATTTTCTTTCACATTGCTTTTGTACATGGCTTCGACTTCTTACAGCATGGGGGCTGTGTGTCAAGAGAGAATAATCCAAGAGGAAGCACTGAGAGGAAAGATGCAGAAGCTACCATTCCTCTTAGGATCTGGTATCACTGAATTCCCAGGATGTCACTTCAACCACATTCTGTTAGTTAAAGCAGCACACATGGCCAGCCCAAATCCAAAATGAGGAGAAATCATTTCATTTCTTGAAGTGAGGAGTGACATCTGTGTTCAGAGATGGGAGGAATTGGGGGAACACATTTGAAGAATAACTACCAAACACTCATGTACTGAAATCTAACATCTCCCCTACCAACCTTTCTACTCTTCATTTGTTTTATCTTTAAAACAAACAAACGAAAAAGCTTAATGGAGGCAAACTTGAAGAGCACCTACCACGGGCCAGACACAATTGGATGTTGTAATAATGGAGCCTCACCAGACTATGCATATAAAAGTGACATATTTTGAACATCTAAATTATTATAGTTAGAATTTTCACTATCATATATGTTGAAAGTGTGGAGTTCTTAACGAAATGTACTGCATAGTTCCCGGTGTCCCTGGAAAGATTCACTGATGCTCCAGAACAAATCTACACTTACTCCCATATTCTTATTTTGCCATCACACTCCTGCATTTACCTCAGGTCATCTGCTAGATGGAGTTTTTCTTCCCTGGTCATAGCCACTGACAATTCCAGTCCTCCACTTAGCTTTTTATAACGTTTACTCACACCAGAAAGCAACATGTTTCAAGAATTTATAAAGGCTGATACTAAAATAAGTACAACAGAAAGGTTGTGCTTTTTTCCTACTAGCAGGGATTATTCTGAGGTCCCACACAAAAAACTCTGAAGTCATTGCCCTGACTATGCATATGCCTTCACATGCTGGACTCTGGCTCATCTCACAGAAATGAGATTTGACATTATCTCCATGCCTGGAAGAGTGGGCACAACTTTACTCCCAGAGACAAGAGGGAGACTATTCCTGAACGCTTGACTTCCTGGAGTCCAAGTTCCAGCTCATTTCCTGCTTTTTAACTTACTTTCAGGATGACTGGCAGTGAGAATGCACATTACTTTGGAGTACAACTTCCATGAATATGATGTGGTCTGGATCGAATGATGAATCATAACTGACAGTGCATTCTCAAATCTGTTGTTATATTAAATAACACCTTCTGGAAGGTAGCTCATTCCAATTCCTTTGATTGCCTTTCAACCAGTGGGACTTAAAGAGACAATCAGATCTGAAGTTCTATTCTGGGTAAATATGATCTAGGTAGCTAATGAGAACAAAGCAACTGCTTAAATCAAAACTCTGTCTCTTTGTTTCTGTCTCTCTGTCTCTCTGTTTCTGTCTCTCTGTCTCTCTCTCTCTCTGTGTGTGTGTGTGTGTGTGTGTGTGTGTGTGTGTGTGTGTGTGTGT
>NW_022436976.1:6297371-6323298 GCF_009761245.1 Sapajus apella
TGTGTGTGTGTGTGTGTGTGTGTGTGTGTGTGTGTGTGTGTGTGTGTGTCTCACATATCTCCCCTCCACATACCACAAAAAATACATAGATTTCAAGAATTAGATATTCTAAATCCATGTTCAGGGAAAATGAAACTCAACTCAACTCAACTCAACTAAAATGAATTTGACCTTTATAGGTTTTTTTTTTATTATTTTTTATTTTACCAAAGCACTACAAATAAGGTGGCTTAAAACAACATATATTTATTCTCATAATTCTGGAGGCCAGAAGTCAGAAATCAAGAATGGATTTTTCTGAAGTCTCTGACAGAGACTCTGTTCCATGATTCTCTTCAAGCATCTGGTGTTTACTGGCAATTCTTACAGTTCCTTAGTTTGTAGGCACAGTTGCAACCTTTGCTGACACATGCTTTTTCTTCCCTGTGTCCAGATCTCCCCTTTTCTGTAAGGATACCAGTCATTGGAATAGGGCCCACCCTAACTGGGTATGATTTCATCTTAACTTGACTATGTCTGCAAATACCTTGTTTCCAAATGAGGTCACTTTTACAAATTAGGACTTCAACATATCTTTTTGGGGGACACAGTTCCACCCATGACTCACTATTTGCACCTACAAAAAGCTGCTGCTTTATAGATGAACAAAGGTCATCCTATTAAACAGCTCACTTCACGTTTGTTACAAAAGCATCATAATTTGGATTCCTTCATTGATTCAGGACGTTTCAAGAAATTTTTTAAAAACTTATCTTATTTGCTTAAAATCTGCATGACTTAAAAAGTTGAATTGTCCAAGTCGTCCCTCCCAGAATAAAAGAAAATCTACCCCAAGACAAATGCCAATAAGGCAGAAAATTATTATAAGCTTTAATTTGGCAGTTACTAATTTCAAAAATCTTAAACTCCAATCTCTACCTGGCACCTGTTTATGAGGATAAAATGAAGTAATAGAATGGAAATCCTCAGTGTTTCTAGAAAGAAACAGTGACATACCAATCCACGGCCGTTTTACTATTCTCTTCCTACACCACCGAATTTGTTTTCTCAGTAGGAAGCCCTTTCTATCTTCCTCTTTTCTCTATATTTTTTCATAAATTAGAGCTCATCTTTTTGATACCCCTTTTACATGTATTGTTTTATTACCTCTAAGAGCAAACTTTAAAAGAATCTGGATATTGGAGCCATTGCTGTACTCTGGACAAACTACCACCTTTTCCATTCAGAAACAAGGGGTCCTCCTGCGAAGACTCTCCTTGAGGTGAGATGACCTCAAGTGGCCAACCACTAGCCGTGGTTGGCCAGGACACAGAAAGACCACCAGGAGCTCCGACAGCCTAAGCGGAAGAAATCCTTCATCATCAGTGCAAAACTGTGCTAATTCAAACTATGTCTCTTCCCCATGATTATTTTAAAAGATTTAAAAATCAGAGTGCCGATACATGCAGACTGTAATTCTAGCCATGGATGTTGCTTGACCTGGGACAGGACTGACGAGTAATTGCTGAGATATAAGAGTGAACTGAATACTCCAACCCGGAGTAGAAGATTGCCAAATATTAGATCTCATACTTATTTACTTTTTTTACTGTGAAATAATTCTAATATAAAATAACTTTAGAAAACCATAAAAAATTCCACTATTAATTTCCCATTCAATGGCATTGACTGCTTTTTAATTTTTAATGATATCTCTTGAAGTTCACATTTGTAATTATAAAATATACACCAAAATTGTCACACTTTTGCTTTTTGATTTGTGTTTTTGTGTCTTATTTAGGAAAATATTTTCTTAATTTACCACCATAAAGATAGTCTCCTATATTTTTTTAAAAAATGTAAAGTTTACTTTTTACCTGTAAAAATGTATCTATGTCTATGTCATGGAGAGTGAAAAAGGAATACTTTTTTTAAACCCAATTATTATAACCTATTTTCTAAGGCCCATATATCAAATGGTCTCTATTTTACCATTTGACTTTTGTGAAAGACAAAATCTACTGAAATTTTAGGAGATGATTTTATCTAAGTCATTGCAATTTGAAGAAAATTAAAGAGCATCTCAAAGGAAAAGAAGTGGGCTTGGGGTTTTAAACAGGCAAATAAGCCAGAGTCATCTGGATTTTTAGGAAGCCATGAGGAATGTTGCAGAGGATCTCTTTTGAGGCCATGCAAGGATATGTTTTGTATTTGGGCATTTCCTGGGACATGAAAGTGTGTGGAGACTTTGGAGAACAAAATGGTAGGGTGGGGGATTGTTTTAACTATTGTATTTTATACAAAGCTTGGCTAAAATTCAACATTGGCATTTTGATCAAATTTCTGATATACAGCACATTTCTAGAGGCCTAAGCTGTTTCTAGATTAACCATTGTTCTATTCATGTATTAATATCACACTTTCATAATTAAAACAGCTTTTCAATAATGTTTAGTACCTCACAAGGTACAAAAGCCTTGTTCTTCTTCTTCAAAATTATCTTGGCTTTTGGTTTTTTTGGTCAAAATCCGTGAAAGCCGGTTACGATTTTTTTTAAGCACTACTTGAATTTAGAAATTAATTTTTGGAAAGTTGGCAATCATGTCACATTAATACCTTCCATACATTAACTTGATTTTTCACAGAATTTATTCAAGTTTGTTTTCAAATATTTCGACTATATCCCCAACACAACTTGGTTTTTCTGATTTTTAATAAAATTCCATAATCAGCCAAAGATCCTGAAGATCTGCATATTGAATATTTCTATATATAATAAAATTAGAATCCCACTATATGCGTAATTTAACAATCTACTATATTCTCCTAATATTGCAATTTTCAATAGACCAATATGCCATTAGGTAGGTTTGTAATAATTATTTCCATTATATTGGGAATGTTGGTTGTGTTTGATTTTTGGTTATTATAAATAACATGTGTTTATAATATCTGAATAATGAATCTCTGCTTAATGCCTTAGGACACAGGTTGGCAAACTATAACCTACTGCCTGTTTTTGTAAATAATGTTCTATCAGAACACAGCCATATTCATTTGTTTGTATTTTGTCTATAGCACCTTTTATGCTATAAGAACAGAACTGAACACTTGACATGCAGACTGTATGGCCTGCAAAACCTAAAATATTACTATCTGAGCTCTCATAGGAAAAGATTCTGACTCCTACCTTAAAGTCTTAGCTGTGAAAGGCCTTGGTCTAGATGTGTGCATTATTTTGTAATGTATAGTCTATTATAAATTTTATTTCTGAAATTCTAAAATTCGTGGCAATATTGTATGAGTACCTGCCTCAACATACAATTACGAGGATTAAATTTAGCCTTTAAACTTTCAGAGCATAACTTTTATTCTTCTCTCCTACTGGATTTTTTCAAAAATTATGATAAAACTACATGCTCATATGTTGAAAAATAAACTGATATTTCCTTTCTCCAAGATATATTTTGATATTTTAAAACCACAATACTGACTTGTGGTTGGCCCTCCATAAGTATGTGTTCCTAGGGCATTCCAGTGAACTCACTGGAACACTAGGTGATGCTTCAAGTTTTTGGCAGCAACCAAGGGGATAATTATTCATAAGAAAACATATCACGCTTCCATTGTGTGCACATGCAAATCCCCTGGAATATTCCAGGAAACACTGGAAAGTTTGTCTCTTTTCTGCCTCCAATAAGACTTTTATCCTTCACCATTAGTTTTGCCATGCTAAATCAGCAGAACACAAATTCTAGACCTGTGTGTTTTTCCCCAATAGTTTGTATTTTATTTTCTGTAGACAAGAATAAGAGATATTTATGTCTCTTTGTTTGCCTTATCAAATTCTCCATCCACAAGATTTATATCTGTATATTTATACACAGAATAAGTGTATCAACAAGTGAAAAACCCAAATAATGGGAAACTTTATTTTATTTTCAACTGATATAATAACTCTATTATACAGTAATTATCCTACACAACAAAATTGTTGAGAAAATGATGTCTGTATAATATTTTGCAACATATAACAACAGGCATGTTCTTTAGAGCAGAAATTGCATCAGAGAGACAGGAAGATTTCCACTTTGTCCTCCCATTTTATCTTAAATTTATAATTTACTTGATTAATTTGTGTTATGTGTGAGCATGAAGACCTATCACTGGCTTGTTTTAGAGAGGATAAATGCGCATTGTCATTTGACCTCTTACTTTTTGTCATAATACCAAATAAATTCTTTCTATAACTTATTTAAACTTTGGCCATGATGTTTATTCATAAATGGGATCCTCAGAATGTGAGTGTTTAATGAGGAGATGACATTATTAAAGAAAAATAGTGTGTTTCTATGAGTCTGGGAGATGATGAAATAATTGGGATTTGGGTATATTGAGAATATCACACCTGAGCTGATACCAAGGTTTCTATATACATCAAATAACTTCCAGGTGATATTATCCCGTTCACCACCCGCTCCCATCCTGGACTAGAAGACAAGGAAAATCTTATTCATTGTGTTTGTGTAGTCTTTGCTAAAGACACTGTGCTAAATGATACTCATTTGTGAAAGGTGGAAAATGGCTCAAGGACAGCCGTGGCTGTGAGTTGAGAAGAAACATTCAGCCTCAGTGATTAACAAGGCGTTTTGGTTTTGATTTCACTGAATGGTTTTGATTTCACCTGTTATTAATTTATTCAAATTATTTTAGTCCTATGAAAAGAGGATTTCTGGAGTTTAGTGTCATCTATTTCCATTTTTTTACAAATGTCTGAGATATTTTTATGCATATGGAGAATTATTTGTAAAAAGGTGTCTTTACACATTTTCCTTTATTGTAGAATTTGGGCTTTTGAATTTATGATGAAAAATTGTGAGATCCTTGTACATATTCCATTTTTCATAATGTGTAAAATAAGACTTTATACTATACTTAATGTACAGAATATGTACAGAATACACTTAATGTACAGTGCCATTGAGTGGAAAATTTTGTGGATATTGATTCAAATGACAGAGTTTTGAATTTTCATTCAGTTTTCTAAGCCTAAATCCTCAGCTGTAAAACACTGAAATTTAAGTAAAGGACCATGTCTAAAACATCTTTTTATTTCAAGGCTTCAAGACTGTGTCTTTTATCATTTATCACCCTGCACAGATGTAGTTATGCTTCCTCTACACATGTATAAACTAACCATTACACACAGGAAAAACTGCCTCACCTGGAAGAAATAAAAGGTCTACGGTCCCCTTATTCTCATAAGAATATTAATCCTGGAGAATGATGGAATAAGGTATAATCACAGGATGGATTGATTTTTGTAAATTTCTAAGAAATTTGACTTAGTAAAATATTATCTTCTTTGCCTTGGGATTCCCATGAGACCAGTTGTTTCTTACCCTTCATTCTTGAGGGAAATCCGTCATAAAGAGTTTTTTCTGGTCTGGAGTGAGGAGTTTTCCTTTTTACATACTGTTAATCGTTAATAAATACAATAACTGATATGTAAAAACATTGTGATGGAAGAGACAACGAAGAGTCAACTATTTCACCTGATGTGATAAAAAAAAAAAAGTGTTTAGAAACTGGCTTTCTGGGATAGAAAGTCTTGATTTTTAGCTTTGGCTGATATCTGCGGTCTAAATACACCTGGCATGACTGATTTATAATTAACCTTGTACCTGGAGTTGGGAATTAATGAGCACCAGTCACTCTCACCAGCAGGCACAAGCCTCCAAAGCAGACAAATATATTAATAGCTCAATACAGATGACTTGCAGGAAGGAATGTTACCTACATCTTGACTTTTCAGGTTACTATAGTGTTCAGCAATGTTTCTATTATTGTTACCAAAACATCAAGGATTTGGTCTAGACCCTGATGTTTGCTACACAGAAAGACAATCACTAAGAAGAAAAGTATTCCCAAGGAAGAAGGCTTTAATCTGGTGCTGCAACCAAAGAGATGGGAGCCCAGACTCAAATCCATCTTCCCAACTGACTAAAACTAGGGGTTTATATAGAAGGGAAGAAATGTAATAATGTGTAAGACAACAGGAACTAGGGAGGGGCAAGGTGGCATTTGGTGCCAATTTGGTGAGTTTCAGTTCTTTGATACCTTTTGTGAGAGGACTGAAGGTCCTTTCTTCAAGAAGGAACTCAGATAAAACAAATACAAGTTTCAAGTTTTAACAGCAGAAGGGTCAAATTCTGTGTTTATTCAAAAACAAGTCTCTGGGAGTATTGGGCTGTTTTCACTATTTAGGAGAAAGTTCCTCTACTTTTTTTTTTTCTCAGACAGCGTTTTACTCTGTCATCCAGGCTGGAGTACAGTGGCATGAACTTGTTTCACTGCAGCCTCAACCTCCTGGGCTCAAGCGATCCTTCTGCCTCAGCCTCCCAAGTAGCTGGGATTGAAGGCACAGGCCACCACAGCCAAATAAAAGAGTTCCTCTAGTAGTTAGTATGCATTGTCAGAAATACCATTTCCCCAGTGGGTGATTTTAATAAATTTCTTCTTATTCTAGGAAGATCTTTGTAACTATACTCATTAGTGATAGTTGCTGGGCCACTAGTTAAGAGCAGGAACAAGCTTTGATTGTTTGACTAAAACTAGGGGTTTATATAGAAGGGAAGAAATCTTTCTTTCTTTTTTTTTAAATGTATGTTTTGTGGATTTGGGGTGGAGAGCTCTGTAAATGTTTATTACGTTTACGTATTTCAGGTCTGAGTTCAAGTCCTGGATTTAAATCTTTCAATTAGGTGGAAGTTCATTTCTTTCACCTTCTCTTCCTTTCTTTGTCCTTTGCTCTTTCGTTTGTTCCCTCTCTCATTATTTCTTTGCCTCATTCACTTTTCCCCTGCCTACCTGTCTCTCTGTCTCTCTGATGTTCTTCTTCATCACTTTTTTTCTTTCAGTCTTTCACATACGTACATTAAACTCAGAAATAGTCTTTTGCATAGAATTGGATTATAATAAATTTGGAAATAAATGTGTATATAAATAAATAATAATTATGTTAGGAAAAAGGTCTTTGTCTCTGGTTGGCTGATAGAATCACTCAAGAATACTTTGCTGCAAGTTCAACCAAACCATGGCTTTCATATAGGGTGTCTTGCCAAAGTAGGAAGGGTAAATTCATGTTTTGACGTGGTCCTTCAATTTCACCTACAGAGCAGACCAAATTGATGGTATTTTAGAAAAATGTGTTTATTCTACTTTTCTAAACCCTTAGAAAATTTATTGTGTCAGATATTTTTTTAAACTTTTTATTATTTAAACTATTTCCCTTCACAGTTTTTTAGGTAAGAATTTAAACATTATTATGTATGACATTTTTGTTGAAATTTTGCTAACCTCATTATTCTTTGTATGTCTTAAGTGCTTTTGTTCCTGTTTTTTAAAGAGAAAGTTTAAAAAAAGAGTTAAGGTTCTTAGGAAACCTGAGGAAATTGATATGACTGGTCATACTAGGTTTAACAAATAGATATTTGAAAGTTTTACTTGGAGCATAGGCCAAATGCTAGTTATTCTGAGACTTTAAGACAAAAAAAAAAAACCCACAAAAACAAACAATAAAAACAAGTTACTCTGATATTGTTTTTCTTTTGTTTTTGTTTTTAACTAAAAAATTGGATTTACTGAGAAGGACTCAGAATGTCAACAAAATAGCTGCAACTATTTTTTCTGCAATTATGGAGTGATATTTAGTTAACAGAACAATTATTTTATATAAGAAGCATCAGAGACACCTGAAGATGAAAAATTGCAATCCCCATACCCATATATAACTAATTTGTGCTGTGTACCAACAAGAACAATTTACAACCCCTATACTGTACTAGGCAAGGTCAGTGGCTATTGAAAACACCATCAGAATGAGGCTATGTAAAAACCCATTTGGTAGTGTGTTAACTATACAAAAAAAGACATTGTATAGTTTAAAAGCAAATATTACACAGCCTTACATTTCAATGTTTTTCTTTAAAGTGAGTGAATTCTGTACAGGAGGTCTAAAGGCTTTATAGACAAGAAAAAAAAAAAAAACTACATTTTAAACAACTTATTCATCATCATCATCTTCTTCCTCCTTCTGCTACTCATCCTCTTCATCTTCTTAATCTCCCTTCTTTTTCTTACTTTTTCAGCCTTGACAATTCCTTTTTTTGCTACATCAGGCTTTCCTTTAGTTCTATATGCAGCAATATCTTTTTTGTATTTTTCCTTTAGATTTGCAGCCTTCTTTTTTCATGAGGCTGCTTTTCATCTGCAGCAATTATTTCACATCTCCTCCAGTTTCTTTGAAACATCACCAATGGATAGGCCAGAATGTTCTCCTTTGATTTTTGAATGATACTCAGAATAGAACCAAAAAAGTCTGAAGGAGGCCTCTTGGGTACATTGGGATCCTTGAACTTCATTTTGTTTCCTCTTTAAGAGGAAAAAAGGTTTTCATTTCTGTATCAAAACAAGCCTTGTCTGCTTTTGCCATGTCTTCAGATTTCCCTTTCTCTTCAGCACACGTGGTCTTCCACCTCTCTGAGCACTTCTTAGAAAACCGTGAGGTGACAGAAGCATCTGGATACCTTTTCTTGTGCTCCTTCTGACAAGTTTGCACAAAAAATGCATATGATGACATTTTGCCTCTTGGCTTCGTAGAATCTCCTTGGCCCATGTTTAGTTATTTTTACTCATAGAGGCAAAGCATTTCCCAGTGCCCCTGCGTCTCTCACTTGCCCTGGCACTGTCTCTATGTAGTTTAGTATGCTTCAATCTGTGATGGTGTTTTGATGAGTAAATGTGGCAAGGCTAAACTACAGTCCCCTTTGTAGGCTATTTCTAGGATCATTCTAGGATGTTACAATGTGCTACTAGAGATAATTTCTTGTGAGATTTGGAGGGTGGAAGGGTGGCAGTCGCCATTTTGAAGCATGTGCACACCTTCTCATAGCTATTCAAACACTAAACTAGATCCTACAATGGAGAGATTTTGCAGAAGTAATTAAAGTCTTTAATCAGTTGACTTTAAGTTAATCAAAAGAGAGATTATCCAACGTGATTTTGATTAAGTTAGGAAATTTTAAAAGAGAGTTCAGGCCTTCCCTGAGATCAGTGTTTCCAATGAGCAGTTGAGTCAGCAGCTCCTCCCCCTTTCATTCTTTATCTTCCTTCCTGACTGCCCGTAGGCTACAACGTTCACATCATACCCATGGAATTTCAGCCTAATTATGACTTTCTCTTCCTGACTGCCTGCCCTACAGATGTTGGATCTGCCTAGCCAGCACTCACAACTGCATAAACCAATCTCAAAATACATTTTTCCACGTTTTCCTACTTTGTTTCCCTGGTCGAATGCCGACTAAAACACTACCCCAAAGCAGTGTCCCTTAATTGGAGATTCTTTCAGAGATTGCTATTAAAATAATTGCATTTCATCTATCATCTATTTGTAAAATATTTTAAAGTTTTAGTAATAAACATTAATTTGTATAATAAATATGACTTGTTGATTTTCTACAGAATATTATGCCAGTGTGCAGGTAAAGGATGATCAATTTTAACATGTTTTCATGTGGGACTATACTTAGTTCACAAGAAATAAAATGAAACTAAAAAATTATACTTTTATATTAAAAATATGGTAAATGTTTTGAGTAAACAGTATAATCAGAGAAAAATTCCCGTAGCATTAATGATTTGAGGTTCTTTGGATTAGACTTGTTGAAAGATCTAACATATACCACACAGCAAGTGTAATGTAATTGTGCTCATTATTTTTGCTATACATATTCACTTGCTACTCAGCCAAGGTATGTTTTTCACAAAAAGAGAATTTAGGCTAATGACATAGTTATCCTGATTATCCCCTAAAGAATTCACAAGATATAATAAAAAGATAGGTCTGAATTAGAAAATCAGAAGAAATATTTGTTTCTGGCTTCATATAGAGAGGACTCGTTGTTCAAGGAGTAAGGACAGATATATGAGATCAAATCACGATTTTAAAAATAATACTTGGTCTCTGTATTAGGAAAATGAGCTAAGCTCACTTGAATAATTAAATAGTACAATCTATTTAAAATTTTTACAATCTTCATGTAAGATCTGTGTGTTCAAATGTCCATTAATAGACCAAGAACCCCTGAGGTTTCTAATAACCAGCATCGAAGTCAAGTATACCATCTAGATTCTGGTCTTGTAACTTAGCAGAGAACAATTTTTTAAATATTAATTGAGCACCTACTATGGCCAGACATTAAGTACTATGGGGAAAATAGACATGAAAAACATTGTTTCTCGGTTTAAACAAAGTATAACCTAAAAGTCTAGTTCTTATTACAAGTCCAGAAAATTTTATATTTCTAATTAATTAATTAATTGCTTCTATTTCTATGTAATCTACTAAGTAATAAAGTGATGCAAATAGCACAAATAAACATATTTTAACAATTAAATAAACAATTTAGGGAATAGAGATTATTACAAACTGCATAAGTAAATATATAATTCTCATTACTATATGGCATAAAATGATAATACCAATGTCTCTA
Organism: Sapajus apella; assembly: GCF_009761245.1. Lineage (NCBI taxonomy): Eukaryota > Metazoa > Chordata > Mammalia > Primates > Cebidae > Sapajus > Sapajus apella. The sequence goes on from NW_022436976.1 coordinate 6,307,904, forward strand.
GTGTCCTCATATTAGTTTATACGTGGCTATAGAGCTGTAATTCTTTTTTTTTTTTTTTGGTTGAAATTCTGTCGCTGAGGCTGAAGTGCAGTGGTACCATAATAGTTCACTGCAGCCTTGAGTTCCTGGGACCAGGCAATCTTCCTGCCTCAGCCTCCTGAATAGTATGGCTGGCTAATTTTATCTTTTATTTTTATTTTTTGTAGAGACAAGGTCTCACTATGTTGCCCAGGTTGGTCCTGGCCTCAAGTGATTCTGCTGCCTTACCATCCCAAAATGCTGAGAGTACAGGTGTAAGCTGCAATGCCCAGCCTAGAAACATAATTCTTCATCTATCAGGAAATTTATTATTTTTACTTTAGTTTTTATTCTATAATTGCTTAACTAAATTCTAGCTTCTCACATTACTTTACGGAATCTCTAATTTCAAAGACTCCTGACCCATACTTGTCTAAAACCTGAGGATAGCACTTATAAATATCCTTGGTTGTCACCTTTTATAGAAGCTCTCTAATAAGAGCAGGCACTTATTCTGGAAATCAGAATTTCACCTTTCAAGGCATCTTGCTGAAAACAGAAGTCTCATTTTCTAGTACTTTCTCTCAAGTGAAACATTTGTGATATGTACATACTTGACATCATGGTTCTTATGCCCAGAATTCTCTTGCCTGGGGTTTGTTCAGCTGGAGTTCATTCAGTATGCATTTAATGTGAATCTATTTCTAATGATTCTACTTTTACTGTTTGACTAGACCAGGGGTTGGCACTATGGCCCATGGGTTATATCCAGCTCACCTCCTGGTTTTATAAATAAAGTTTTATTGGAAAACAGCCATTCTTACTCATTTATATATTTTCTCTGGCTGCTTTTGCACTACAACTTGCAAAGTTGAGTAGTTGTGACAGAAACCATATGGCTTGTGAGGTAGGCAGAATTTGAAAATAGCCTCCCATGATTTCCTGCCCTAATTTCCAGGACTGTGAATATTGACGTTGTCTGGCATGCACTGCAGCTTAACTTCACCCTCTGCCCAAACTTTATTCTTTCCCTCTGGTCCACAGGTCTCGGTTCAAAGCACACTCCCCTAGTCTGCTTCCTGGAAGACAACCTGCATCACAGAGGTTGATCATCAAATTCACTTATTTTCAAGGATCTAGGCTGGATTCCCCTCCAAGCTCTGTTATCCTTGCCACTTGTAAGAAACTGACAAATCCATAATCATTAATGGCAACATGGTAATTTTCCTCTGGATTATTTTTTCCCATCAATGACCTTCCTCTTTGGGTTGAGTTTTTTATTTTTTTAACTTCCGAAGAACTCAGTCTTGTGGTTATAATTAAGACTTAAAATGCCTAAATGTTGTACAATTGAGGTGAGAGTTAAGAGTTCCTTAAGAAAAAGTCCCTGCATTGAAGGAGCCCTGAAGCTTGAACTCCATCTTAAATTCTTCTTTGCTTATCAGTACTGAAAATGAGGGTTTAAAAGGAACCAAATTAGCTCTTGCATATTTCAACTTTTAATAATTTGTCCAGAGTAGTATTCTTGAAAGGTTCTGATATGGAGTCAGAAAGCATGGTTATGGGTTTAGGATCACACAGACCTTGTTGAACTTAGATCTTCCCATACTAGCTGCATGGTCTTGAAGAGGTTACATGACTTCATTGAACCTGATACTTTCAGCTGTTATGTGGAGATATTAACATCTACCTCATTATCTTCCTCTGTGTATTATATGGAGAAAAATAATGTATAAAAGCACATAGATACTGCCTAGCACACTATAAGGTCAAAATAAAAATACAGTAATGTGCTGCATAGTGACATGCCAGTCAACCATGCACCACATTTATGAGGTGTTCCCATAAGATTACAATGAAGCTGAAAAATTCCTATCACTTAGTGATGCTGTAATTTCCAACAGAAATGGTGGTTTGAGTCAATTCTACTTCATTATTCTCATGCAAAATTTGAACTATGTTTCCACACATACTTTCTTTACCTAGTATTTAATTGATTTCAGCTAAAAACTGATATGACGATTTTAGACATGGCTATTAATCCCATCATACTGAAAACAATTTGATAAATTTACTCTCTGATGAGCACAAATCAAAATAGTTGCTATATTACAATTAATTCCAAAATGAAGTTGCTATGAAAATTTATTTTATTATGATGATGACATGGCCTAAGTTGACATAACAATTATATACAGTTATAGAGACAACAAAACTCCTTAGCATAGCTATAGCCCTGCTCCTTGCAGCTGTTCTTAAACAGGAGGGACAAAGGGCAGCATGGATGACTTTTAATAATTTATTTTAAATTCACATCAATTTAAACTGGAATTTTATATTTCAATCTCACTATAGTTGATTAAATAAATACCCATTTTGATGAACACAGGATTTATTACATCAAAGATTTTTAAAAATAATATTGTTTGAGTGGTCAACTCTTCAATGACATTTGAGCATACAAAAGTTTTCTTTATTTTTCTTGTGCAGAGTCATATCAACTGCCTTCACTAAACTAATCCAGCATATACATATTATAACATAACATTGTTAATGCTATCTACCCCAAAATGTAAGAGTTTATTCAGATACTTATAAAGATTTCCATGAAATGTTTAAAGGTTAAATTCAAGAATTATATAAGTAGCCTAAATCATACTTGTGTGAATTTTACATATTGAATTTGGAATAAACATTTTATTATGATGTAGAAGAAACATGTACAATAAATATTTTATGACAACTCATAAAGTCTGTTATTATTTGTATTTCAGTAATACAATAGACTTGTTTCACAAGAAAATTTTTATGAAGATATATTTCTTTTTGTTTAAAATGCAGAGGTTCTTTTTAATACATCAATTTTATACAACAATCATGCATATCTGATATGAATCTGTAATGGCCCTTCATAAAATCCGTGTTTAAGTTCTTACCTAATGCAGAGAAATTATATTTACTGGAATATCTACTTTGATTGCTGTAGGAAAATGTTTGCAGAGGTTTTTCAGCATTAAAATTGTATTAATTTTTTTCATACTTAACTGTAGGGAGAATGCAGAAAATAATAATAAATGATTGACTAACATCTGAAGGTCCTATATTTATAAACATATGACTGAAAAAATGGGGATGTCATTAATCTACTCTAATCATGTGTAAGTATTAACTTTCTATGTTTCTTGTCAAGAAATTATTATAATAGTAGAGAAGGTTTGTTGCATCAGTACTAATGCTTAAACAATAGTGAGCTCTATGGACCAGTGAAGTCTGTCACTGGCACACTATAGATCAATATTAAGTATGGAAACAATGAAGAAACACTGCAGTGCTTTTTCTTTGTAATCATTTTCCATTTTGTCTTTTGTCTTTATTGAACAAAACTGGACTAAAAGCTCCAGATGAATGGAAAATAATTTTTGGAAATAAATGATTACTAATTTAGCCCAGAATATTTGTGTAGATAAGGAGTTTAATATTAAAATTAATATTAATATTTAAAATTAAATATCACTGTTGATTACTTTCCTTCTTAAAATTTTGTATTTTGTTTTTGTGCATGTTTGTTTCTTTCATTGGTTTCTACCACATTATCCTTTTCTAGCTTTTCTGTCAATTTTTAAACTACAAACCATTCCTCATTTTTATTTCTCACAAAAACCTCTTGATCCACGAATTATTTGTAGTGTCCTATGTTCTACTCTCTTTTCACTCTTCTACTTTTGCATACTTACCTTGGGGAATTTTATCCATTTGCAGGGTTTCAACTGTTTGCAAATGAATGTGAAGTCTGAATTCCAGACAGCATTTGTTTCAAAATCCAGACTAATGATACCCAGTACTTCTAAAACGTTCTGTTTTGACATGCCAAAATAATCTGAAAATCTGTTCCGATCTTTTGCTATCCTTTTCCTTAAACAATATCTCTATAAAATAAGAAAAGACTAAATCATCAATTCCAGACCTATAGTTCTTCAGCTACTGCAGAAGAAACAAAGAAAGTGGGAGAAGAAAAAAGATGCACAGAATTTTGGAGATATGAGAAGCAACCACCCGTCCAGCAAGAAGAGTGTCCAGATGTGTTCCAGGCAAAATGGTGAAGCTTACTAGGTTCCTGCAAGAATTTTCCCAAAACAAGCCTAGGTAAAGCTAATTCACTGGGCTTGACATTCCCTTGTTGGACTGGCAGAAGCAAAGAAACAATGCCTAAAACATGGGATAGCAAATCATCATGTAGATTACAAATGTCTATTATAAGGCCTTGGAAATTTTTCCCATTTTATTTTTTCTTTGTGCTGCCATAATGCTATATTGGTAGAAGTTGAGAAAAAGAAATACTCTTAGGTTGGTAGCAGCAAGTGAGGCAACAGAAACCAATAGGTTGAATTGAAACAGGAGAGTTCCTTGACCCCTCTCACAGGGTATGCATCATGGGTGTGGCTCATCTTCTCAAGATGGGGAGCCCACAGGTGGAAAGGTGCAGGAGCTGGGGCAAGTGCTTTTGGGCTCAGACACCATGATAGTTTCTAGGGGTGAGTACCTGCGACTTCCAAAGCCCCAGTAGGCATCTTACAGTGCTCTTTTAGCACTTTCTTCTGGAGACAGCTTAAGTGTTAGCCAGCTTAGTGCCCTTTTGTTACCCAGGTTCTTGTCCAGTATCCAGGAAGAATCAGGTCACACATGGATCTGAAAGACGGTGAATGTGGAGGTTTTATTGAGTGTTGGAGGTGGCTCTCAGTGAGATGGATGGGGAGCTGGAAAGGAGATGGAGTGGGAAGGTGATCTTCCCCTGGAGTTTGGTCGTCCTGAAGCCAGTCTCCTCTCCAACTGCCCCAGCCAAACTCCTCTTGATATTCAGATGCTTTTTCTTGTCTTTCTTTCTCTGCAGCTCTGCTACTCTGCAGTTCTTTTTTTCATCTCATCTGCTCACCTGCCTGTGGAGCCTGGAGTTTGGGGTCCATATGGGTACAGAATAAGGGGGTGTGATAAGCCAAAAAGCAACACTTGGGTGTGAAAACAGATATTCCTGTTCCCATTTAGGGCTGTGGTTTTCCAGGCTTTGGGGTGGGGCCTTTGCTGGGGAACTGCTGGTATATCCTTGCCTCATGTCTGTATCCAAATGCCTCCAGTACATGGCAAAGAATTTCTTAAGTTCGGCACTAACAGTGATATAAAAAATACACACTTATCTCACACTGAAACGTCTAATGTTCTGTTGAAAACTAGACTAGATTGAGAAAAGTAAAGAATGATGGCAACCCAAATTGTACTAGCAACCCAAACAAAACTATATTTTGACCTAAGTCAAAATAGCTTTTTTTTCTGTAAATTACCTATACCACCTCTGTAGTTGTTTCGAAGACTGAGAATGGCAGTGCTATGTACCTATTTAGGTGAGAAAAATTGGAATCATCCTAGGTCCCTTTTAAACTCTCTTTCTCCATGTTCTTTTCATTACCAAGACCTATTTACCTTATCTCGAAAATATTTGTAGGACAACTCTTGCTCTAATTCCCTCTGCTACTCTAAGGCCTCATCACTACTACCTGGGATTTTTATAACAGCTTGAGTTTCTGAACCTTGAAGTTATCCACTTCCTCTTCATCCACCTATATTTCTGTCAGTAATATTTTTAAAATATAAATTGGATTATTTCAGTACTGTCTAATGGTTTCTAATGTTTTAGTATAAACTTCAGTTGTTTAATATGAGAATCTGTATATCATGCCCTGTGGCCATTCTTCCACTCTAATTTCTATTAATTGATGCCCTTTCAAAACGTAACATGACTTAGATCTCTTTTTTCTGGACTAACTACCCTTGTCCACACCCTGCATATTATTACATATTTGTATTTCAATAATTTGCACACCTACCATCTCCAGAAAGAGGTCTTTATTTACCTTTCCTCTCTTTCCTTGTCTTTTTAGGCAGAACTAAAGATGTTCTTTTCTGTGCTTTACTTGTTTCAAAATAATTAACAAGAAAAACCTCAAAAAATGAGGCCAGAAAATACTGTAACAAAAAGCAAACTACATACTGGTGAAAATAATTGCAGCATAAATGGCACACAATAAATAAATAGACAAGAAAGAGAACCTAGAGAGACTACTCTCGAGGTGTTGGTGTAGGCATCAAAGGTTTCCAGAATGCATCTCTCATTTGGCAAGAAGCAAAATGGTTCCTTCTTCTGGTCAGAAATAGGGTGTAGTTTCACTGTGAAGTTGGCTGTGGTGGGGATTGAAACTCAAATTTTGTGTGTCCTTATAAATAAATTAATGTTTTTTGTTTAAGGTTAAACACGTGTATTTGTAAATTCTCAAGGATGGCATCTGCCTTCAGAGGCTTCATGGAAAGGAGATTTATTCTCCTTTCAGTGAAAGTCTCAGGAGCATTACAATCCCTGCTTATAAGGGTAATGGGAAAGGAGGCAAGAGGACTGAAAGAAGGTGCAGTTGGGATCAGGGATGTTGAGGAATCTGAACTGCAAATAATGCTTCTTAGTCTCTTCTTTCAAAACCTCATTTTTCCAAGAAGGCTGTATGATTATATTCTCACCCAGAACACATGCAGAAGTTGACATTTATTTATTTTCAAATTAATGTTGCTATATTTGTCTACAGTTTTATGCCTGTCAAAATCTTTTAAAATTATGACTCTGTCATTCAGCTTATTCAGCCATTTATTTTAGGCTTTGTACCAAGTTGGTCAGTCAGTGCATCACCAGTATCTTCATCTAAATCTTGATTGTGTTCATTGAATATAGCCCAGTTGTATGACTCTAGAAAACTCCACTTCAGTTGATACACATTTTATTTTCTGGCATGACCTTTGTGTGAGGTCATTGAATAACAAATGACACAAAGTAAAATTGTGTCACAAATCCACATAACTGCATTATTACTTATTCCATGCTGTTCCATCTGACCCACATAAATATCATTCACTAATTCATTAATTGAATATGTGAAATGCGTTGTCGCTGTCTAGGTAAAATCCAGGTGTCAAAGCTACAAATCTGTTCAGAAACCCAGAAGAAAATGTTTATATGGGATCATTTCATGAGCAGTTTTAAAATAGATCTTTAAATATACCTTATTTGTATCTTTAGTATGTCACTTATTAACATATGACATTCTTATTGTAATATCTAGTGAAAGACATTGGATACATTATATTTTTAACTTAAGATATATTGTAATTTGATTTTCTAAAATTCTGATGTGTGTGATTTTTTAATCACATTTTCAATCTTGGTGTATTTCATTCTTATAAGCTATTATTCATTAAACATAACATGCCATTAAATATAAAATAAATGAGGCTGAAATCAATTTACATCTATCTTTTCTTGGGGTAGTTTTTCTATTTCAGTTCCTTGGGAATTTTATAGAATATTTTTTTTCTAAGGCCACACTGTTATGTTATTTGTCATAGTGCCATAAAAAGGCTAAAACTGACATATCAATTTATGGTTGCCAAAATAAGTACCATTCATAACAAATACACTTTTTCTTTATTCTTTATGAGGTTGGAAGAAAAAAGACAATGTAAAAGTCAGCACTTCACAGTATCTACCTCTTTCATGGAAAGATTTGTACTAATATATATGCCTATATTTAGTGCCAAATTTACCAGTGAAAAATATAATTTGTTAGTAAAGGAATTACTTATCAATGGAGATAAGAAATGGAAATAATAGCTCCCAGAAGCAAATCCTAATGTTGTCACTTACATCTGGACATGCACTTTTAAAATGTTTGTTTGTAGAGACAGGTTCTCACTGTGTTTCCAGGCTGGTCTCAAACTCCTAGGCCAGTCCTCCCATCTCTGTCTCCCAAAGTGCTGAGGTTACAGGATTAAGCCACTGTGCCTGGCCTGGACATGCATTTTTAATCCTTCAGACATAGAGTCAGAAAAATAACAACAAGAAAAAAAAGAAAAATAATCAAGGAGGTAAAGAATAAGATATGCGTAAGAAGAAAGAGCAAGTGAAATTAAGAATAGCATTTGGACTTAAAATCTAGGAGAAACAATGAAAATGTAAGCATATAGCTGTGTCATCAACTACAATAGAAGATCTTTATCACTGACTTTTGGGATTCCACAGGTAAAAAGGACCAATCATGTTGGAGTGGATCAGGAAAGCATTCACAGGTGAGAAAATTCTTGCAATAGACCATGAATATGGGCAGAAGTTCAACAGTGGATTAAGAAGCAGTATGGGCTTCCTAAATAGAAGAATATAGTCAATAATGTGAAGGCAGGCATGAGATAGAGCAGTAAGATTTGGAAATTGTAAACGTGTTATAAGACCGGCCCATAGCATAACCTTCAGAAAAGACGTGACACTCATGCAGTGAGTGATACATGAACCAGAATGTGAAGAGCCTTAGAAATCATGTCAAGATCATACATTTTCTTCTAGATTCTGAGAAAGGGACATGAAGGATCTTAATATGGAGAAGTCAATGTCATACAGCAGTCCCCACTTATCCTTGGTTTTGCTTTCCACAGTTTCAGTTGCTTTCAACCATGTTCCAAAAATGTTAAATGGATAATTCAAGAAATAAACGCTATCTAAGTTTTTAATTGCAGGCCATTCTGAGTAGTGTCATTAACTCTCTCGCACTACCTCACTCCGTCCCCAGACATAAATCATTCCCTTGTCCAGCATCTCCACACTGTCCACATTCTGGCTCTTTAATCACTCTGTAGCCTTTTTGGTTACCAAGCCCACTGCTGTGCTATTACAGGGCTTGTGTTAACTTCACTCTTATTTTACTTAATCATGAACCCCAAAGGGCAAGAGTAGTGATTTTGGCAATACAGATCCACCAAAGAGAAGCCATAACTTATTCCTTTAAATGAAAAGATGAAAGTTCTTGACATAAGAAGAGGAGAGAAAAAGAAACAAAGAAACATAGACTGAGTTTGCTAAGATCTATAGTAAGAATGAATCTTCTATCTATGAAACTGTGAAAAATGTAAAAGAAATCTGTGCTACTTTTGCTGTTGTACTTCAGACTGCAAAAGTTGTGGCCAAAGTCCATAAAAAGTGCTTAGTTAGGTTGGAAAATGTGTTACATTTGTGGGTAGAAGACACAAACAGAAATGTGTTTCAATAGACAGCAAGTGGGTTTGGTACCATTCACAGCTTCAGACTTCCACTGGGGCCTCGGAACATACACACATAATGGGAGACTACTCTATTTACATATTTACATTTACAATGTCACATTTACATCACATTATATTATTTTTCCCCACTCCATCTTCCCCATATAATGATCTAGAGGATGAAAAAACAATAAATGAAGATGTTTAATACTTTCCAACGATATACCAAGACAACTTACTCTTAGGCAATGTGATGAGTCTTAATGCTGAAGAGATGTGTGGATTAAATTTGAGCTTAAGAAAATCTTAATTTAAAAAGTTAAATAGAGCTGGGCATGATGGCTTATGCCTGTAATCTCAGCACTTTGGGAGGCCGAGGCAGGCAGATCAACTTGAGGTCAGGAGTTGGAGAAGAGCCTGGTCAACATGGTGAAACCCTGCCTCTACTAAAAATAGAAAAAAATTAGCCAGTTGTTGTGTCACACACCTGTAATCACAGATATTTGGAAGGCTGAGGTAGGATAATTGCTTGAACCCAGGAGGCAGAGGTTGTGGTGAGCCAAGATGGTGCCATTACGCTCCAGCCTGGGCAACAGAGTGAGACTGTGTCACCCAAAAACAAAAAAAAAAAAAAAAAAAAAAGAGAAAGAAAGAAAGAAAGAAAGAGGAAAGAAAGAAAGAAAGAAAGAAAGAAAGAAAATAGTTAAATGGGACTACTTTATCAGTTATTTTTGTTTCCCAAATAGGTTATAGAAGTTTTATAACCTAATGAATTACTAGGCTATTATGCTTTCATTCTGAGGATAGCTCCTTAATATTGAAAGCCGAGTTGGTTTTTCTATTGTCAGGATCTTTAAAAAAAAATTTTTTTTTAAACATTTCCTATCATTATATCCTAAGGCACCTTCCCACCAGTACAGCTGCCATCGTGTTTTTCCTCAGCATCTCGCCTTGTTTTGATGCTCCCTATCGCAGTAGTTTCATACCTGAGGCCAATTTGTACTTCTCTCCTGTAGTTAAACCAGCTGTTTTATAATAACATTGTTGGTTTCTCTGAATGAATAGTACAGAGAGCCGTCTTTTAAAATATCTTAACATTTGCAAGACATGAGCACTAAAGGATCTGAGAAAATCTATAATATGAAAGAACATAAAAAACTTCTCTATTTTTGAAATGCTTTGTTGACATTGAAATGCACTGATAAGGAATAATGGCAGTCACTCACCTATGACTGATTCTGAAGCGTTTTGGTGTTTAAAGTTAGGTTAAAACAGGAATGTTGGTCCATCAAAGTTGTATATCTCTTTAAATCCCAGAAAAAGTTGTCAGGCAAAGAAAGAAAAGGAAGTGGTAAAAGTCAAGCTTCAGCTGTTAAATAAAAGATATTTGTTTTTATAATCAGCATAATAGGTTAGGAATAATGGCATTCAAATGGCATTTATATTTTTAAACAATATTTCATTTATACTTCTTCATTAATGAAAGTTATGTTTTTAAATGACCTCTAACACGTCTTAACTATATATAAAATCCTTAGCACTTCTACAATATCATGCTTTTTTAGAAAGATTAACATCTTGGACAAAACAAATGCCAGATATTACATTGGTTTTTCCTGTGTCTCTCAAAAACTAACAATGATAATATTTTTGTTCTGGGTCTCAAAAATATTTTGTATCATATATTTTCTGTAACATAAAAGTTGATATGGTATTCTAATTATTATAATATTTAATAAAATTAGACTATTTAATTAGAAACTCTTTACAGACAAGTCACTGGGGTTATTTTATCTCCATCTCTGTTGTTGACTAAGTATCAAAATAAAATATACTCCACTTGAGTTCATGAAATGGTACAGTAAGCCCTTTGCTATTTTGATAGATGAATTTCTTTCAGATTCTGCTCATCTACTAGCATATGTTTCAGAGGTTAAGTATGATAAGCAATCTCTAGTATTTATAACATTAGTATTTTAGAAAAACACCATTATTAAATTTTAGAGAGGAAATTTGAAACTGAGAATGAATTTAATGTTTATTTCATATTTATTATTTTTATGTTTAGTATTTTTTTAACTTTCATTTTAGATTCAGGGGGCACATGTACAAGTTTGTTACCTGGATATGTCACATTATGCTGAAGTTGCAATCACATCAACCAGGTACTGAACATAGTACCCAATGGATAGTTTTTCAACCTTTCCCACCTCCATCCCTCTAGTCCACTCTAGTAGTTCTCAGTCACTACTGTTACTCCTTTATATTTATGAGTACCTAATATTCAGTACCCATTTATAAGTAATAACATGCGATATTTAGTATTTAGTGTTCTGTTCCTGTGTTACTTCACTTAGAATAATGGCCTCCAGCTGCATCCGTATTGCTGCAGAACGTGAGTTTATTCTTTGTTATGCCTTTGTACTATTCCATGGAGTACATGTATCACATTTTTTAATCCAATCCACCAACAATGGGCACCCAGGTTGATTCTATATCTTTACTATTGTGAACAGTGCTTCAGTGAACATGAAGTCTATGTGTGTTTTTGGTAGAATAATTCATTTTCATTTGGTTATATACCCAGTAATAGGATTGCTGGATTGAACAGTAGTTCTGTTTTAAGTTCTTTGAGAAATCTCCAAACTCTTTTCCGCAGGGGCTGAACTAATTTGCATTCCCACCAACAGTATATAAGTGTTCCCTTCTCTTGGCAGCCTTGCCAGCATCTGTTATTTTGTGACTTGTACTAATAGCCACTCTGACTCATATGAAATAGTATCTCATTACATTTTGGATCTGCATTTCTCTGATAATTAGGGATGTGGAACACTTTTTTATGTATTTGTTGGCTGTTTGTATGTGTTACTTTGAGAAGTGTTTGTTCATGTCTTTTGCCCATTTTTTTAAAAATGTGGTTGTTTTTTGCTTGTGGGTTAAGTTCCTTACAGATTCTAGATATGAGACCTTTGTCATATGTATTGTTTGCAAATATTTCTCCTATTTTGTAGGCTGTTTATTGTATTAATAGTTATTTTGTTTTGCAGTAACTCTTTGGTTTAATTAGATCCCATTTGTCAATTTTTGTTGTTGTTGCAATTGCTTTTGAAGACTTAGTAATAAATTATTTCCCAAGACTGATGCCCAGGATGGTGTTTCTTATGTTTTCTACTAAAATTCTTATAATTTGAAGTCTTGCATTTAAATCTTTAATCTATCTTTAGTTAATTTTTGTGTATGGTGACATGTAGGGGTCTATTTTCATTCTTCTGTATATGGCTAGCCAACTATCCCAGCACTATTTATTGAATAGGGAATCTTTTCTCCATTGCTTATTTTTGTCAGCTTTTTTGAAGGTCAAATGGCTGTAGGTGTGTGGCTTTATTCCTGGGCTCTCCATTTTGTTCCATTGGTCTGTGTGTCTGGTCTTTTTTTTTTTTTTTTTTTTTTTTTTTTTCCCAGTACTATGCTTTTTGGATTACTGTAGCTTTATAGTATAGTTTGAAGTCAGCTAATGTGATGCCTCTGGCTTTCTTTTTTTTTTCCCCTCAGGATTTTCATGTCTCTTCAGGATTTTTTTTTTTTTTTGCACTGATTTCTTCTTAACTATAAATGATGGTACTCCTAAGTTTTGTTATTATTTGTGTGAGGGTAGTATTTTTCTTTTTTTTTTTTTTCTTTCCCTATATATTTTTTCATCTTTCCCTTTTCCCTGTGGCTAGAGGTATGATTGTAGAAAATGCTGGGTAGGGTCTTCTGATCATTTTGCACTTCTCTTGGCAGATTTTATATTGGACCATGCCATTCAACCTACAAGTCAGGAAATTGTACATTAGAGCTGGCTGTGGTTGATGTGGCTTGATGCCTGTTTACTGGAATGAGCTTTATGTTGCCTCAGGTGGTGGGCTGATTCCAGAATTCACAGTGGACTGAGCTCTCTGCTCAGCCCTGGAGGAATTGGGGGTGACAATGGGTGGAGCCAGACTAGACAAATCTGCCCCAAAATTCCCAATGGTAGGCACAACACCAGCACAAAGGGAGAATCCACTTGCTGGTCACCAAAGACTCAGAAATTAGCCTAGGCATAGAGCTGGGAAGCCTCCTTGACTCCTCATTCCCTCCATGGGGCAGCCTAAGTCTTAACGCAGGAGAGTGAATGCTTTGGACGCCTATAGATTGATCTGGGCATGGAGCAGAGAGGGTCATACCTCCACCAAGATCTCTGTATGGGAGGCATAGGGCAATTCAAGCTGTTGAACCAGGCAGTCAGGTATACTGAATGTCCAGAGATTTGTCTCGGCATGTAGCAGAGAAGGTGTCCCTGCACGAGAATCTCTGACTGAGGTGAGCCAGTGCTTCAGATGCCTTGAGATCTGCCTGGGAATGGAGCACAAAGTTGCTCAGTGTACCATAATCGATGTTCATAAATGTTGGGTGACTCAGACTGCTGAATCAGATGAGCAGGTGCTCCGAATAACTGGGGATCCAGCTGGGTGTGAAGCAGAGGGCCTCCCTGAAACTGCACCAGATTCTCTGCACAGGAAGGGTGGCTGCTAATCCAGGTTAGTGGGTGCTCCAGATGGCTGGAGAGCCACTTGGGCATGCAGCAAAGAGAACCTCACTACATCATGTTGTATGCCCAGGAAAGTTTGGGCATAGCTAATGGTGTAGCATACACCTGGCTCCAGGTGCTGAACCAGGAAAATGGGTGCTCTAAATGCTTGGAGATCTGCCTGGGTGTGGCGTGGAGAGAGCTCCACTGTACCATGATCTATTTTCTTGAAGGGTAGGGCAGCTCAAAGCTGCTGATCCAGGCAAGTGTGTGTTCTCCATGTCTAGATTTCTGCCTAGGGGTAGAATGGAGAGGGCCTTGATATACCATAATTTCAGGGGAGCAGGCTGTGACACTGAGCAATGGTACATGCAAACTGGTTCTAGTTCACCCCGGCTGCAAGTCTTGCTGCCCAGGAGAAATGCAGCTGTAGCAGCTCTCCTCCCACCCTAGGCATACAACAGGGGAGAGCACAATTCCAGTGCCTACGGTTAAGGTGCTTTCACAGTACTGGTTGTTGAGACCCTTATCCTGCTTCAGAGCAGGTGCTTCAGTCACTGGCCAAAGACTAAAATACCTAAATGACAACATTAAAATTCTGGCATGGCCAATTCTGTCGTTATCGAATGGCTGTCTAGCTTTGTAAGAGCCTGGATTGAAAATGGTGTCCTGCTGTCAGTCCCAAGTTTAGGAAAATGTTGCAGCATTTCCCACTGCCTTTTCCTCACAGTGTCTTCAGGTCTCTCCCCAAGTTACCTCCAGGGTTTGGGAGAAACAAAGTACTTTCCTTTGGCCTGGGTTTCTTGGATAACGAGTGGAAAGGTGAGTCACAGAGGAAGGCTCTCTGCCTCTGTCACATACTGGGGTTTCACTCACTTTTACCAGCTGGACACCATCACAGGGGCTGTTTGCAGGCATTTTCCTCACAATTCTGATGAATTTCCATGTTTCTTCTTGAATTAAAGCTCACAACATTGATCTTTATACACAGTATTGCTATTCTAAGTGGTTGAGGCACACTAAAAGCTTCTAATACATCTTACTGGGGAAAAATCATATTTAAAATGTACTGTCTTCTCTTGGTAAGTTGTAACATGAAGAACTCATATAGCTGATATTTTCCTTGTAGTAAGTTTTATGGAAAAACTGTATCAAATTTCTTCAAGTTATTTGTGATAGACCAGTCAAAGCTGTCACATAAATAGGTAGGAGGGTCAGTAGGCACCATAAACTTCTTTTCTACAGAGCTAATAGAATTTTCCTCTGGAAGAAGAAACCCTCCCCACCCCACCCCCCAAAAAAATCCTCATTTAGATTCTACAATAACTTGTGTAGATTGACACATGCTTATATTAACACACATCTTTCTATAACCTTTAAAAGTTTTACCTTTTTACAAAAATAAATGTACACTAGTTTAATATCTTCACCATTATAATGTTTCTTAAACTTCTGAATACTTGGGAATCATCTAAAGAGTCTGTTAAAATAGTTTACTAGGCCCCAGCCTTACAGTTTCTGATTCACTAAACCTGAAATAAGGCCTGATAATTTGCATTTCAAACAAGTTCTAAGATAAAGTTCATGTTGCTGATACAAGGCCCACACTTAAGAACAACTTTTTGAAGTATTAAAAAGTAAAGAAAATTTTATTAATTTGACAACAAATTAATAAAATGGCTTTCTCTTTACACTGAGGCATATT